>NW_028248828.1:600000-1103000 GCF_964263255.1 Lissotriton vulgaris
AAAATCAATTTTCGGATGAAAAACGATGACTCCGGACATGTCAAACGTTCCCAAAATGGTCTATAATGATGAAATTTTATCATTTAATCTTTTGACTCTAAATAACTGTTGGATGTGAATTATGACATTTTCAACTAAAATAAGTGTGTTTAAAGTCATTTCTGTGCCTGAAACGGGTCAAAATTGAAGCTTTTGAGTAAGCAAAACTCTGTAAAAATGGCAATTTTGGTCACTGTGAGGGTTTAAAAAGTGGTTATTCAACATGAGGCTCGATCCAATTGACATTTTGAATCATTTTTAAAACAGTCCAAAAAATCAATTTTCGGATGAAAAACGATGACTCCGGACATGTCGAACGTTCCCAAAATGGTCTATAATGATGAAATTTTAACATTTAATATTTTGACTCTAAATGACTGTTGGATGTGAATTATGACAATTTCAACTAAAATAAGTGTGTTTAAAGTCATTTCTGTGACTGAAACGGGTCAAAATTGAAGCTTTTAAATAAGCAAAACTCTGTAAAAATGGCCATTTTGGTCACTGTGAGGGTTTAAAAAGTGGTTATTCAACATGAGGCACGATCCAATTGACATTTTGAATCATTTTTGGTACAGTCCAAAAAATCAATTTTCGCATGAAAAACGATGACTCCGGACATGTCAAACGTTCCCAAAATGGTCTATAATGATGAAATTTTAACATTTAATCTTTTGACTCTAAATGACTGTTGGATGTGAATTATGACTTTTTCAACTAAAATAAGTGTGTTTAAAGTCATTTCTGTGCCTGACACGGGTCAAAATTGAAGCTTTTGGGTAAGAAAAACTCTGTAAAAATGGCAATTTTGGTCACTGTGAGGGTTTAAAAAGTGGTTATTCAACATGAGGTACGATCCCATTGACATTTTGAATCATTTTTGGTACATTCCAAAAAATCAATTTTCGGATGAAAAACGATGACTCCGGACATGTCGAACGTTCCCAAAATGGTCTATAATGATGAAATTTTAACATTTAATCTTGTGACTCTAAATAACTGTTGGATGTGAATTATGACATTTTCAACTAAAATAAGTGTGTTTAAAGTCATTTCTGTGCCTGAAACGGGTCAAAATTGAAGCTTTTGAGTAAGCAAAACTCTGTAAAAATGGCAATTTTGGTCACTGTGAGGGTTTAAAAAGTGGTTATTCAACATGAGGCTCGATCCAATTGACATTTTGAATCATTTTTGGTACAGTCCAAAAAATCAATTTTCGGATGAAAAACGATGACTCCGGACATGTCAAACGTTCCCAAAATGGTCTATAATGATGAAATTTTATCATTTAATCTTTTGACTCTAAATAACTGTTGGATGTGAATTATGACATTTTCAACTAAAATAAGTGTGTTTAAAGTCATTTCTGTGCCTGAAACGGGTCAAAATTGAAGCTTTTGAGTAAGCAAAACTCTGTAAAAATGGCAATTTTGGTCACTGTGAGGGTTTAAAAAGTGGTTATTCAACATGAGGCTCGATCCAATTGACATTTTGAATCATTTTTGGTACAGTCCAAAAAATCCATTTTCGGATGAAAAACGATGACTCCGGACATGTCAAACGTTCCCAAAATGGTCTATAATGATGAAATTTTATCATTTAATCTTTTGACTCTAAATGACTGTTGGATGTGAATTATGACTTTTTCAACTAAAATAAGTGTGTTTAAAGTCATTTCTGTGACTGAAACGGGTCAAAATTGAAGCTTTTGAGTAAGCAAAACTCTCTAAAAATGGCAATTTTGGTCACTGTGAGGGTTTAAAAAGTGGTTATTCAACATGAGGCTCGATCCAATTGACATTTTGAATCATTTTTGGTACAGTCCAAAAAATCAATTTTCGGATGAAAAACGATGTCTCCGGACATGTCAAACGTTCCCAAAATGGTCTATAATGATGAAATTTTATCATTTAATCTTTTGACTCTAAATGACTGTTGGATGTGAATTATGACTTTTTCAACTAAAATAAGTGTGTTTAAAGTCATTTCTGTGCCTGACACGGGTCAAAATTGAAGCTTTTGAGTAAGCAAAACTCTGTAAAAATGGCAATGTTGGTCACTGTGAGGGTTTAAAAAGTGGTTATTCAACATGAGGCACGATCCAATTGACATTTTGAATCATTTTTGGTACAGTCCCAAAAAATCAATTTTCGGATGAAAAACGATGACTCCGGACATGTCGAACGTTCCCAAAATGGTCTACAATGATGAAATTTTAACATTTAATCTTTTGACTCTAAATGACTGTTGGATGTGAATTATGACTTTTTCAACTAAAATAAGTGTGTTTAAAGTCATTTCTGTGCCTGAAACGGGTCAAAATTGAAGCTTTTGAGTAAGAAAAACTCTGTAAAAATGGCAATTTTGGTCACTGTGAGGGTTTAAAAAGTGGTTATTCAACATGAGGCACGATCCCATTGACATTTTGAATCATTTTTGGTACAGTCCAAAAAATCTATTTTCGGATAAAAAACGATGACTCCGGACATGTCGAACGTTCCCAAAATGGTCTATAATGATGAAATTTTAACATTTAATCTTTTGACTCTAAATGACTGTTGGATGTGAATTATGACTTTTTCAACTAAAATAAGTGTGTTTAAAGTCATTTCTGTGCCTGAAACGGGTCAAAATTAAAGCTTTTGAGTAAGCAAAACTCTGTAAAAATGGCAATTTTGGTCACTGTGAGGGTTTAAAAAGTGGTTATTCAACATGAGGCACGATCCAATTGACATTTTGAATCATTTTTGGTACAGTCCAAAAAATCATTTTTCGGATGAAAAACGATGACTCCGGACATGTCGAACGTTCCCAAAATGGTCTATAATGATGAAATTTTAACATTTAATCTTTTGACTCTAAATGACTGTTGGATGTGAATTATGACTTTTTCAACTAAAATAAGTGTGTTTAAAGTCATTTCTGTGACTGAAACGGGTCAAAATTGAAGCTTTTGAGTAAGCAAAACTCTGTAAAAATTGGCATTTTGGTCACTGTGAGGGTTTAAAAAGTGGTTATTCAACATGAGGCTCGATCCAATTGACATTTTGAATCATTTTTGGTACAGTCCAAAAAATCAATTTTCGGATGAAAAACGATGACTCCGGACATGTCAAACATTCCCAAAATGGTCTATAATGATGAAATTTTATCATTTAATCTTTTGACTCTAAATGACTGTTGGATGTGAATTTTGACTTTTTTAACTAAAATAAGTGTGTTTAAAGTCATTTCTGTGACTGAAACGGGTCAAAATTGAAGCTTTTGAGTAAGCAAAACTCTCTAAAAATGGCAATTTTGGTCACTGTGAGGGTTTAAAAAGTGGTTATTCAACATGAGGCTCGATCCAATTGACATTTTGAATCATTTTTGGTACAGTCCAAAAAATCAATTTTCGGATGAAAAACGATGTCTCCGGACATGTCAAACGTTCCCAAAATGGTCCATAATGATGAAATTTTATCATTTAATCTTTTGACTCTAAATGACTGTTGGATGTGAATTATGACTTTTTCAACTAAAATAAGTGTGTTTAAAGTCATTTCTGTGCCTGACACGGGTCAAAATTGAAGCTTTTGAGTAAGCAAAACTCTGTAAAAATGGCAATTTTGGTCACTGTGAGGGTTTAAAAAGTGGTTATTCAACATGAGGCACGATCCAATTGACATTTTGAATCATTTTTGGTACAGTCCCAAAAAATCAATTTTCGGATGAAAAACGATGACTCCGGACATGTCGAACGTTCCCAAAATGGTCTATAATGATGAAATTTTAACATTTAATCTTTTGACTCTAAATGACTGTTGGATGTGAATTATGACTTTTTCAACTAAAATAAGTGTGTTTAAAGTCATTTCTGTGCCTGAAACGGGTCAAAATTGAAGCTTTTGAGTAAGCAAAACTCTGTAAAAATGGCAATTTTGGTCACTGTGAGGGTTTAAAAAGTGGTTATTCAACATGAGGCACGATCCAATTGACATTTTGAATCATTTTTGGTACAGTCCAAAAAAATCAATTTTCGGATGAAAAACGATGACTCCCGACATGTCGAACGTTCCCAAAATGGTCTATAATGATGAAATTTTAACATTTAATCTTTTGACTCTAAATGACTGTTGGATGTGAATTATGACTTTTTCAACTAAAATAAGTGTGTTTAAAGTCATTTCTGTGCCTGAAACGGGTCAAAATTGAAGCTTTTGAGTAAGAAAAACTCTGTAAAAATGGCAATTTTGGTCACTGTGAGGGTTTAAAAAGTGGTTATTCAACATGAGGCACGATCCCATTGACATTTTGAATCATTTTTGGTACAGTCCAAAAAATCTATTTTCGGATAAAAAACGATGACTCCGGACATGTCGAACGTTCCCAAAATGGTCTATAATGATGAAATTTTAACATTTAATCTTTTGACTCTAAATGACTGTTGGATGTGAATTATGACTTTTTCAACTAAAATAAGTGTGTTTAAAGTCATTTCTGTGCCTGAAACGGGTCAAAATTAAAGCTTTTGAGTAAGCAAAACTCTGTAAAAATGGCAATTTTGGTCACTGTGAGGGTTTAAAAAGTGGTTATTCAACATGAGGCACGATCCAATTGACATTTTGAATCATTTTTGGTACAGTCCAAAAAATCATTTTTCGGATGAAAAACGATGACTCCGGACATGTCGAACGTTCCCAAAATGGTCTATAATGATGAAATTTTAACATTTAATCTTTTGACTCTAAATGACTGTTGGATGTGAATTATGACTTTTTCAACTAAAATAAGTGTGTTTAAAGTCATTTCTGTGACTGAAACGGGTCAAAATTGAAGCTTTTGAGTAAGCAAAACTCTGTAAAAATTGGCATTTTGGTCACTGTGAGGGTTTAAAAAGTGGTTATTCAACATGAGGCTCGATCCAATTGACATTTGGAATCATTTTTGGTACAGTCCAAAAAATCAATTTTCGGATGAAAAACGATGACTCCGGACATGTCAAACATTCCCAAAATGGTCTATAATGATGAAATTTTATCATTTAATCTTTTGACTCTAAATGACTGTTGGATGTGAATTTTGACTTTTTTAACTAAAATAAGTGTGTTTAAAGTCATTTCTGTGCCTGAAACGGGTCAAAATTGAAGCTTTTGAGTAAGCAAAACTCTGTAAAAATGGCAATTTTGGTCACTGTGAGGGTTTAAAAAGTGGTTATTCAACCTGAGGCACGATCCAATTGACATTTTGAATCATTTTTGGTACAGTCCAAAAAATCAATTTTCGGATGAAAAACGATGACTCCGGACATGTCGAACGTTCCCAAAATGGTCTATAATGATGAAATTTTAACATTTAATATTTTGACTCTAAATGACTGTTGGATGTGAATTATGACAATTTCAACTAAAATACGTGTGTTTAAAGTCATTTCTGTGACTGAAACGGGTCAAAATTGAAGCTTTTAAATAAGCAAAACTCTGTAAAAATGGCCATTTTGGTCACTGTGAGGGTTTAAAAAGTGGTTATTCAACATGATGCACAATCCAATTGACATTTTGAATCATTTTTGGTACAGTCCAAAAAAATCAATTTTCGGATGAAAAACGATGACTCCGGACATGTCGAATGTTCCCAAAATGTTCTATAATGATGACATTTTAACATTTAATCTTTTTACTCTAAATGACTGTTGGATGTGAATTATGACTTTTTCAACTAAAATAAGTGTGTTTAAAGTCATTTCTGTGCCTGAAACGGGTCAAAATTGAAGCTTTTGAGTAAGCAAAACTCTGTAAAAATGGCAATTTTGGTCACTGTGAGGGTTTAAAAAGTGGTTATTCAACATGAGGCACGATCCAATTGACATTTTGAATTATTTTTGGTACAGTCCAAAAAATCAATTTTCGGATGAAAAACGATGACTCCGGACATGTCGAACGTTCCCAAAATGGTCTATAATGATGAAATTTTAACATTTAATATTTTGACTCTAAATGACTGTTGGATGTGAATTATGACAATTTCAACTAAAATAAGTGTGTTTAAAGTCATTTCTGTGACTGAAACGGGTCAAAATTGAAGCTTTTAAATAAGCAAAACTCTGTAAAAATGGCCATTTTGGTCACTGTGAGGGTTTAAAAAGTGGTTATTCAACATGAGGCACGATCCAATTGACATTTTGAATCATTTTTGGTACAGTCCAAAAAATCAATTTTCGCATGAAAAACGATGACTCCGGACATGTCAAACGTTCCCAAAATGGTCTATAATGATGAAATTTTAACATTTAATCTTTTGACTCTAAATGACTGTTGGATGTGAATTATGACTTTTTCAACTAAAATAAGTGTGTTTAAAGTCATTTCTGTGCCTGAAACGGGTCAAAATTGAAGCTTTTGGGTAAGAAAAACTCTGTAAAAATGGCAATTTTGGTCACTGTGAGGGTTTAAAAAGTGGTTATTCAACATGAGGCACGATCCCATTGACATTTTGAATCATTTTTGGTACAGTCCAAAAAATCAATTTTCGGATGAAAAACGATGACTCCGGACATGTCGAACGTTCCCAAAATGGTCTATAATGATGAAACTTTAACATTTAATCTTTTGACTCTAAATGACTGTTGGATGTGAATTATTACTTTTTTAACTAAAATAAGTGTGTTTAAAGTCATTTCTGTGCCTGAAACGGGTCAAAATTGAAGCTTTTGAGTAAGCAAAACTCTGTAAAAATGGCAATTTTGGTCACTGTGAGGGTTTAAAAAGTGGTTATTCAACATGAGGCTCGATCCAATTGACATTTTGAATCATTTTTGGTACAGTCCAAAAAATCAATTTTCGGATGAAAAACGATGACTCCGGACATGTCAAACGTTCCCAAAATGGTCTATAATGATGAAATTTTATCATTTAATCTTTTGACTCTAAATGACTGTTGGATGTGAATTATGACTTTTTCAACTAAAATAAGTGTGTTTAAAGTCATTTCTGTGCCTGACACGGGTCAAAATTGAAGCTTTTGAGTAAGCAAAACTCTGTAAAAATGGCAATTTTGGTCACTGTGAGGGTTTAAAAAGTGGTTATTCAACATGAGGCACGATCCAATTGACATTTTGAATCATTTTTGGTACAGTCCAAAAAAATCAATTTTCGGATGAAAAACGATGACTCCGGACATGTCGAATGTTCCCAAAATGGTCTATAATGATGAAATTTTAACATTTAATCTTTTGACTCTAAATGACTGTTGGATGTGAATTATGACTTTTTCAACTAAAATAAGTGTGTTTAAAGTCATTTCTGTGACTGAAACGGGTCAAAATTGAAGCTTTTGAGTAAGCAAAACTCTGTAAAAATTGGCATTTTGGTCACTGTAAGGGTTTAAAAAGTGGTTATTCAACATGAGGCTCGATCCAATTGACATTTTGAATCATTTTTGGTACAGTCCAAAAAATCCATTTTCGGATGAAAAACGATGACTCCGGACATGTCAAACGTTCCCAAAATGGTCTATAATGATGAAATTTTATCATTTAATCTTTTGACTCTAAATGACTGTTGGATGTGAATTATGACTTTTTCAACTAAAATAAGTGTGTTTAAAGTCATTTCTGTGCCTGAAATGGGTCAAAATTGAAGCTTTTGAGTAAGCAAAACTCTGTAAAAATGGCAATTTTGGTCACTGTGAGGGTTTAAAAAGTGGTTATTCAACATGAGGCACGATCCAATTGACATTTTGAATCATTTTTGGTACAGTCCAAAAAATCAATTTTCGGATGAAAAACGATGACTCTGGACATGTCGAACGTTCCCAAAATGGTCTATAATGATGAAATTTTAACATTTAATCTTTTGACTCTAAATGACTGTTGGATGTGAATTATGACTTTTTCAACTAAAATAAGTGTGTTTAAAGTCATTTCTGTGACTGAAACGGGTCAAAATTGAAGCTTTTAAATAAGCAAAACTCTGTAAAAATGGCCATTTTGGTCACTGTGAGGGTTTAAAAAGTGGTTATTCAACATGAGGCACGATCCAATTGACATTTTGAATCATTTTTGGTACAGTCCAAAAAATCAATTTTCGGATGAAAAACGATGACTCCGGACATGTCGAACGTTCCCAAAATGGTCTATAATGATGAAATTTTAACATTTAATATTTTGACTCTAAATGACTGTTGGATGTGAATTATGACAATTTCAACTAAAATAAGTGTGTTTAAAGTCATTTCTGTGACTGAAACAGGTCAAAATTGAAGCTTTTAAATAAGCAAAACTCTGTAAAAATGGCCATTTTGGTCACTGTGAGGGTTTAAAAAGTGGTTATTCAACATGAGGCACGATCCAATTGACATTTTGAATCATTTTTGGTACAGTCCAAAAAATCAATTTTCGCATGAAAAACGATGACTCCGGACATGTCGAACGTTCCCAAAATGGTCTATAATGATGAAATTTTAACATTTAATCTTTTGACTCTAAATGACTGTTGGATGTGAATTATGACTTTTTCAACTAAAATAAGTGTGTTTAAAGTCATTTCTGTGCCTGAAACGGGTCAAAATTGAAGCTTTTGGGTAAGAAAAACTCTGTAAAAATGGCAATTTTGGTCACTGTGAGGGTTTAAAAAGTGGTTATTCAACATGAGGCACGATCCCATTGACATTTTGAATCATTTTTGGTACAGTCCAAAAAATCAATTTTCGGATGAAAAACGATGACTCCGGACATGTCGAACGTTCCCAAAATGGTCTATAATGATGAAATTTTAACATTTAATCTTTTGACTCTAAATGACTGTTGGATGCGAATTATGACTTTTTCTACTAAAATAAGTGTGTTTAAAGTCATTTCTGTGCCTGAAACGGGTCAAAATTGAAGCTTTTGAGTAAGCAAAACTCTGTAAAAATGGCAATTTTGGTCACTGTGAGGGTTTAAAAAGTGGTTATTCAACATGAGGCTCGATCCAATTGACATTTTGAATCATTTTTGGTACAGTCCAAAAAATCAATTTTCGGATGAAAAACGATGACTCCGGACATGTCAAACGTTCCCAAAATGGTCTATAATGATGAAATGTTATCATTTAATCTTTTGACTCTAAATGACTGTTGGATGTGAATTATGACTTTTTCAACTAAAATAAGTGTGTTTAAAGTCATTTCTGTGCCTGACACGGGTCAAAAGTGAAGCTTTTGAGTAAGCAAAACTCTGTAAAAATGGCAATTTTGGTCACTGTGAGGGTTTAAAAAGTGGTTATTCAACATGAGGCACGATCCAATTGACATTTTGAATCATTTTTGGAACAGGCCAAAAAATCAATTTTTGGATGAAAAACGATGACTCTGGACATGTCGAACGTTCCCAAAATGGTCTATAATGATGAAATTTTATCATTTAATCTTTTGACTCTAAATGACTGTTGGATATGAATTTTGACTTTTTTAACTAAAATAAGTGTGTTTAAAGTCATTTCTGTGCCTGAAACGGGTCAAAATTAAAGCTTTTGAGTAAGCAAAACTCTGTAAAAATGGCAATTTTGGTCACTGTGAGGGTTTAAAAAGTGGTTATTCAACATGAGGCACGATCCAATTGACATTTTGAATCATTTTTGGTATAGTTTAAAAAATCAATTTTCGGATGAAAAACGATGACTCCGGACATGTCGAACGTTCCCAAAATGGTCTATAATGATGACATTTTAACATTTAATATTTTGACTCTAAATGACTGTTGGATGTGAATTATGACAATTTCAACTAAAATAAGTGTGTTTAAAGTCATTTCTGTGACTGAAACGGGTCAAAATTGAAGCTTTTAAATAAGAAAAACTCTGTAAAAATGGCCATTTTGGTCACTGTGAGGGTTTAAAAAGTGGTTATTCAACATGAGGCACGATCCAATTGACATTTTGAATCATTTTTGGTACAGTCTAAAAAATCTATTTTCGGATGAAAAACGATGACTCCGGACATGTCGAACGTTCCCAAAATAGTCTATAATGATGAAATTTTAACATTTAATATTTTGACTCTAAATGACTGTTGGATGTGAATTATGACAATTTCAACTAAAATAAGTGTGTTTAAAGTCATTTCTGTGACTGAAACGGGTCAGAATTGAAGCTTTTAAATAAGCAAAACTCTGTAAAAATGGCCATTTTGGTCACTGTGAGGGTTTAAAAAGTGGTTATTCAACATGAGGCTCGATCCAATTGACATTTTGAATCATTTTTGGTACAGTCCAAAAAATCAATTTTCGGATGAAAAACGATGACTCCGGACATGTCAAACGTTCCCAAAATGGTCTATAATGATGAAATTTTATCATTTAATCTTTTGACTCTAAATGACTGTTGGATGTGAATTATGACTTTTTCAACTAAAATAAGTGTGTTTAAAGTCATTTCTGTGCCTGAAACGGGTCAAAATTGAAGCTTTTGAGTAAGCAAAACTCTGTAAAAATGGCAATTTTGGTCACTGTGAGGGTTTAAAAAGTGGTTATTCAACATGAGGCACGATCCAATTGACATTTTGAATCATTTTTGGTACAGTCCAAAAAAATAAATTTTCGGATGAAAAACGATGACTCCGGACATGTCGAATGTTCCCAAAATGTTCTATAATGATGAAATTTTAACATTTAATCTTTTGACTCTAAATGACTGTTGGATGTGAATTATGACTTTTTCAACTAAAATAAGTGTGTTTAAAGTCATTTCTGTGCCTGAAACGGGTCAAAATTGAAGCTTTTGAGTAAGCAAAACTCTGTAAAAATGGCAATTTTGGTCACTGTGAGGGTTTAAAAAGTGGTTATTCAACATGAGGCACGATCCAATTGACATTTTGAATCATTTTTGGTACAGTCCAAAAAATCAATTTTCGGATGAAAAACGATGACTCTGGACATGTCGAACGTTCCCAAAATGGTCTATAATGATGAAATTTTAACATTTAATCTTTTGACTCTAAATGACTGTTGGATGTGAATTATGACTTTTTCAACTAAAATAAGTGTGTTTAAAGTCATTTCTGTGACTGAAACGGGTCAAAATTGAAGCTTTTGAGTAAGCAAAACTCTGTAAAAATGGCAATTTTGGTCACTGTGAGGGATTAAAAAGTGGTTATTCAACATGAGGTTCGATCCAATTGACATTTTGAATCATTTTTGGTACAGTCCAAAAAATCAATTTTCGGATGAAAAACGATGACTCCGGACATGTCAAACGTTCCCAAAATGGTCTATAATGATGAAATTTTATCATTTAATCTTTTGACTCTAAATAACTGTTGGATGTGAATTATGACATTTTCAACTAAAATAAGTGTGTTTAAAGTCATTTCTGTGCCTGAAACGGGTCAAAATTGAAGCTTTTGAGTAAGCAAAACTCTGTAAAAATGGCAATTTTGGTCACTGTGAGGGTTTAAAAAGTGGTTATTCAACATGAGGCTCGATCCAATTGACATTTTGAATCATTTTTAAAACAGTCCAAAAAATCAATTTTCGGATGAAAAACGATGACTCCGGACATGTCGAACGTTCCCAAAATGGTCTATAATGATGAAATTTTAACATTTAATATTTTGACTCTAAATGACTGTTGGATGTGAATTATGACAATTTCAACTAAAATAAGTGTGTTTAAAGTCATTTCTGTGACTGAAACGGGTCAAAATTGAAGCTTTTAAATAAGCAAAACTCTGTAAAAATGGCCATTTTGGTCACTGTGAGGGTTTAAAAAGTGGTTATTCAACATGAGGCACGATCCAATTGACATTTTGAATCATTTTTGGTACAGTCCAAAAAATCAATTTTCGCATGAAAAACGATGACTCCGGACATGTCAAACGTTCCCAAAATGGTCTATAATGATGAAATTTTAACATTTAATCTTTTGACTCTAAATGACTGTTGGATGTGAATTATGACTTTTTCAACTAAAATAAGTGTGTTTAAAGTCATTTCTGTGCCTGACACGGGTCAAAATTGAAGCTTTTGGGTAAGAAAAACTCTGTAAAAATGGCAATTTTGGTCACTGTGAGGGTTTAAAAAGTGGTTATTCAACATGAGGTACGATCCCATTGACATTTTGAATCATTTTTGGTACATTCCAAAAAATCAATTTTCGGATGAAAAACGATGACTCCGGACATGTCGAACGTTCCCAAAATGGTCTATAATGATGAAATTTTAACATTTAATCTTGTGACTCTAAATAACTGTTGGATGTGAATTATGACATTTTCAACTAAAATAAGTGTGTTTAAAGTCATTTCTGTGCCTGAAACGGGTCAAAATTGAAGCTTTTGAGTAAGCAAAACTCTGTAAAAATGGCAATTTTGGTCACTGTGAGGGTTTAAAAAGTGGTTATTCAACATGAGGCTCGATCCAATTGACATTTTGAATCATTTTTGGTACAGTCCAAAAAATCAATTTTCGGATGAAAAACGATGACTCCGGACATGTCAAACGTTCCCAAAATGGTCTATAATGATGAAATTTTATCATTTAATCTTTTGACTCTAAATAACTGTTGGATGTGAATTATGACATTTTCAACTAAAATAAGTGTGTTTAAAGTCATTTCTGTGCCTGAAACGGGTCAAAATTGAAGCTTTTGAGTAAGCAAAACTCTGTAAAAATGGCAATTTTGGTCACTGTGAGGGTTTAAAAAGTGGTTATTCAACATGAGGCTCGATCCAATTGACATTTTGAATCATTTTTGGTACAGTCCAAAAAATCCATTTTCGGATGAAAAACGATGACTCCGGACATGTCAAACGTTCCCAAAATGGTCTATAATGATGAAATTTTATCATTTAATCTTTTGACTCTAAATGACTGTTGGATGTGAATTATGACTTTTTCAACTAAAATAAGTGTGTTTAAAGTCATTTCTGTGACTGAAACGGGTCAAAATTGAAGCTTTTGAGTAAGCAAAACTCTCTAAAAATGGCAATTTTGGTCACTGTGAGGGTTTAAAAAGTGGTTATTCAACATGAGGCTCGATCCAATTGACATTTTGAATCATTTTTGGTACAGTCCAAAAAATCAATTTTCGGATGAAAAACGATGTCTCCGGACATGTCAAACGTTCCCAAAATGGTCTATAATGATGAAATTTTATCATTTAATCTTTTGACTCTAAATGACTGTTGGATGTGAATTATGACTTTTTCAACTAAAATAAGTGTGTTTAAAGTCATTTCTGTGCCTGACACGGGTCAAAATTGAAGCTTTTGAGTAAGCAAAACTCTGTAAAAATGGCAATGTTGGTCACTGTGAGGGTTTAAAAAGTGGTTATTCAACATGAGGCACGATCCAATTGACATTTTGAATCATTTTTGGTACAGTCCCAAAAAATCAATTTTCGGATGAAAAACGATGACTCCGGACATGTCGAACGTTCCCAAAATGGTCTACAATGATGAAATTTTAACATTTAATCTTTTGACTCTAAATGACTGTTGGATGTGAATTATGACTTTTTCAACTAAAATAAGTGTGTTTAAAGTCATTTCTGTGCCTGAAACGGGTCAAAATTGAAGCTTTTGAGAAAGCAAAACTCTGTAAAAATGGCAATTTTGGTCACTGTGAGGGTTTAAAAAGTGGTTATTCAACATGAGGCACGATCCAATTGACATTTTGAATCATTTTTGGTACAGTCCAAAAAAATCAATTTTCGGATGAAAAACGATGACTCCCGACATGTCGAACGTTCCCAAAATGGTCTATAATGATGAAATTTTAACATTTAATCTTTTGACTCTAAATGACTGTTGGATGTGAATTATGACTTTTTCAACTAAAATAAGTGTGTTTAAAGTCATTTCTGTGCCTGAAACGGGTCAAAATTGAAGCTTTTGAGTAAGAAAAACTCTGTAAAAATGGCAATTTTGGTCACTGTGAGGGTTTAAAAAGTGGTTATTCAACATGAGGCACGATCCCATTGACATTTTGAATCATTTTTGGTACAGTCCAAAAAATCTATTTTCGGATAAAAAACGATGACTCCGGACATGTCGAACGTTCCCAAAATGGTCTATAATGATGAAATTTTAACATTTAATCTTTTGACTCTAAATGACTGTTGGATGTGAATTATGACTTTTTCAACTAAAATAAGTGTGTTTAAAGTCATTTCTGTGCTTGAAACGGGTCAAAATTAAAGCTTTTGAGTAAGCAAAACTCTGTAAAAATGGCAATTTTGGTCACTGTGAGGGTTTAAAAAGTGGTTATTCAACATGAGGCACGATCCAATTGACATTTTGAATCATTTTTGGTACAGTCCAAAAAATCATTTTTCGGATGAAAAACGATGACTCCGGACATGTCGAACGTTCCCAAAATGGTCTATAATGATGAAATTTTAACATTTAATCTTTTGACTCTAAATGACTGTTGGATGTGAATTATGACTTTTTCAACTAAAATAAGTGTGTTTAAAGTCATTTCTGTGACTGAAACGGGTCAAAATTGAAGCTTTTGAGTAAGCAAAACTCTGTAAAAATTGGCATTTTGGTCACTGTGAGGGTTTAAAAAGTGGTTATTCAACATGAGGCTCGATCCAATTGACATTTTGAATCATTTTTGGTACAGTCCAAAAAATCAATTTTCGGATGAAAAACGATGACTCCGGACATGTCAAACATTCCCAAAATGGTCTATAATGATGAAATTTTATCATTTAATCTTTTGACTCTAAATGACTGTTGGATGTGAATTTTGACTTTTTTAACTAAAATAAGTGTGTTTAAAGTCATTTCTGTGACTGAAACGGGTCAAAATTGAAGCTTTTGAGTAAGCAAAACTCTCTAAAAATGGCAATTTTGGTCACTGTGAGGGTTTAAAAAGTGGTTATTCAACATGAGGCTCGATCCAATTGACATTTTGAATCATTTTTGGTACAGTCCAAAAAATCAATTTTCGGATGAAAAACGATGTCTCCGGACATGTCAAACGTTCCCAAAATGGTCCATAATGATGAAATTTTATCATTTAATCTTTTGACTCTAAATGACTGTTGGATGTGAATTATGACTTTTTCAACTAAAATAAGTGTGTTTAAAGTCATTTCTGTGCCTGACACGGGTCAAAATTGAAGCTTTTGAGTAAGCAAAACTCTGTAAAAATGGCAATTTTGGTCACTGTGAGGGTTTAAAAAGTGGTTATTCAACATGAGGCACGATCCAATTGACATTTTGAATCATTTTTGGTACAGTCCCAAAAAATCAATTTTCGGATGAAAAACGATGACTCCGGACATGTCGAACGTTCCCAAAATGGTCTATAATGATGAAATTTTAACATTTAATCTTTTGACTCTAAATGACTGTTGGATGTGAATTATGACTTTTTCAACTAAAATAAGTGTGTTTAAAGTCATTTCTGTGCCTGAAACGGGTCAAAATTGAAGCTTTTGAGTAAGCAAAACTCTGTAAAAATGGCAATTTTGGTCACTGTGAGGGTTTAAAAAGTGGTTATTCAACATGAGGCACGATCCAATTGACATTTTGAATCATTTTTGGTACAGTCCAAAAAAATCAATTTTCGGATGAAAAACGATGACTCCCGACATGTCGAACGTTCCCAAAATGGTCTATAATGATGAAATTTTAACATTTAATCTTTTGACTCTAAATGACTGTTGGATGTGAATTATGACTTTTTCAACTAAAATAAGTGTGTTTAAAGTCATTTCTGTGCCTGAAACGGGTCAAAATTGAAGCTTTTGAGTAAGAAAAACTCTGTAAAAATGGCAATTTTGGTCACTGTGAGGGTTTAAAAAGTGGTTATTCAACATGAGGCACGATCCCATTGACATTTTGAATCATTTTTGGTACAGTCCAAAAAATCTATTTTCGGATAAAAAACGATGACTCCGGACATGTCGAACGTTCCCAAAATGGTCTATAATGATGAAATTTTAACATTTAATCTTTTGACTCTAAATGACTGTTGGATGTGAATTATGACTTTTTCAACTAAAATAAGTGTGTTTAAAGTCATTTCTGTGCCTGAAACGGGTCAAAATTAAAGCTTTTGAGTAAGCAAAACTCTGTAAAAATGGCAATTTTGGTCACTGTGAGGGTTTAAAAAGTGGTTATTCAACATGAGGCACGATCCAATTGACATTTTGAATCATTTTTGGTACAGTCCAAAAAATCATTTTTCGGATGAAAAACGATGACTCCGGACATGTCGAACGTTCCCAAAATGGTCTATAATGATGAAATTTTAACATTTAATCTTTTGACTCTAAATGACTGTTGGATGTGAATTATGACTTTTTCAACTAAAATAAGTGTGTTTAAAGTCATTTCTGTGACTGAAACGGGTCAAAATTGAAGCTTTTGAGTAAGCAAAACTCTGTAAAAATTGGCATTTTGGTCACTGTGAGGGTTTAAAAAGTGGTTATTCAACATGAGGCTCGATCCAATTGACATTTGGAATCATTTTTGGTACAGTCCAAAAAATCAATTTTCGGATGAAAAACGATGACTCCGGACATGTCAAACATTCCCAAAATGGTCTATAATGATGAAATTTTATCATTTAATCTTTTGACTCTAAATGACTGTTGGATGTGAATTTTGACTTTTTTAACTAAAATAAGTGTGTTTAAAGTCATTTCTGTGCCTGAAACGGGTCAAAATTGAAGCTTTTGAGTAAGCAAAACTCTGTAAAAATGGCAATTTTGGTCACTGTGAGGGTTTAAAAAGTGGTTATTCAACCTGAGGCACGATCCAATTGACATTTTGAATCATTTTTGGTACAGTCCAAAAAATCAATTTTCGGATGAAAAACGATGACTCCGGACATGTCGAACGTTCCCAAAATGGTCTATAATGATGAAATTTTAACATTTAATATTTTGACTCTAAATGACTGTTGGATGTGAATTATGACAATTTCAACTAAAATACGTGTGTTTAAAGTCATTTCTGTGACTGAAACGGGTCAAAATTGAAGCTTTTAAATAAGCAAAACTCTGTAAAAATGGCCATTTTGGTCACTGTGAGGGTTTAAAAAGTGGTTATTCAACATGATGCACGATCCAATTGACATTTTGAATCATTTTTGGTACAGTCCAAAAAAATCAATTTTCGGATGAAAAACGATGACTCCGGACATGTCGAATGTTCCCAAAATGTTCTATAATGATGACATTTTAACATTTAATCTTTTTACTCTAAATGACTGTTGGATGTGAATTATGACTTTTTCAACTAAAATAAGTGTGTTTAAAGTCATTTCTGTGCCTGAAACGGGTCAAAATTGAAGCTTTTGAGTAAGCAAAACTCTGTAAAAATGGCAATTTTGGTCACTGTGAGGGTTTAAAAAGTGGTTATTCAACATGAGGCACGATCCAATTGACATTTTGAATTATTTTTGGTACAGTCCAAAAAATCAATTTTCGGATGAAAAACGATGACTCCGGACATGTCGAACGTTCCCAAAATGGTCTATAATGATGAAATTTTAACATTTAATATTTTGACTCTAAATGACTGTTGGATGTGAATTATGACAATTTCAACTAAAATAAGTGTGTTTAAAGTCATTTCTGTGACTGAAACGGGTCAAAATTGAAGCTTTTAAATAAGCAAAACTCTGTAAAAATGGCCATTTTGGTCACTGTGAGGGTTTAAAAAGTGGTTATTCAACATGAGGCACGATCCAATTGACATTTTGAATCATTTTTGGTACAGTCCAAAAAATCAATTTTCGCATGAAAAACGATGACTCCGGACATGTCAAACGTTCCCAAAATGGTCTATAATGATGAAATTTTAACATTTAATCTTTTGACTCTAAATGACTGTTGGATGTGAATTATGACTTTTTCAACTAAAATAAGTGTGTTTAAAGTCATTTCTGTGCCTGAAACGGGTCAAAATTGAAGCTTTTGGGTAAGAAAAACTCTGTAAAAATGGCAATTTTGGTCACTGTGAGGGTTTAAAAAGTGGTTATTCAACATGAGGCACGATCCCATTGACATTTTGAATCATTTTTGGTACAGTCCAAAAAATCAATTTTCGGATGAAAAACGATGACTCCGGACATGTCGAACGTTCCCAAAATGGTCTATAATGATGAAACTTTAACATTTAATCTTTTGACTCTAAATGACTGTTGGATGTGAATTATTACTTTTTTAACTAAAATAAGTGTGTTTAAAGTCATTTCTGTGCCTGAAACGGGTCAAAATTGAAGCTTTTGAGTAAGCAAAACTCTGTAAAAATGGCAATTTTGGTCACTGTGAGGGTTTAAAAAGTGGTTATTCAACATGAGGCTCGATCCAATTGACATTTTGAATCATTTTTGGTACAGTCCAAAAAATCAATTTTCGGATGAAAAACGATGACTCCGGACATGTCAAACGTTCCCAAAATGGTCTATAATGATGAAATTTTATCATTTAATCTTTTGACTCTAAATGACTGTTGGATGTGAATTATGACTTTTTCAACTAAAATAAGTGTGTTTAAAGTCATTTCTGTGCCTGACACGGGTCAAAATTGAAGCTTTTGAGTAAGCAAAACTCTGTAAAAATGGCAATTTTGGTCACTGTGAGGGTTTAAAAAGTGGTTATTCAACATGAGGCACGATCCAATTGACATTTTGAATCATTTTTGGTACAGTCCAAAAAAATCAATTTTCGGATGAAAAACGATGACTCCGGACATGTCGAATGTTCCCAAAATGGTCTATAATGATGAAATTTTAACATTTAATCTTTTGACTCTAAATGACTGTTGGATGTGAATTATGACTTTTTCAACTAAAATAAGTGTGTTTAAAGTCATTTCTGTGACTGAAACGGGTCAAAATTGAAGCTTTTGAGTAAGCAAAACTCTGTAAAAATTGGCATTTTGGTCACTGTAAGGGTTTAAAAAGTGGTTATTCAACATGAGGCTCGATCCAATTGACATTTTGAATCATTTTTGGTACAGTCCAAAAAATCCATTTTCGGATGAAAAACGATGACTCCGGACATGTCAAACGTTCCCAAAATGGTCTATAATGATGAAATTTTATCATTTAATCTTTTGACTCTAAATGACTGTTGGATGTGAATTATGACTTTTTCAACTAAAATAAGTGTGTTTAAAGTCATTTCTGTGCCTGAAATGGGTCAAAATTGAAGCTTTTGAGTAAGCAAAACTCTGTAAAAATGGCAATTTTGGTCACTGTGAGGGTTTAAAAAGTGGTTATTCAACATGAGGCACGATCCAATTGACATTTTGAATCATTTTTGGTACAGTCCAAAAAATCAATTTTCGGATGAAAAACGATGACTCTGGACATGTCGAACGTTCCCAAAATGGTCTATAATGATGAAATTTTAACATTTAATCTTTTGACTCTAAATGACTGTTGGATGTGAATTATGACTTTTTCAACTAAAATAAGTGTGTTTAAAGTCATTTCTGTGACTGAAACGGGTCAAAATTGAAGCTTTTAAATAAGCAAAACTCTGTAAAAATGGCCATTTTGGTCACTGTGAGGGTTTAAAAAGTGGTTATTCAACATGAGGCACGATCCAATTGACATTTTGAATCATTTTTGGTACAGTCCAAAAAATCAATTTTCGGATGAAAAACGATGACTCCGGACATGTCGAACGTTCCCAAAATGGTCTATAATGATGAAATTTTAACATTTAATATTTTGACTCTAAATGACTGTTGGATGTGAATTATGACAATTTCAACTAAAATAAGTGTGTTTAAAGTCATTTCTGTGACTGAAACAGGTCAAAATTGAAGCTTTTAAATAAGCAAAACTCTGTAAAAATGGCCATTTTGGTCACTGTGAGGGTTTAAAAAGTGGTTATTCAACATGAGGCACGATCCAATTGACATTTTGAATCATTTTTGGTACAGTCCAAAAAATCAATTTTCGCATGAAAAACGATGACTCCGGACATGTCGAACGTTCCCAAAATGGTCTATAATGATGAAATTTTAACATTTAATCTTTTGACTCTAAATGACTGTTGGATGTGAATTATGACTTTTTCAACTAAAATAAGTGTGTTTAAAGTCATTTCTGTGCCTGAAACGGGTCAAAATTGAAGCTTTTGGGTAAGAAAAACTCTGTAAAAATGGCAATTTTGGTCACTGTGAGGGTTTAAAAAGTGGTTATTCAACATGAGGCACGATCCCATTGACATTTTGAATCATTTTTGGTACAGTCCAAAAAATCAATTTTCGGATGAAAAACGATGACTCCGGACATGTCGAACGTTCCCAAAATGGTCTATAATGATGAAATTTTAACATTTAATCTTTTGACTCTAAATGACTGTTGGATGCGAATTATGACTTTTTCTACTAAAATAAGTGTGTTTAAAGTCATTTCTGTGCCTGAAACGGGTCAAAATTGAAGCTTTTGAGTAAGCAAAACTCTGTAAAAATGGCAATTTTGGTCACTGTGAGGGTTTAAAAAGTGGTTATTCAACATGAGGCTCGATCCAATTGACATTTTGAATCATTTTTGGTACAGTCCAAAAAATCAATTTTCGGATGAAAAACGATGACTCCGGACATGTCAAACGTTCCCAAAATGGTCTATAATGATGAAATGTTATCATTTAATCTTTTGACTCTAAATGACTGTTGGATGTGAATTATGACTTTTTCAACTAAAATAAGTGTGTTTAAAGTCATTTCTGTGCCTGACACGGGTCAAAAGTGAAGCTTTTGAGTAAGCAAAACTCTGTAAAAATGGCAATTTTGGTCACTGTGAGGGTTTAAAAAGTGGTTATTCAACATGAGGCACGATCCAATTGACATTTTGAATCATTTTTGGAACAGGCCAAAAAATCAATTTTTGGATGAAAAACGATGACTCTGGACATGTCGAACGTTCCCAAAATGGTCTATAATGATGAAATTTTATCATTTAATCTTTTGACTCTAAATGACTGTTGGATATGAATTTTGACTTTTTTAACTAAAATAAGTGTGTTTAAAGTCATTTCTGTGCCTGAAACGGGTCAAAATTAAAGCTTTTGAGTAAGCAAAACTCTGTAAAAATGGCAATTTTGGTCACTGTGAGGGTTTAAAAAGTGGTTATTCAACATGAGGCACGATCCAATTGACATTTTGAATCATTTTTGGTATAGTTTAAAAAATCAATTTTCGGATGAAAAACGATGACTCCGGACATGTCGAACGTTCCCAAAATGGTCTATAATGATGACATTTTAACATTTAATATTTTGACTCTAAATGACTGTTGGATGTGAATTATGACAATTTCAACTAAAATAAGTGTGTTTAAAGTCATTTCTGTGACTGAAACGGGTCAAAATTGAAGCTTTTAAATAAGAAAAACTCTGTAAAAATGGCCATTTTGGTCACTGTGAGGGTTTAAAAAGTGGTTATTCAACATGAGGCACGATCCAATTGACATTTTGAATCATTTTTGGTACAGTCTAAAAAATCTATTTTCGGATGAAAAACGATGACTCCGGACATGTCGAACGTTCCCAAAATAGTCTATAATGATGAAATTTTAACATTTAATATTTTGACTCTAAATGACTGTTGGATGTGAATTATGACAATTTCAACTAAAATAAGTGTGTTTAAAGTCATTTCTGTGACTGAAACGGGTCAGAATTGAAGCTTTTAAATAAGCAAAACTCTGTAAAAATGGCCATTTTGGTCACTGTGAGGGTTTAAAAAGTGGTTATTCAACATGAGGCTCGATCCAATTGACATTTTGAATCATTTTTGGTACAGTCCAAAAAATCAATTTTCGGATGAAAAACGATGACTCCGGACATGTCAAACGTTCCCAAAATGGTCTATAATGATGAAATTTTATCATTTAATCTTTTGACTCTAAATGACTGTTGGATGTGAATTATGACTTTTTCAACTAAAATAAGTGTGTTTAAAGTCATTTCTGTGCCTGACACGGGTCAAAATTGAAGCTTTTGAGTAAGCAAAACTCTGTAAAAATGGCAATTTTGGTCACTGTGAGGGTTTAAAAAGTGGTTATTCAACATGAGGCACGATCCAATTGACATTTTGAATCATTTTTGGTACAGTCCAAAAAAATCAATTTTCGGATGAAAAACGATGACTCCGGACATGTCGAATGTTCCCAAAATGGTCTATAATGATGACATTTTAACATTTAATCTTTTGACTCTAAATGACTGTTGGATGTGAATTATGACTTTTTCAACTAAAATAAGTGTGTTTAAAGTCATTTCTGTGCCTGAAACGGGTCAAAATTGAAGCTTTTGAGTAAGCAAAACTCTGTAAAAATTGCAATTTTGGTCACTGTGAGGGTTTAAAAAGTGGTTATTCAACATGAGGCACGATCCAATTGACATTTTGAATCATTTTTGGTACAGTCCAAAAAATCAATTTTCGGATGAAAAACGATGACTCTGGACATGTCGAACGTTCCCAAAATGGTCTATAATGATGAAATTTTAACATTTAATCTTTTGACTCTAAATGACTGTTGGATGTGAATTATGACTTTTTCAACTAAAATAAGTGTGTTTAAAGTCATTTCTGTGACTGAAACGGGTCAAAATTGAAGCTTTTGAGTAAGCAAAACTCTGTAAAAATTGGCATTTTGGTCACTGTAAGGGTTTAAAAAGTGGTTATTCAACATGAGGCTCGATCCAATTGACATTTTGAATCATTTTTGGTGCAGTCCAAAAAATCAATTTTCGGATGAAAAACGATGACTCCGGACATGTCAAACGTTCCCAAAATGGTCTATAATGATGAAATTTTATCATTTAATCTTTTGACTCTAAATGACTGTTGGATATGAATTTTGACTTTTTTAACTAAAATAAGTGTGTTTAAAGTCATTTCTGTGCCTGAAACGGGTCAAAATTAAAGCTTTTGAGTAAGCAAAACTCTGTAAAAATGGCCATTTTGGTCACTGTGAGGGTTTAAAAAGTGGTTATTCAACATGAGGCACGATCCAATTGACATTTTGAATCATTTTTGGTACAGTCCAAAAAAATCAATTTTCGGATGAAAAACGATGACTCCGGACATGTCGAATGTTCCCAAAATGTTCTATAATGATGAAATTTTAACATTTAATCTTTTGACTCTAAATGACTGTTGGATGTGAATTATGACTTTTTCAACTAAAATAAGTGTGTTTAAAGTCATTTCTGTGCCTGAAATGGGTCAAAATTGAAGCTTTTGAGTAAGCAAAACTCTGTAAAAATGGCAATTTTGGTCACTGTGAGGGTTTAAAAAGTGGTTATTCAACATGAGGCACGATCCAATTGACATTTTGAATCATTTTTGGTACAGTCCAAAAAATCAATTTTCGGATGAAAAACGATGACTCTGGACATGTCGAACGTTCCCAAAATGGTCTATAATGATGAAATTTTAACATTTAATCTTTTGACTCTAAATGACTGTTGGATGTGAATTATGACTTTTTCAACTAAAATAAGTGTGTTTAAAGTCATTTCTGTGACTGAAACGGGTCAAAATTGAAGCTTTTAAATAAGCAAAACTCTGTAAAAATGGCCATTTTGGTCACTGTGAGGGTTTAAAAAGTGGTTATTCAACATGAGGCACAATCCAATTGACATTTTGAATCATTTTTGGTACAGTCCAAAAAATCAATTTTCGGATGAAAAACGATGACTCCGGACATGTCGAACGTTCCCAAAATGGTCTATAATGATGAAATTTTAACATTTAATATTTTGACTCTAAATGACTGTTGGATGTGAATTATGACAATTTCAACTAAAATAAGTGTGTTTAAAGTCATTTCTGTGACTGAAACAGGTCAAAATTGAAGCTTTTGGGTAAGAAAAACTCTGTAAAAATGGCAATTTTGGTCACTGTGAGGGTTTAAAAAGTGGTTATTCAACATGAGGCACGATCCCATTGACATTTTGAATCATTTTTGGTACAGTCCAAAAAATCAATTTTCGGATGAAAAACGATGACTCCGGACATGTCGAACGTTCCCAAAATGGTCTATAATGATGAAATTTTAACATTTAATCTTTTGACTCTAAATGACTGTTGGATGCGAATTATGACTTTTTCTACTAAAATAAGTGTGTTTAAAGTCATTTCTGTGCCTGAAACGGGTCAAAATTGAAGCTTTTGAGTAAGCAAAACTCTGTAAAAATGGCAATTTTGGTCACTGTGAGGGTTTAAAAAGTGGTTATTCAACATGAGGCTCGATCCAATTGACATTTTGAATCATTTTTGGTACAGTCCAAAAAATCAATTTTCGGATGAAAAACGATGACTCCGGACATGTCAAACGTTCCCAAAATGGTCTATAATGATGAAATGTTATCATTTAATCTTTTGACTCTAAATGACTGTTGGATGTGAATTATGACTTTTTCAACTAAAATAAGTGTGTTTAAAGTCATTTCTGTGCCTGACACGGGTCAAAAGTGAAGCTTTTGAGTAAGCAAAACTCTGTAAAAATGGCAATTTTGGTCACTGTGAGGGTTTAAAAAGTGGTTATTCAACATGAGGCACGATCCAATTGACATTTTGAATCATTTTTGGAACAGGCCAAAAAATCAATTTTTGGATGAAAAACGATGACTCTGGACATGTCGAACGTTCCCAAAATGGTCTATAATGATGAAATTTTATCATTTAATCTTTTGACTCTAAATGACTGTTGGATATGAATTTTGACTTTTTTAACTAAAATAAGTGTGTTTAAAGTCATTTCTGTGCCTGAAACGGGTCAAAATTAAAGCTTTTGAGTAAGCAAAACTCTGTAAAAATGGCAATTTTGGTCACTGTGAGGGTTTAAAAAGTGGTTATTCAACATGAGGCACGATCCAATTGACATTTTGAATCATTTTTGGTATAGTTTAAAAAATCAATTTTCGGATGAAAAACGATGACTCCGGACATGTCGAACGTTCCCAAAATGGTCTATAATGATGACATTTTAACATTTAATATTTTGACTCTAAATGACTGTTGGATGTGAATTATGACAATTTCAACTAAAATAAGTGTGTTTAAAGTCATTTCTGTGACTGAAACGGGTCAAAATTGAAGCTTTTAAATAAGAAAAACTCTGTAAAAATGGCCATTTTGGTCACTGTGAGGGTTTAAAAAGTGGTTATTCAACATGAGGCACGATCCAATTGACATTTTGAATCATTTTTGGTACAGTCTAAAAAATCTATTTTCGGATGAAAAACGATGACTCCGGACATGTCGAACGTTCCCAAAATAGTCTATAATGATGAAATTTTAACATTTAATATTTTGACTCTAAATGACTGTTGGATGTGAATTATGACAATTTCAACTAAAATAAGTGTGTTTAAAGTCATTTCTGTGACTGAAACGGGTCAGAATTGAAGCTTTTAAATAAGCAAAACTCTGTAAAAATGGCCATTTTGGTCACTGTGAGGGTTTAAAAAGTGGTTATTCAACATGAGGCTCGATCCAATTGACATTTTGAATCATTTTTGGTACAGTCCAAAAAATCAATTTTCGGATGAAAAACGATGACTCCGGACATGTCAAACGTTCCCAAAATGGTCTATAATGATGAAATTTTATCATTTAATCTTTTGACTCTAAATGACTGTTGGATGTGAATTATGACTTTTTCAACTAAAATAAGTGTGTTTAAAGTCATTTCTGTGCCTGACACGGGTCAAAATTGAAGCTTTTGAGTAAGCAAAACTCTGTAAAAATGGCAATTTTGGTCACTGTGAGGGTTTAAAAAGTGGTTATTCAACATGAGGCACGATCCAATTGACATTTTGAATCATTTTTGGTACAGTCCAAAAAAATCAATTTTCGGATGAAAAACGATGACTCCGGACATGTCGAATGTTCCCAAAATGGTCTATAATGATGACATTTTAACATTTAATCTTTTGACTCTAAATGACTGTTGGATGTGAATTATGACTTTTTCAACTAAAATAAGTGTGTTTAAAGTCATTTCTGTGCCTGAAACGGGTCAAAATTGAAGCTTTTGAGTAAGCAAAACTCTGTAAAAATGGCAATTTTGGTCACTGTGAGGGTTTAAAAAGTGGTTATTCAACATGAGGCACGATCCAATTGACATTTTGAATCATTTTTGGTACAGTCCAAAAAATCAATTTTCGGATGAAAAACGATGACTCTGGACATGTCGAACGTTCCCAAAATGGTCTATAATGATGAAATTTTAACATTTAATCTTTTGACTCTAAATGACTGTTGGATGTGAATTATGACTTTTTCAACTAAAATAAGTGTGTTTAAAGTCATTTCTGTGACTGAAACGGGTCAAAATTGAAGCTTTTGAGTAAGCAAAACTCTGTAAAAATTGGCATTTTGGTCACTGTAAGGGTTTAAAAAGTGGTTATTCAACATGAGGCTCGATCCAATTGACATTTTGAATCATTTTTGGTGCAGTCCAAAAAATCAATTTTCGGATGAAAAACGATGACTCCGGACATGTCAAACGTTCCCAAAATGGTCTATAATGATGAAATTTTATCATTTAATCTTTTGACTCTAAATGACTGTTGGATATGAATTTTGACTTTTTTAACTAAAATAAGTGTGTTTAAAGTCATTTCTGTGCCTGAAACGGGTCAAAATTAAAGCTTTTGAGTAAGCAAAACTCTGTAAAAATGGCCATTTTGGTCACTGTGAGGGTTTAAAAAGTGGTTATTCAACATGAGGCACGATCCAATTGACATTTTGAATCATTTTTGGTACAGTCCAAAAAAATCAATTTTCGGATGAAAAACGATGACTCCGGACATGTCGAATGTTCCCAAAATGTTCTATAATGATGAAATTTTAACATTTAATCTTTTGACTCTAAATGACTGTTGGATGTGAATTATGACTTTTTCAACTAAAATAAGTGTGTTTAAAGTCATTTCTGTGCCTGAAATGGGTCAAAATTGAAGCTTTTGAGTAAGCAAAACTCTGTAAAAATGGCAATTTTGGTCACTGTGAGGGTTTAAAAAGTGGTTATTCAACATGAGGCACGATCCAATTGACATTTTGAATCATTTTTGGTACAGTCCAAAAAATCAATTTTCGGATGAAAAACGATGACTCTGGACATGTCGAACGTTCCCAAAATGGTCTATAATGATGAAATTTTAACATTTAATCTTTTGACTCTAAATGACTGTTGGATGTGAATTATGACTTTTTCAACTAAAATAAGTGTGTTTAAAGTCATTTCTGTGACTGAAACGGGTCAAAATTGAAGCTTTTAAATAAGCAAAACTCTGTAAAAATGGCCATTTTGGTCACTGTGAGGGTTTAAAAAGTGGTTATTCAACATGAGGCACAATCCAATTGACATTTTGAATCATTTTTGGTACAGTCCAAAAAATCAATTTTCGGATGAAAAACGATGACTCCGGACATGTCGAACGTTCCCAAAATGGTCTATAATGATGAAATTTTAACATTTAATATTTTGACTCTAAATGACTGTTGGATGTGAATTATGACAATTTCAACTAAAATAAGTGTGTTTAAAGTCATTTCTGTGACTGAAACAGGTCAAAATTGAAGCTTTTAAATAAGCAAAACTCTGTAAAAATGGCCATTTTGGTCACTGTGAGGGTTTAAAAAGTGGTTATTCAACATGAGGCACGATCCAATTGACATTTTGAATCATTTTTGGTATAGTCCAAAAAATCAATTTTCGCATGAAAAACGATGACTCCGGACATGTCGAACGTTCCCAAAATGGTCTATAATGATGAAATTTTAACATTTAATCTTTTGACTCTAAATGACTGTTGGATGTGAATTATGACTTTTTCAACTAAAATAAGTGTGTTTAAAGTCATTTCTGTGCCTGAAACGGGTCAAAATTGAAGCTTTTGGGTAAGAAAAACTCTGTAAAAATGGCAATTTTGGTCACTGTGAGGGTTTAAAAAGTGGTTATTCAACATGAGGCACGATCCCATTGACATTTTGAATCATTTTTGGTACAGTCCAAAAAATCAATTTTCGGATGAAAAACGATGACTCCGGACATGTCGAACGTTCCCAAAATGGTCTATAATGATGAAATTTTAACATTTAATCTTTTGACTCTAAATGACTGTTGGATGCGAATTATGACTTTTTCTACTAAAATAAGTGTGTTTAAAGTCATTTCTGTGCCTGAAACAGGTCAAAATTGAAGCTTTTGAGTAAGCAAAACTCTGTAAAAATGGCAATTTTGGTCACTGTGAGGGTTTAAAAAGTGGTTATTCAACATGAGGCTCGATCCAATTGACATTTTGAATCATTTTTGGTACAGTCCAAAAAATCAATTTTCGGATGAAAAACGATGACTCCGGACATGTCAAACGTTCCCAAAATGGTCTATAATGATGAAATTTTATCATTTAATCTTTTGACTCTAAATGACTGTTGGATGTGAATTATGACTTTTTCAACTAAAATAAGTGTGTTTAAAGTCATTTCTGTGCCTGACACGGGTCAAAAGTGAAGCTTTTGAGTAAGCAAAACTCTGTAAAAATGGCAATTTTGGTCACTGTGAGGGTTTAAAAAGTGGTTATTCAACATGAGGCACGATCCAATTGACATTTTGAATCATTTTTGGAACAGTCCAAAAAATCAATTTTTGGATGAAAAACGATGACTCTGGACATGTCGAACGTTCCCAAAATGGTCTATAATGATGAAATTTTATCATTTAATCTTTTGACTCTAAATGACTGTTGGATATGAATTTTGACTTTTTTAACTAAAATAAGTGTGTTTAAAGTCATTTCTGTGCCTGAAACGGGTCAAAATTAAAGCTTTTGAGTAAGCAAAACTCTGTAAAAATGGCAATTTTGGTCACTGTGAGGGTTTAAAAAGTGGTTATTCAACATGAGGCACGATCCAATTGACATTTTGAATCATTTTTGGTACAGTCCAAAAAATCAATTTTCGGATGAAAAACGATGACTCTGGACATGTCGAACGTTCCCAAAATGGTCTATAATGATGAAATTTTATCATTTAATCTTTTGACTCTAAATGACTGTTGGATATGAATTTTGACTTTTTTAACTAAAATAAGTGTGTTTAAAGTCATTTCTGTGCCTGAAACGGGTCAAAATTAAAGCTTTTGAGTAAGCAAAACTCTGTAAAAATGGCAATTTTGGTCACTGTGAGGGTTTAAAAAGTGGTTATTCAACATGAGGCACGATCCAATTGACATTTTGAATCATTTTTGGTATAGTTTAAAAAATCAATTTTCGGATGAAAAACGATGACTCCGGACATGTCGAACGTTCCCAAAATGGTCTATAATGATGACATTTTAACATTTAATATTTTGACTCTAAATGACTGTTGGATGTGAATTATGACAATTTCAACTAAAATAAGTGTGTTTAAAGTCATTTCTGTGACTGAAATGGGTCAAAATTGAAGCTTTTAAATAAGAAAAACTCTGTAAAAATGGCCATTTTGGTCACTGTGAGGGTTTAAAAAGTGGTTATTCAACATGAGGCACGATCCAATTGACATTTTGAATCATTTTTGGTACAGTCCAAAAAATCAATTTTCGCATGAAAAACGATGACTCGGGACATGTCAAACATTCCCAAAATGGTCTATAATGATGAAATTTTATCATTTAATCTTTTGACTCTAAATGACTGTTGGATGTGAATTTTGACTTTTTTAACTAAAATAAGTGTGTTTAAAGTCATTTCTGTGACTGAAACGGGTCAAAATTGAAGCTTTTGAGTAAGCAAAACTCTGTAAAAATGGCAATTTTGGTCACTGTGAGGGTTTAAAAAGTGGTTATTCAACATGAGGCACGATCCAATTGACATTTTGAATCATTTTTGGTACAGTCCAAAAAAATCAATTTTCGGATGAAAAACGATGACTCCGGACATGTCGAATGTTCCCAAAATGTTCTATAATGATGAAATTTTAACATTTAATCTTTTGACTCTAAATGACTGTTGGATGTGAATTATGACTTTTTCAACTAAAATAAGTGTGTTTAAAGTCATTTCTGTGCCTGAAATGGGTCAAAATTGAAGCTTTTGAGTAAGCAAAACTCTGTAAAAATGGCAATTTTGGTCACTGTGAGGGTTTAAAAAGTGGTTATTCAACATGAGGCACGATCCAATTGACATTTTGAATCATTTTTGGTACAGTCCAAAAAATCAATTTTCGGATGAAAAACGATGACTCTGGACATGTCGAACGTTCCCAAAATGGTCTATAATGATGAAATTTTAACATTTAATCTTTTGACTCTAAATGACTGTTGGATGTGAATTATGACTTTTTCAAGTAAAATAAGTGTGTTTAAAGTCATTTCTGTGACTGAAACGGGTCAAAATTGAAGCTTTTAAATAAGCAAAACTCTGTAAAAATGGCCATTTTGGTCACTGTGAGGGTTTAAAAAGTGGTTATTCAACATGAGGCACGATCCCATTGACATTTTGAATCATTTTTGGTACAGTCCAAAAAATCTATTTTCGGATAAAAAACGATGACTCCGGACATGTCGAACGTTCCCAAAATGGTCTATAATGATGAAATTTTAACATTTAATCTTTTGACTCTAAATGACTGTTGGATGTGAATTATGACTTTTTCAACTAAAATAAGTGTGTTTAAAGTCATTTCTGTGCCTGAAACGGGTCAAAATTAAAGCTTTTGAGTAAGCAAAACTCTGTAAAAATGGCAATTTTGGTCACTGTGAGGGTTTAAAAAGTGGTTATTCAACATGAGGCACGATCCAATTGACATTTTGAATCATTTTTGGTACAGTCCAAAAAATCATTTTTCGGATGAAAAACGATGACTCCGGACATGTCGAACGTTCCCAAAATGGTCTATAATGATGAAATTTTAACATTTAATCTTTTGACTCTAAATGACTGTTGGATGTGAATTATGACTTTTTCAACTAAAATAAGTGTGTTTAAAGTCATTTCTGTGACTGAAACGGGTCAAAATTGAAGCTTTTGAGTAAGCAAAACTCTGTAAAAATTGGCATTTTGGTCACTGTGAGGGTTTAAAAAGTGGTTATTCAACATGAGGCTCGATCCAATTGACATTTGGAATCATTTTTGGTACAGTCCAAAAAATCAATTTTCGGATGAAAAACGATGACTCCGGACATGTCAAACATTCCCAAAATGGTCTATAATGATGAAATTTTATCATTTAATCTTTTGACTCTAAATGACTGTTGGATGTGAATTTTGACTTTTTTAACTAAAATAAGTGTGTTTAAAGTCATTTCTGTGCCTGAAACGGGTCAAAATTGAAGCTTTTGAGTAAGCAAAACTCTGTAAAAATGGCAATTTTGGTCACTGTGAGGGTTTAAAAAGTGGTTATTCAACCTGAGGCACGATCCAATTGACATTTTGAATCATTTTTGGTACAGTCCAAAAAATCAATTTTCGGATGAAAAACGATGACTCCGGACATGTCGAACGTTCCCAAAATGGTCTATAATGATGAAATTTTAACATTTAATATTTTGACTCTAAATGACTGTTGGATGTGAATTATGACAATTTCAACTAAAATACGTGTGTTTAAAGTCATTTCTGTGACTGAAACGGGTCAAAATTGAAGCTTTTAAATAAGCAAAACTCTGTAAAAATGGCCATTTTGGTCACTGTGAGGGTTTAAAAAGTGGTTATTCAACATGATGCACGATCCAATTGACATTTTGAATCATTTTTGGTACAGTCCAAAAAAATCAATTTTCGGATGAAAAACGATGACTCCGGACATGTCGAATGTTCCCAAAATGTTCTATAATGATGACATTTTAACATTTAATCTTTTTACTCTAAATGACTGTTGGATGTGAATTATGACTTTTTCAACTAAAATAAGTGTGTTTAAAGTCATTTCTGTGCCTGAAACGGGTCAAAATTGAAGCTTTTGAGTAAGCAAAACTCTGTAAAAATGGCAATTTTGGTCACTGTGAGGGTTTAAAAAGTGGTTATTCAACATGAGGCACGATCCAATTGACATTTTGAATTATTTTTGGTACAGTCCAAAAAATCAATTTTCGGATGAAAAACGATGACTCCGGACATGTCGAACGTTCCCAAAATGGTCTATAATGATGAAATTTTAACATTTAATATTTTGACTCTAAATGACTGTTGGATGTGAATTATGACAATTTCAACTAAAATAAGTGTGTTTAAAGTCATTTCTGTGACTGAAACGGGTCAAAATTGAAGCTTTTAAATAAGCAAAACTCTGTAAAAATGGCCATTTTGGTCACTGTGAGGGTTTAAAAAGTGGTTATTCAACATGAGGCACGATCCAATTGACATTTTGAATCATTTTTGGTACAGTCCAAAAAATCAATTTTCGCATGAAAAACGATGACTCCGGACATGTCAAACGTTCCCAAAATGGTCTATAATGATGAAATTTTAACATTTAATCTTTTGACTCTAAATGACTGTTGGATGTGAATTATGACTTTTTCAACTAAAATAAGTGTGTTTAAAGTCATTTCTGTGCCTGAAACGGGTCAAAATTGAAGCTTTTGGGTAAGAAAAACTCTGTAAAAATGGCAATTTTGGTCACTGTGAGGGTTTAAAAAGTGGTTATTCAACATGAGGCACGATCCCATTGACATTTTGAATCATTTTTGGTACAGTCCAAAAAATCAATTTTCGGATGAAAAACGATGACTCCGGACATGTCGAACGTTCCCAAAATGGTCTATAATGATGAAACTTTAACATTTAATCTTTTGACTCTAAATGACTGTTGGATGTGAATTATTACTTTTTTAACTAAAATAAGTGTGTTTAAAGTCATTTCTGTGCCTGAAACGGGTCAAAATTGAAGCTTTTGAGTAAGCAAAACTCTGTAAAAATGGCAATTTTGGTCACTGTGAGGGTTTAAAAAGTGGTTATTCAACATGAGGCTCGATCCAATTGACATTTTGAATCATTTTTGGTACAGTCCAAAAAATCAATTTTCGGATGAAAAACGATGACTCCGGACATGTCAAACGTTCCCAAAATGGTCTATAATGATGAAATTTTATCATTTAATCTTTTGACTCTAAATGACTGTTGGATGTGAATTATGACTTTTTCAACTAAAATAAGTGTGTTTAAAGTCATTTCTGTGCCTGACACGGGTCAAAATTGAAGCTTTTGAGTAAGCAAAACTCTGTAAAAATGGCAATTTTGGTCACTGTGAGGGTTTAAAAAGTGGTTATTCAACATGAGGCACGATCCAATTGACATTTTGAATCATTTTTGGTACAGTCCAAAAAAATCAATTTTCGGATGAAAAACGATGACTCCGGACATGTCGAATGTTCCCAAAATGGTCTATAATGATGAAATTTTAACATTTAATCTTTTGACTCTAAATGACTGTTGGATGTGAATTATGACTTTTTCAACTAAAATAAGTGTGTTTAAAGTCATTTCTGTGACTGAAACGGGTCAAAATTGAAGCTTTTGAGTAAGCAAAACTCTGTAAAAATTGGCATTTTGGTCACTGTAAGGGTTTAAAAAGTGGTTATTCAACATGAGGCTCGATCCAATTGACATTTTGAATCATTTTTGGTACAGTCCAAAAAATCAATTTTCGGATGAAAAACGATGACTCCGGACATGTCAAACGTTCCCAAAATGGTCTATAATGATGAAATTTTATCATTTAATCTTTTGACTCTAAATGACTGTTGGATATGAATTTTGACTTTTTTAACTAAAATAAGTGTGTTTAAAGTCATTTCTGTGCCTGAAACGGGTCAAAATTAAAGCTTTTGAGTAAGCAAAACTCTGTAAAAATGGCCATTTTGGTCACTGTGAGGGTTTAAAAAGTGGTTATTCAACATGAGGCACGATCCAATTGACATTTTGAATCATTTTTGGTACAGTCCAAAAAAATCAATTTTCGGATGAAAAACGATGACTCCGGACATGTCGAATGTTCCCAAAATGTTCTATAATGATGAAATTTTAACATTTAATCTTTTGACTCTAAATGACTGTTGGATGTGAATTATGACTTTTTCAACTAAAATAAGTGTGTTTAAAGTCATTTCTGTGCCTGAAATGGGTCAAAATTGAAGCTTTTGAGTAAGCAAAACTCTGTAAAAATGGCAATTTTGGTCACTGTGAGGGTTTAAAAAGTGGTTATTCAACATGAGGCACGATCCAATTGACATTTTGAATCATTTTTGGTACAGTCCAAAAAATCAATTTTCGGATGAAAAACGATGACTCTGGACATGTCGAACGTTCCCAAAATGGTCTATAATGATGAAATTTTAACATTTAATCTTTTGACTCTAAATGACTGTTGGATGTGAATTATGACTTTTTCAACTAAAATAAGTGTGTTTAAAGTCATTTCTGTGACTGAAACGGGTCAAAATTGAAGCTTTTAAATAAGCAAAACTCTGTAAAAATGGCCATTTTGGTCACTGTGAGGGTTTAAAAAGTGGTTATTCAACATGAGGCACGATCCAATTGACATTTTGAATCATTTTTGGTACAGTCCAAAAAATCAATTTTCGGATGAAAAACGATGACTCCGGACATGTCGAACGTTCCCAAAATGGTCTATAATGATGAAATTTTAACATTTAATCTTTTGACTCTAAATGACTGTTGGATGTGAATTATGACTTTTTCAACTAAAATAAGTGTGTTTAAAGTCATTTCTGTGACTGAAACGGGTCAAAATTGAAGCTTTTGAGTAAGCAAAACTCTGTAAAAATTGGCATTTTGGTCACTGTGAGGGTTTAAAAAGTGGTTATTCAACATGAGGCTCGATCCAATTGACATTTGGAATCATTTTTGGTACAGTCCAAAAAATCAATTTTCGGATGAAAAACGATGACTCCGGACATGTCAAACATTCCCAAAATGGTCTATAATGATGAAATTTTATCATTTAATCTTTTGACTCTAAATGACTGTTGGATGTGAATTTTGACTTTTTTAACTAAAATAAGTGTGTTTAAAGTCATTTCTGTGCCTGAAACGGGTCAAAATTGAAGCTTTTGAGTAAGCAAAACTCTGTAAAAATGGCAATTTTGGTCACTGTGAGGGTTTAAAAAGTGGTTATTCAACCTGAGGCACGATCCAATTGACATTTTGAATCATTTTTGGTACAGTCCAAAAAATCAATTTTCGGATGAAAAACGATGACTCCGGACATGTCGAACGTTCCCAAAATGGTCTATAATGATGAAATTTTAACATTTAATATTTTGACTCTAAATGACTGTTGGATGTGAATTATGACAATTTCAACTAAAATACGTGTGTTTAAAGTCATTTCTGTGACTGAAACGGGTCAAAATTGAAGCTTTTGAGTAAGCAAAACTCTGTAAAAATGGCAATTTTGGTCACTGTGAGGGTTTAAAAAGTGGTTATTCAACATGAGGCACGATCCAATTGACATTTTGAATTATTTTTGGTACAGTCCAAAAAATCAATTTTCGGATGAAAAACGATGACTCCGGACATGTCGAACGTTCCCAAAATGGTCTATAATGATGAAATTTTAACATTTAATATTTTGACTCTAAATGACTGTTGGATGTGAATTATGACAATTTCAACTAAAATAAGTGTGTTTAAAGTCATTTCTGTGACTGAAACGGGTCAAAATTGAAGCTTTTAAATAAGCAAAACTCTGTAAAAATGGCCATTTTGGTCACTGTGAGGGTTTAAAAAGTGGTTATTCAACATGAGGCACGATCCAATTGACATTTTGAATCATTTTTGGTACAGTCCAAAAAATCAATTTTCGGATGAAAAACGATGACTCTGGACATGTCGAACGTTCCCAAAATGGTCTATAATGATGAAATTTTATCATTTAATCTTTTGACTCTAAATGACTGTTGGATATGAATTTTGACTTTTTTAACTAAAATAAGTGTGTTTAAAGTCATTTCTGTGCCTGAAACGGGTCAAAATTAAAGCTTTTGAGTAAGCAAAACTCTGTAAAAATGGCAATTTTGGTCACTGTGAGGGTTTAAAAAGTGGTTATTCAACATGAGGCACGATCCAATTGACATTTTGAATCATTTTTGGTACAGTCCAAAAAATCAATTTTCGGATGAAAAACGATGACTCTGGACATGTCGAACGTTCCCAAAATGGTCTATAATGATGAAATTTTATCATTTAATCTTTTGACTCTAAATGACTGTTGGATATGAATTTTGACTTTTTTAACTAAAATAAGTGTGTTTAAAGTCATTTCTGTGCCTGAAACGGGTCAAAATTAAAGCTTTTGAGTAAGCAAAACTCTGTAAAAATGGCAATTTTGGTCACTGTGAGGGTTTAAAAAGTGGTTATTCAACATGAGGCACGATCCAATTGACATTTTGAATCATTTTTGGTATAGTTTAAAAAATCAATTTTCGGATGAAAAACGATGACTCCGGACATGTCGAACGTTCCCAAAATGGTCTATAATGATGACATTTTAACATTTAATATTTTGACTCTAAATGACTGTTGGATGTGAATTATGACAATTTCAACTAAAATAAGTGTGTTTAAAGTCATTTCTGTGACTGAAATGGGTCAAAATTGAAGCTTTTAAATAAGAAAAACTCTGTAAAAATGGCCATTTTGGTCACTGTGAGGGTTTAAAAAGTGGTTATTCAACATGAGGCACGATCCAATTGACATTTTGAATCATTTTTGGTACAGTCCAAAAAATCAATTTTCGCATGAAAAACGATGACTCGGGACATGTCAAACATTCCCAAAATGGTCTATAATGATGAAATTTTATCATTTAATCTTTTGACTCTAAATGACTGTTGGATGTGAATTTTGACTTTTTTAACTAAAATAAGTGTGTTTAAAGTCATTTCTGTGACTGAAACGGGTCAAAATTGAAGCTTTTGAGTAAGCAAAACTCTGTAAAAATGGCAATTTTGGTCACTGTGAGGGTTTAAAAAGTGGTTATTCAACATGAGGCACGATCCAATTGACATTTTGAATCATTTTTGGTACAGTCCAAAAAAATCAATTTTCGGATGAAAAACGATGACTCCGGACATGTCGAATGTTCCCAAAATGTTCTATAATGATGAAATTTTAACATTTAATCTTTTGACTCTAAATGACTGTTGGATGTGAATTATGACTTTTTCAACTAAAATAAGTGTGTTTAAAGTCATTTCTGTGCCTGAAATGGGTCAAAATTGAAGCTTTTGAGTAAGCAAAACTCTGTAAAAATGGCAATTTTGGTCACTGTGAGGGTTTAAAAAGTGGTTATTCAACATGAGGCACGATCCAATTGACATTTTGAATCATTTTTGGTACAGTCCAAAAAATCAATTTTCGGATGAAAAACGATGACTCTGGACATGTCGAACGTTCCCAAAATGGTCTATAATGATGAAATTTTAACATTTAATCTTTTGACTCTAAATGACTGTTGGATGTGAATTATGACTTTTTCAAGTAAAATAAGTGTGTTTAAAGTCATTTCTGTGACTGAAACGGGTCAAAATTGAAGCTTTTAAATAAGCAAAACTCTGTAAAAATGGCCATTTTGGTCACTGTGAGGGTTTAAAAAGTGGTTATTCAACATGAGGCACGATCCCATTGACATTTTGAATCATTTTTGGTACAGTCCAAAAAATCTATTTTCGGATAAAAAACGATGACTCCGGACATGTCGAACGTTCCCAAAATGGTCTATAATGATGAAATTTTAACATTTAATCTTTTGACTCTAAATGACTGTTGGATGTGAATTATGACTTTTTCAACTAAAATAAGTGTGTTTAAAGTCATTTCTGTGCCTGAAACGGGTCAAAATTAAAGCTTTTGAGTAAGCAAAACTCTGTAAAAATGGCAATTTTGGTCACTGTGAGGGTTTAAAAAGTGGTTATTCAACATGAGGCACGATCCAATTGACATTTTGAATCATTTTTGGTACAGTCCAAAAAATCATTTTTCGGATGAAAAACGATGACTCCGGACATGTCGAACGTTCCCAAAATGGTCTATAATGATGAAATTTTAACATTTAATCTTTTGACTCTAAATGACTGTTGGATGTGAATTATGACTTTTTCAACTAAAATAAGTGTGTTTAAAGTCATTTCTGTGACTGAAACGGGTCAAAATTGAAGCTTTTGAGTAAGCAAAACTCTGTAAAAATTGGCATTTTGGTCACTGTGAGGGTTTAAAAAGTGGTTATTCAACATGAGGCTCGATCCAATTGACATTTGGAATCATTTTTGGTACAGTCCAAAAAATCAATTTTCGGATGAAAAACGATGACTCCGGACATGTCAAACATTCCCAAAATGGTCTATAATGATGAAATTTTATCATTTAATCTTTTGACTCTAAATGACTGTTGGATGTGAATTTTGACTTTTTTAACTAAAATAAGTGTGTTTAAAGTCATTTCTGTGCCTGAAACGGGTCAAAATTGAAGCTTTTGAGTAAGCAAAACTCTGTAAAAATGGCAATTTTGGTCACTGTGAGGGTTTAAAAAGTGGTTATTCAACCTGAGGCACGATCCAATTGACATTTTGAATCATTTTTGGTACAGTCCAAAAAATCAATTTTCGGATGAAAAACGATGACTCCGGACATGTCGAACGTTCCCAAAATGGTCTATAATGATGAAATTTTAACATTTAATATTTTGACTCTAAATGACTGTTGGATGTGAATTATGACAATTTCAACTAAAATACGTGTGTTTAAAGTCATTTCTGTGACTGAAACGGGTCAAAATTGAAGCTTTTAAATAAGCAAAACTCTGTAAAAATGGCCATTTTGGTCACTGTGAGGGTTTAAAAAGTGGTTATTCAACATGATGCACGATCCAATTGACATTTTGAATCATTTTTGGTACAGTCCAAAAAAATCAATTTTCGGATGAAAAACGATGACTCCGGACATGTCGAATGTTCCCAAAATGTTCTATAATGATGACATTTTAACATTTAATCTTTTTACTCTAAATGACTGTTGGATGTGAATTATGACTTTTTCAACTAAAATAAGTGTGTTTAAAGTCATTTCTGTGCCTGAAACGGGTCAAAATTGAAGCTTTTGAGTAAGCAAAACTCTGTAAAAATGGCAATTTTGGTCACTGTGAGGGTTTAAAAAGTGGTTATTCAACATGAGGCACGATCCAATTGACATTTTGAATTATTTTTGGTACAGTCCAAAAAATCAATTTTCGGATGAAAAACGATGACTCCGGACATGTCGAACGTTCCCAAAATGGTCTATAATGATGAAATTTTAACATTTAATATTTTGACTCTAAATGACTGTTGGATGTGAATTATGACAATTTCAACTAAAATAAGTGTGTTTAAAGTCATTTCTGTGACTGAAACGGGTCAAAATTGAAGCTTTTAAATAAGCAAAACTCTGTAAAAATGGCCATTTTGGTCACTGTGAGGGTTTAAAAAGTGGTTATTCAACATGAGGCACGATCCAATTGACATTTTGAATCATTTTTGGTACAGTCCAAAAAATCAATTTTCGCATGAAAAACGATGACTCCGGACATGTCAAACGTTCCCAAAATGGTCTATAATGATGAAATTTTAACATTTAATCTTTTGACTCTAAATGACTGTTGGATGTGAATTATGACTTTTTCAACTAAAATAAGTGTGTTTAAAGTCATTTCTGTGCCTGAAACGGGTCAAAATTGAAGCTTTTGGGTAAGAAAAACTCTGTAAAAATGGCAATTTTGGTCACTGTGAGGGTTTAAAAAGTGGTTATTCAACATGAGGCACGATCCCATTGACATTTTGAATCATTTTTGGTACAGTCCAAAAAATCAATTTTCGGATGAAAAACGATGACTCCGGACATGTCGAACGTTCCCAAAATGGTCTATAATGATGAAACTTTAACATTTAATCTTTTGACTCTAAATGACTGTTGGATGTGAATTATTACTTTTTTAACTAAAATAAGTGTGTTTAAAGTCATTTCTGTGCCTGAAACGGGTCAAAATTGAAGCTTTTGAGTAAGCAAAACTCTGTAAAAATGGCAATTTTGGTCACTGTGAGGGTTTAAAAAGTGGTTATTCAACATGAGGCTCGATCCAATTGACATTTTGAATCATTTTTGGTACAGTCCAAAAAATCAATTTTCGGATGAAAAACGATGACTCCGGACATGTCAAACGTTCCCAAAATGGTCTATAATGATGAAATTTTATCATTTAATCTTTTGACTCTAAATGACTGTTGGATGTGAATTATGACTTTTTCAACTAAAATAAGTGTGTTTAAAGTCATTTCTGTGCCTGACACGGGTCAAAATTGAAGCTTTTGAGTAAGCAAAACTCTGTAAAAATGGCAATTTTGGTCACTGTGAGGGTTTAAAAAGTGGTTATTCAACATGAGGCACGATCCAATTGACATTTTGAATCATTTTTGGTACAGTCCAAAAAAATCAATTTTCGGATGAAAAACGATGACTCCGGACATGTCGAATGTTCCCAAAATGGTCTATAATGATGAAATTTTAACATTTAATCTTTTGACTCTAAATGACTGTTGGATGTGAATTATGACTTTTTCAACTAAAATAAGTGTGTTTAAAGTCATTTCTGTGACTGAAACGGGTCAAAATTGAAGCTTTTGAGTAAGCAAAACTCTGTAAAAATTGGCATTTTGGTCACTGTAAGGGTTTAAAAAGTGGTTATTCAACATGAGGCTCGATCCAATTGACATTTTGAATCATTTTTGGTACAGTCCAAAAAATCAATTTTCGGATGAAAAACGATGACTCCGGACATGTCAAACGTTCCCAAAATGGTCTATAATGATGAAATTTTATCATTTAATCTTTTGACTCTAAATGACTGTTGGATATGAATTTTGACTTTTTTAACTAAAATAAGTGTGTTTAAAGTCATTTCTGTGCCTGAAACGGGTCAAAATTAAAGCTTTTGAGTAAGCAAAACTCTGTAAAAATGGCCATTTTGGTCACTGTGAGGGTTTAAAAAGTGGTTATTCAACATGAGGCACGATCCAATTGACATTTTGAATCATTTTTGGTACAGTCCAAAAAAATCAATTTTCGGATGAAAAACGATGACTCCGGACATGTCGAATGTTCCCAAAATGTTCTATAATGATGAAATTTTAACATTTAATCTTTTGACTCTAAATGACTGTTGGATGTGAATTATGACTTTTTCAACTAAAATAAGTGTGTTTAAAGTCATTTCTGTGCCTGAAATGGGTCAAAATTGAAGCTTTTGAGTAAGCAAAACTCTGTAAAAATGGCAATTTTGGTCACTGTGAGGGTTTAAAAAGTGGTTATTCAACATGAGGCACGATCCAATTGACATTTTGAATCATTTTTGGTACAGTCCAAAAAATCAATTTTCGGATGAAAAACGATGACTCTGGACATGTCGAACGTTCCCAAAATGGTCTATAATGATGAAATTTTAACATTTAATCTTTTGACTCTAAATGACTGTTGGATGTGAATTATGACTTTTTCAACTAAAATAAGTGTGTTTAAAGTCATTTCTGTGACTGAAACGGGTCAAAATTGAAGCTTTTAAATAAGCAAAACTCTGTAAAAATGGCCATTTTGGTCACTGTGAGGGTTTAAAAAGTGGTTATTCAACATGAGGCACGATCCAATTGACATTTTGAATCATTTTTGGTACAGTCCAAAAAATCAATTTTCGGATGAAAAACGATGACTCCGGACATGTCGAACGTTCCCAAAATGGTCTATAATGATGAAATTTTAACATTTAATCTTTTGACTCTAAATGACTGTTGGATGTGAATTATGACTTTTTCAACTAAAATAAGTGTGTTTAAAGTCATTTCTGTGACTGAAACGGGTCAAAATTGAAGCTTTTGAGTAAGCAAAACTCTGTAAAAATTGGCATTTTGGTCACTGTGAGGGTTTAAAAAGTGGTTATTCAACATGAGGCTCGATCCAATTGACATTTGGAATCATTTTTGGTACAGTCCAAAAAATCAATTTTCGGATGAAAAACGATGACTCCGGACATGTCAAACATTCCCAAAATGGTCTATAATGATGAAATTTTATCATTTAATCTTTTGACTCTAAATGACTGTTGGATGTGAATTTTGACTTTTTTAACTAAAATAAGTGTGTTTAAAGTCATTTCTGTGCCTGAAACGGGTCAAAATTGAAGCTTTTGAGTAAGCAAAACTCTGTAAAAATGGCAATTTTGGTCACTGTGAGGGTTTAAAAAGTGGTTATTCAACCTGAGGCACGATCCAATTGACATTTTGAATCATTTTTGGTACAGTCCAAAAAATCAATTTTCGGATGAAAAACGATGACTCCGGACATGTCGAACGTTCCCAAAATGGTCTATAATGATGAAATTTTAACATTTAATATTTTGACTCTAAATGACTGTTGGATGTGAATTATGACAATTTCAACTAAAATACGTGTGTTTAAAGTCATTTCTGTGACTGAAACGGGTCAAAATTGAAGCTTTTGAGTAAGCAAAACTCTGTAAAAATGGCAATTTTGGTCACTGTGAGGGTTTAAAAAGTGGTTATTCAACATGAGGCACGATCCAATTGACATTTTGAATTATTTTTGGTACAGTCCAAAAAATCAATTTTCGGATGAAAAACGATGACTCCGGACATGTCGAACGTTCCCAAAATGGTCTATAATGATGAAATTTTAACATTTAATATTTTGACTCTAAATGACTGTTGGATGTGAATTATGACAATTTCAACTAAAATAAGTGTGTTTAAAGTCATTTCTGTGACTGAAACGGGTCAAAATTGAAGCTTTTAAATAAGCAAAACTCTGTAAAAATGGCCATTTTGGTCACTGTGAGGGTTTAAAAAGTGGTTATTCAACATGAGGCACGATCCAATTGACATTTTGAATCATTTTTGGTACAGTCCAAAAAATCAATTTTCGGATGAAAAACGATGACTCCGGACATGTCAAACGTTCCCAAAATGGTCTATAATGATGAAATTTTAACATTTAATCTTTTGACTCTAAATGACTGTTGGATGTGAATTATGACTTTTTCAACTAAAATAAGTGTGTTTAAAGTCATTTCTGTGCCTGAAACGGGTCAAAATTGAAGCTTTTGGGTAAGAAAAACTCTGTAAAAATGGCAATTTTGGTCACTGTGAGGGTTTAAAAAGTGGTTATTCAACATGAGGCACGATCCCATTGACATTTTGAATCATTTTTGGTACAGTCCAAAAAATCAATTTTCGGATGAAAAACGATGACTCCGGACATGTCGAACGTTCCCAAAATGGTCTATAATGATGAAACTTTAACATTTAATCTTTTGACTCTAAATGACTGTTGGATGTGAATTATTACTTTTTTAACTAAAATAAGTGTGTTTAAAGTCATTTCTGTGCCTGAAACGGGTCAAAATTGAAGCTTTTGAGTAAGCAAAACTCTGTAAAAATGGCAATTTTGGTCACTGTGAGGGTTTAAAAAGTGGTTATTCAACATGAGGCTCGATCCAATTGACATTTTGAATCATTTTTGGTACAGTCCAAAAAATCAATTTTCGGATGAAAAACGATGACTCCGGACATGTCAAACGTTCCCAAAATGGTCTATAATGATGAAATTTTATCATTTAATCTTTTGACTCTAAATGACTGTTGGATGTGAATTATGACTTTTTCAACTAAAATAAGTGTGTTTAAAGTCATTTCTGTGCCTGACACGGGTCAAAATTGAAGCTTTTGAGTAAGCAAAACTCTGTAAAAATGGCAATTTTGGTCACTGTGAGGGTTTAAAAAGTGGTTATTCAACATGAGGCACGATCCAATTGACATTTTGAATCATTTTTGGTACAGTCCAAAAAAATCAATTTTCGGATGAAAAACGATGACTCCGGACATGTCGAATGTTCCCAAAATGGTCTATAATGATGAAATTTTAACATTTAATCTTTTGACTCTAAATGACTGTTGGATGTGAATTATGACTTTTTCAACTAAAATAAGTGTGTTTAAAGTCATTTCTGTGACTGAAACGGGTCAAAATTGAAGCTTTTGAGTAAGCAAAACTCTGTAAAAATTGGCATTTTGGTCACTGTAAGGGTTTAAAAAGTGGTTATTCAACATGAGGCTCGATCCAATTGACATTTTGAATCATTTTTGGTACAGTCCAAAAAATCAATTTTCGGATGAAAAACGATGACTCCGGACATGTCAAACGTTCCCAAAATGGTCTATAATGATGAAATTTTATCATTTAATCTTTTGACTCTAAATGACTGTTGGATATGAATTTTGACTTTTTTAACTAAAATAAGTGTGTTTAAAGTCATTTCTGTGCCTGAAACGGGTCAAAATTAAAGCTTTTGAGTAAGCAAAACTCTGTAAAAATGGCCATTTTGGTCACTGTGAGGGTTTAAAAAGTGGTTATTCAACATGAGGCACGATCCAATTGACATTTTGAATCATTTTTGGTACAGTCCAAAAAATCAATTTTCGGATGAAAAACGATGACTCCGGACATGTCGAACGTTCCCAAAATGGTCTATAATGATGAAATTTTAACATTTAATATTTTGACTCTAAATGACTGTTGGATGTGAATTATGACAATTTCAACTAAAATAAGTGTGTTTAAAGTCATTTCTGTGACTGAAACAGGTCAAAATTGAAGCTTTTAAATAAGCAAAACTCTGTAAAAATGGCCATTTTGGTCACTGTGAGGGTTTAAAAAGTGGTTATTCAACATGAGGCACGATCCAATTGACATTTTGAATCATTTTTGGTACAGTCCAAAAAATCAATTTTCGCATGAAAAACGATGACTCCGGACATGTCGAACGTTCCCAAAATGGTCTATAATGATGAAATTTTAACATTTAATCTTTTGACTCTAAATGACTGTTGGATGTGAATTATGACTTTTTCAACTAAAATAAGTGTGTTTAAAGTCATTTCTGTGCCTGAAACGGGTCAAAATTGAAGCTTTTGGGTAAGAAAAACTCTGTAAAAATGGCAATTTTGGTCACTGTGAGGGTTTAAAAAGTGGTTATTCAACATGAGGCACGATCCCATTGACATTTTGAATCATTTTTGGTACAGTCCAAAAAATCAATTTTCGGATGAAAAACGATGACTCCGGACATGTCGAACGTTCCCAAAATGGTCTATAATGATGAAATTTTAACATTTAATCTTTTGACTCTAAATGACTGTTGGATGCGAATTATGACTTTTTCTACTAAAATAAGTGTGTTTAAAGTCATTTCTGTGCCTGAAACGGGTCAAAATTGAAGCTTTTGAGTAAGCAAAACTCTGTAAAAATGGCAATTTTGGTCACTGTGAGGGTTTAAAAAGTGGTTATTCAACATGAGGCTCGATCCAATTGACATTTTGAATCATTTTTGGTACAGTCCAAAAAATCAATTTTCGGATGAAAAACGATGACTCCGGACATGTCAAACGTTCCCAAAATGGTCTATAATGATGAAATTTTATCATTTAATCTTTTGACTCTAAATGACTGTTGGATGTGAATTATGACTTTTTCAACTAAAATAAGTGTGTTTAAAGTCATTTCTGTGCCTGACACGGGTCAAAAGTGAAGCTTTTGAGTAAGCAAAACTCTGTAAAAATGGCAATTTTGGTCACTGTGAGGGTTTAAAAAGTGGTTATTCAACATGAGGCACGATCCAATTGACATTTTGAATCATTTTTGGAACAGTCCAAAAAATCAATTTTTGGATGAAAAACGATGACTCTGGACATGTCGAACGTTCCCAAAATGGTCTATAACGATGAAATTTTATCATTTAATCTTTTGACTCTAAATGACTGTTGGATATGAATTTTGACTTTTTTAACTAAAATAAGTGTGTTTAAAGTCATTTCTGTGCCTGAAACGGGTCAAAATTGAAGCTTTTGAGTAAGCAAAACTCTGTAAAAATGGCAATTTTGGTCACTGTGAGGGTTTAAAAAGTGGTTATTCAACATGAGGCACGATCCAATTGACATTTTGAATCATTTTTGGTACAGTCCAAAAAAATCAATTTTCGGATGAAAAACGATGACTCCGGACATGTCGAATGTTCCCAAAATGTTCTATAATGATGAAATTTTAACATTTAATCTTTTGACTCTAAATGACTGTTGGATGTGAATTATGACTTTTTCAACTAAAATAAGTGTGTTTAAAGTCATTTCTGTGCCTGAAATGGGTCAAAATTGAAGCTTTTGAGTAAGCAAAACTCTGTAAAAATGGCAATTTTGGTCACTGTGAGGGTTTAAAAAGTGGTTATTCAACATGAGGCACGATCCAATTGACATTTTGAATCATTTTTGGTACAGTCCAAAAAATCAATTTTCGGATGAAAAACGATGACTCTGGACATGTCGAACGTTCCCAAAATGGTCTATAATGATGAAATTTTAACATTTAATCTTTTGACTCTAAATGACTGTTGGATGTGAATTATGACTTTTTCAACTAAAATAAGTGTGTTTAAAGTCATTTCTGTGACTGAAACGGGTCAAAATTGAAGCTTTTAAATAAGCAAAACTCTGTAAAAATGGCCATTTTGGTCACTGTGAGGGTTTAAAAAGTGGTTATTCAACATGAGGCACGATCCCATTGACATTTTGAATCATTTTTGGTACAGTCCAAAAAATCTATTTTAGGATAAAAAACGATGACTCCGGACATGTCGAACGTTCCCAAAATGGTCTATAATGATGAAATTTTAACATTTAATCTTTTGACTCTAAATGACTGTTGGATGTGAATTATGACTTTTTCAACTAAAATAAGTGTGTTTAAAGTCATTTCTGTGCCTGAAACGGGTCAAAATTAAAGCTTTTGAGTAAACAAAACTCTGTAAAAATGGCAATTTTGGTCACTGTGAGGGTTTAAAAAGTGGTTATTCAACATGAGGCACGATCCAATTGACATTTTGAATCATTTTTGGTACAGTCCAAAAAATCATTTTTCGGATGAAAAACGATGACTCCGGACATGTCGAACGTTCCCAAAATGGTCTATAATGATGAAATTTTAACATTTAATCTTTTGACTCTAAATGACTGTTGGATGTGAATTATGACTTTTTCAACTAAAATAAGTGTGTTTAAAGTCATTTCTGTGACTGAAACGGGTCAAAATTGAAGCTTTTGAGTAAGCAAAACTCTGTAAAAATTGGCATTTTGGTCACTGTGAGGGTTTAAAAAGTGGTTATTCAACATGAGGCTCGATCCAATTGACATTTGGAATCATTTTTGGTACAGTCCAAAAAATCAATTTTCGGATGAAAAACGATGACTCCGGACATGTCAAACATTCCCAAAATGGTCTATAATGATGAAATTTTATCATTTAATCTTTTGACTCTAAATGACTGTTGGATGTGAATTTTGACTTTTTTAACTAAAATAAGTGTGTTTAAAGTCATTTCTGTGCCTGAAACGGGTCAAAATTGAAGCTTTTGAGTAAGCAAAACTCTGTAAAAATGGCAATTTTGGTCACTGTGAGGGTTTAAAAAGTGGTTATTCAACCTGAGGCACGATCCAATTGACATTTTGAATCATTTTTGGTACAGTCCAAAAAATCAATTTTTGGATGAAAAACGATGACTCCGGACATGTCGAACGTTCCCAAAATGGTCTATAATGATGAAATTTTAACATTTAATATTTTGACTCTAAATGACTGTTGGATGTGAATTATGACAATTTCAACTAAAATACGTGTGTTTAAAGTCATTTCTGTGACTGAAACGGGTCAAAATTGAAGCTTTTAAATAAGCAAAACTCTGTAAAAATGGCCATTTTGGTCACTGTGAGGGTTTAAAAAGTGGTTATTCAACATGATGCACGATCCAATTGACATTTTGAATCATTTTTGGTACAGTCCAAAAAAATCAATTTTCGGATGAAAAACGATGACTCCGGACATGTCGAATGTTCCCAAAATGTTCTATAATGATGACATTTTAACATTTAATCTTTTTACTCTAAATGACTGTTGGATGTGAATTATGACTTTTTCAACTAAAATAAGTGTGTTTAAAGTCATTTCTGTGCCTGAAACGGGTCAAAATTGAAGCTTTTGAGTAAGCAAAACTCTGTAAAAATGGCAATTTTGGTCACTGTGAGGGTTTAAAAAGTGGTTATTCAACATGAGGCACGATCCAATTGACATTTTGAATTATTTTTGGTACAGTCCAAAAAATCAATTTTCGGATGAAAAACGATGACTCCGGACATGTCGAACGTTCCCAAAATGGTCTATAATGATGAAATTTTAACATTTAATATTTTGACTCTAAATGACTGTTGGATGTGAATTATGACAATTTCAACTAAAATAAGTGTGTTTAAAGTCATTTCTGTGACTGAAACGGGTCAAAATTGAAGCTTTTAAATAAGCAAAACTCTGTAAAAATGGCCATTTTGGTCACTGTGAGGGTTTAAAAAGTGGTTATTCAACATGAGGCACGATCCAATTGACATTTTGAATCATTTTTGGTACAGTCCAAAAAATCAATTTTCGCATGAAAAACGATGACTCCGGACATGTCAAACGTTCCCAAAATGGTCTATAATGATGAAATTTTAACATTTAATCTTTTGACTCTAAATGACTGTTGGATGTGAATTATGACTTTTTCAACTAAAATAAGTGTGTTTAAAGTCATTTCTGTGCCTGAAACGGGTCAAAATTGAAGCTTTTGAGTAAGCAAAACTCTGTAAAAATGGCAATTTTGGTCACTGTGAGGGTTTAAAAAGTGGTTATTCAACATGAGGCTCGATCCAATTGACATTTTGAATCATTTTTGGTACAGTCCAAAAAATCAATTTTCGGATGAAAAACGATGACTCCGGACATGTCAAACGTTCCCAAAATGGTCTATAATGATGAAATTTTATCATTTAATCTTTTGACTCTAAATGACTGTTGGATGTGAATTATGACTTTTTCAACTAAAATAAGCGTGTTTAAAGTCATTTCTGTGCCTGACACGGGTCAAAATTGAAGCTTTTGAGTAAGCAAAACTCTGTAAAAATTGGCATTTTGGTCACTGTAAGGGTTTAAAAAGTGGTTATTCAACATGAGGCTCGATCCAATTGACATTTTGAATCATTTTTGGTACAGTCCAAAAAATCAATTTTCGGATGAAAAACGATGACTCCGGACATGTCAAACATTCCCAAAATGGTCTATAATGATGAAATTTTATCATTTAATCTTTTGACTCTAAATGACTGTTGGATGTGAATTATGACTTTTTCAACTAAAATAAGTGTGTTTAAAGTCATTTCTGTGCCTGACACGGGTCAAAATTGAAGCTTTTGAGTAAGCAAAACTCTGTAAAAATGGCAATTTTGGTCACTGTGAGGGTTTAAAAAGTGGTTATTCAACATGAGGCACGATCCAATTGACATTTTGAATCATTTTTGGTACAGTCCAAAAAAATCAATTTTCGGATGAAAAACGATGACTCCGGACATGTCGAATGTTCCCAAAATGGTCTATAATGATGAAATTTTAACATTTAATCTTTTGACTCTAAATGACTGTTGGATGTGAATTATGACTTTTTCAACTAAAATAAGTGTGTTTAAAGTCATTTCTGTGACTGAAACGGGTCAAAATTGAAGCTTTTGAGTAAGCAAAACTCTGTAAAAATTGGCATTTTGGTCACTGTAAGGGTTTAAAAAGTGGTTATTCAACATGAGGCTCGATCCAATTGACATTTTGAATCATTTTTGGTACAGTCCAAAAAATCAATTTTCGGATGAAAAACGATGACTCCGGACATGTCAAACGTTCCCAAAATGGTCTATAATGATGAAATTTTATCATTTAATCTTTTGACTCTAAATGACTGTTGGATATGAATTTTGACTTTTTTAACTAAAATAAGTGTGTTTAAAGTCATTTCTGTGCCTGAAACGGGTCAAAATTAAAGCTTTTGAGTAAGCAAAACTCTGTAAAAATGGCCATTTTGGTCACTGTGAGGGTTTAAAAAGTGGTTATTCAACATGAGGCACGATCCAATTGACATTTTGAATCATTTTTGGTACAGTCCAAAAAAATCAATTTTCGGATGAAAAACGATGACTCCGGACATGTCGAATGTTCCCAAAATGTTCTATAATGATGAAATTTTAACATTTAATCTTTTGACTCTAAATGACTGTTGGATGTGAATTATGACTTTTTCAACTAAAATAAGTGTGTTTAAAGTCATTTCTGTGCCTGAAATGGGTCAAAATTGAAGCTTTTGAGTAAGCAAAACTCTGTAAAAATGGCAATTTTGGTCACTGTGAGGGTTTAAAAAGTGGTTATTCAACATGAGGCACGATCCAATTGACATTTTGAATCATTTTTGGTACAGTCCAAAAAATCAATTTTCGGATGAAAAACAATGACTCTGGACATGTCGAACGTTCCCAAAATGGTCTATAATGATGAAATTTTAACATTTAATCTTTTGACTCTAAATGACTGTTGGATGTGAATTATGACTTTTTCAACTAAAATAAGTGTGTTTAAAGTCATTTCTGTGACTGAAACGGGTCAAAATTGAAGCTTTTAAATAAGCAAAACTCTGTAAAAATGGCCATTTTGGTCACTGTGAGGGTTTAAAAAGTGGTTATTCAACATGAGGCACGATCCAATTGACATTTTGAATCATTTTTGGTACAGTCCAAAAAATCAATTTTCGGATGAAAAACGATGACTCCGGACATGTCGAACGTTCCCAAAATGGTCTATAATGATGAAATTTTAACATTTAATATTTTGACTCTAAATGACTGTTGGATGTGAATTATGACAATTTCAACTAAAATAAGTGTGTTTAAAGTCATTTCTGTGACTGAAACAGGTCAAAATTGAAGCTTTTAAATAAGCAAAACTCTGTAAAAATGGCCATTTTGGTCACTGTGAGGGTTTAAAAAGTGGTTATTCAACATGAGGCAGGATCCAATTGACATTTTGAATCATTTTTGGTACAGTCCAAAAAATCAATTTTCGCATGAAAAACGATGACTCCGGACATGTCGAACGTTCCCAAAATGGTCTATAATGATGAAATTTTAACATTTAATCTTTTGACTCTAAATGACTGTTGGATGTGAATTATGACTTTTTCAACTAAAATAAGTGTGTTTAAAGTCATTTCTGTGCCTGAAACGGGTCAAAATTGAAGCTTTTGGGTAAGAAAAACTCTGTAAAAATGGCAATTTTGGTCACTGTGAGGGTTTAAAAAGTGGTTATTCAACATGAGGCACGATCCCATTGACATTTTGAATCATTTTTGGTACAGTCCAAAAAATCAATTTTCGGATGAAAAACGATGACTCCGGACATGTCGAACGTTCCCAAAATGGTCTATAATGATGAAATTTTAACATTTAATCTTTTGACTCTAAATGACTGTTGGATGCGAATTATGACTTTTTCTACTAAAATAAGTGTGTTTAAAGTCATTTCTGTGCCTGAAACGGGTCAAAATTGAAGCTTTTGAGTAAGCAAAACTCTGTAAAAATGGCAATTTTGGTCACTGTGAGGGTTTAAAAAGTGGTTATTCAACATGAGGCTCGATCCAATTGACATTTTGAATCATTTTTGGTACAGTCCAAAAAATCAATTTTCGGATGAAAAACGATGACTCCGGACATGTCAAACGTTCCCAAAATGGTCTATAATGATGAAATTTTATCATTTAATCTTTTGACTCTAAATGACTGTTGGATGTGAATTATGACTTTTTCAACTAAAATAAGTGTGTTTAAAGTCATTTCTGTGCCTGACACGGGTCAAAAGTGAAGCTTTTGAGTAAGCAAAACTCTGTAAAAATGGCAATTTTGGTCACTGTGAGGGTTTAAAAAGTGGTTATTCAACATGAGGCACGATCCAATTGACATTTTGAATCATTTTTGGAACAGTCCAAAAAATCAATTTTTGGATGAAAAACGATGACTCTGGACATGTCGAACGTTCCCAAAATGGTCTATAATGATGAAATTTTATCATTTAATCTTTTGACTCTAAATGACTGTTGGATATGAATTTTGACTTTTTTAACTAAAATAAGTGTGTTTAAAGTCATTTCTGTGCCTGAAACGGGTCAAAATTAAAGCTTTTGAGTAAGCAAAACTCTGTAAAAATGGCAATTTTGGTCACTGTGAGGGTTTAAAAAGTGGTTATTCAACATGAGGCACGATCCAATTGACATTTTGAATCATTTTTGGTATAGTTTAAAAAATCAATTTTCGGATGAAAAACGATGACTCCGGACATGTCGAACGTTCCCAAAATGGTCTATAATGATGACATTTTAACATTTAATATTTTGACTCTAAATGACTGTTGGATGTGAATTATGACAATTTCAACTAAAATAAGTGTGTTTAAAGTCATTTCTGTGACTGAAACGGGTCAAAATTGAAGCTTTTAAATAAGAAAAACTCTGTAAAAATGGCCATTTTGGTCACTGTGAGGGTTTAAAAAGTGGTTATTCAACATGAGGCACGATCCAATTGACATTTTGAATCATTTTTGGTACAGTCCAAAAAATCAATTTTCGCATGAAAAACGATGACTCGGGACATGTCAAACATTCCCAAAATGGTCTATAATGATGAAATTTTATCATTTAATCTTTTGACTCTAAATGACTGTTGGATGTGAATTTTGACTTTTTTAACTAAAATAAGTGTGTTTAAAGTCATTTCTGTGCCTGAAACGGGTCAAAATTGAAGCTTTTGAGTAAGCAAAACTCTGTAAAAATGGCAATTTTGGTCACTGTGAGGGTTTAAAAAGTGGTTATTCAACATGAGGCACGATCCAATTGACATTTTGAATCATTTTTGGTACAGTCCAAAAAAATCAATTTTCGGATGAAAAACGATGACTCCGGACATGTTGAATGTTCCCAAAATGTTCTATAATGATGAAATTTTAACATTTAATCTTTTGACTCTAAATGACTGTTGGATGTGAATTATGACTTTTTCAACTAAAATAAGTGTGTTTAAAGTCATTTCTGTGCCTGAAATGGGTCAAAATTGAAGCTTTTGAGTAAGCAAAACTCTGTAAAAATGGCAATTTTGGTCACTGTGAGGGTTTAAAAAGTGGTTATTCAACATGAGGCACGATCCAATTGACATTTTGAATCATTTTTGGTACAGTCCAAAAAATCAATTTTCGGATGAAAAACGATGACTCTGGACATGTCGAACGTTCCCAAAATGGTCTATAATGATGAAATTTTAACATTTAATCTTTTGACTCTAAATGACTGTTGGATGTGAATTATGACTTTTTCAACTAAAATAAGTGTGTTTAAAGTCATTTCTGTGACTGAAACGGGTCAAAATTGAAGCTTTTAAATAAGCAAAACTCTGTAAAAATGGCCATTTTGGTCACTGTGAGGGTTTAAAAAGTGGTTATTCAACATGAGGCACGATCCCATTGACATTTTGAATCATTTTTGGTACAGTCCAAAAAATCTATTTTCGGATAAAAAACGATGACTCCGGACATGTCGAACGTTCCCAAAATGGTCTATAATGATGAAATTTTAACATTTAATCTTTTGACTCTAAATGACTGTTGGATGTGAATTATGACTTTTTCAACTAAAATAAGTGTGTTTAAAGTCATTTCTGTGCCTGAAACGGGTCAAAATTAAAGCTTTTGAGTAAGCAAAACTCTGTAAAAATGGCAATTTTGGTCACTGTGAGGGTTTAAAAAGTGGTTATTCAACATGAGGCACGATCCAATTGACATTTTGAATCATTTTTGGTACAGTCCAAAAAATCATTTTTCGGATGAAAAACGATGACTCCGGACATGTCGAACGTTCCCAAAATGGTCTATAATGATGAAATTTTAACATTTAATTTTTTGACTCTAAATGACTGTTGGATGTGAATTATGACTTTTTCAACTAAAATAAGTGTGTTTAAAGTCATTTCTGTGACTGAAACGGGTCAAAATTGAAGCTTTTGAGTAAGCAAAACTCTGTAAAAATTGGCATTTTGGTCACTGTGAGGGTTTAAAAAGTGGTTATTCAACATGAGGCTCGATCCAATTGACATTTGGAATCATTTTTGGTACAGTCCAAAAAATCAATTTTCGGATGAAAAACGATGACTCCGGACATGTCAAACATTCCCAAAATGGTCTATAATGATGAAATTTTATCATTTAATCTTTTGACTCTAAATGACTGTTGGATGTGAATTTTGACTTTTTTAACTAAAATAAGTGTGTTTAAAGTCATTTCTGTGCCTGAAACGGGTCAAAATTGAAGCTTTTGAGTAAGCAAAACTCTGTAAAAATGGCAATTTTGGTCACTGTGAGGGTTTAAAAAGTGGTTATTCAACCTGAGGCACGATCCAATTGACATTTTGAATCATTTTTGGTACAGTCCAAAAAATCAATTTTCGGATGAAAAACGATGACTCCGGACATGTCGAACGTTCCCAAAATGGTCTATAATGATGAAATTTTAACATTTAATATTTTGACTCTAAATGACTGTTGGATGTGAATTATGACAATTTCAACTAAAATACGTGTGTTTAAAGTCATTTCTGTGACTGAAACGGGTCAAAATTGAAGCTTTTAAATAAGCAAAACTCTGTAAAAATGGCCATTTTGGTCACTGTGAGGGTTTAAAAAGTGGTTATTCAACATGATGCACGATCCAATTGACATTTTGAATCATTTTTGGTACAGTCCAAAAAAATCAATTTTCGGATGAAAAACGATGACTCCGGACATGTCGAATGTCCCCAAAATGTTCTATAATGATGACATTTTAACATTTAATCTTTTTACTCTAAATGACTGTTGGATGTGAATTATGACTTTTTCAACTAAAATAAGTGTGTTTAAAGTCATTTCTGTGCCTGAAACGGGTCAAAATTGAAGCTTTTGAGTAAGCAAAACTCTGTAAAAATGGCAATTTTGGTCACTGTGAGGGTTTAAAAAGTGGTTATTCAACATGAGGCACGATCCAATTGACATTTTGAATTATTTTTGGTACAGTCCAAAAAATCAATTTTCGGATGAAAAACGATGACTCCGGACATGTCGAACGTTCCCAAAATGGTCTATAATGATGAAATTTTAACATTTAATATTTTGACTCTAAATGACTGTTGGATGTGAATTATGACAATTTCAACTAAAATAAGTGTGTTTAAAGTCATTTCTGTGACTGAAACGGGTCAAAATTGAAGCTTTTAAATAAGCAAAACTCTGTAAAAATGGCCATTTTGGTCACTGTGAGGGTTTAAAAAGTGGTTATTCAACATGAGGCACGATCCAATTGACATTTTGAATCATTTTTGGTACAGTCCAAAAAATCAATTTTCGCATGAAAAACGATGACTCCGGACATGTCAAACGTTCCCAAAATGGTCTATAATGATGAAATTTTAACATTTAATCTTTTGACTCTAAATGACTGTTGGATGTGAATTATGACTTTTTCAACTAAAATAAGTGTGTTTAAAGTCATTTCTGTGCCTGAAACGGGTCAAAATTGAAGCTTTTGGGTAAGAAAAACTCTGTAAAAATGGCAATTTTGGTCACTGTGAGGGTTTAAAAAGTGGTTATTCAACATGAGGCACGATCCCATTGACATTTTGAATCATTTTTGGCACAGTCCAAAAAATCAATTTTCGGATGAAAAACGATGACTCCGGACATGTCGAACGTTCCCAAAATGGTCTATAATGATGAAACTTTAACATTTAATCTTTTGACTCTAAATGACTGTTGGATGTGAATTATTACTTTTTTAACTAAAATAAGTGTGTTTAAAGTCATTTCTGTGCCTGAAACGGGTCAAAATTGAAGCTTTTGAGTAAGCAAAACTCTGTAAAAATGGCAATTTTGGTCACTGTGAGGGTTTAAAAAGTGGTTATTCAACATGAGGCTCGATCCAATTGACATTTTGAATCATTTTTGGTACAGTCCAAAAAATCAATTTTCGGATGAAAAACGATGACTCCGGACATGTCAAACGTTCCCAAAATGGTCTATAATGATGAAATTTTATCATTTAATCTTTTGACTCTAAATGACTGTTGGATGTGAATTATGACTTTTTCAACTAAAATAAGTGTGTTTAAAGTCATTTCTGTGCCTGACACGGGTCAAAATTGAAGCTTTTGAGTAAGCAAAACTCTGTAAAAATGGCAATTTTGGTCACTGTGAGGGTTTAAAAAGTGGTTATTCAACATGAGGCACGATCCAATTGACATTTTGAATCATTTTTGGTACAGTCCAAAAAAATCAATTTTCGGATGAAAAACGATGACTCCGGACATGTCGAATGTTCCCAAAATGGTCTATAATGATGAAATTTTAACATTTAATCTTTTGACTCTAAATGACTGTTGGATGTGAATTATGACTTTTTCAACTAAAATAAGTGTGTTTAAAGTCATTTCTGTGACTGAAACGGGTCAAAATTGAAGCTTTTGAGTAAGCAAAACTCTGTAAAAATTGGCATTTTGGTCACTGTAAGGGTTTAAAAAGTGGTTATTCAACATGAGGCTCGATCCAATTGACATTTTGAATCATTTTTGGTACAGTCCAAAAAATCAATTTTCGGATGAAAAACGATGACTCCGGACATGTCAAACGTTCCCAAAATGGTCTATAATGATGAAATTTTATCATTTAATCTTTTGACTCTAAATAACTGTTGGATATGAATTTTGACTTTTTTAACTAAAATAAGTGTGTTTAAAGTCATTTCTGTGCCTGAAACGGGTCAAAATTAAAGCTTTTGAGTAAGCAAAACTCTGTAAAAATGGCCATTTTGGTCACTGTGAGGGTTTAAAAAGTGGTTATTCAACATGAGGCACGATCCAATTGACATTTTGAATCATTTTTGGTACAGTCCAAAAAAATCAATTTTCGGATGAAAAACGATGACTCCGGACATGTCGAATGTTCCCAAAATGTTCTATAATGATGAAATTTTAACATTTAATCTTTTGACTCTAAATGACTGTTGGATGTGAATTATGACTTTTTCAACTAAAATAAGTGTGTTTAAAGTCATTTCTGTGCCTGAAATGGGTCAAAATTGAAGCTTTTGAGTAAGCAAAACTCTGTAAAAATGGCAATTTTGGTCACTGTGAGGGTTTAAAAAGTGGTTATTCAACATGAGGCACGATCCAATTGACATTTTGAATCATTTTTGGTACAGTCCAAAAAATCAATTTTCGGATGAAAAACGATGACTCTGGACATGTCGAACGTTCCCAAAATGGTCTATAATGATGAAATTTTAACATTTAATCTTTTGACTCTAAATGACTGTTGGATGTGAATTATGACTTTTTCAACTAAAATAAGTGTGTTTAAAGTCATTTCTGTGACTGAAACGGGTCAAAATTGAAGCTTTTAAATAAGCAAAACTCTGTAAAAATGGCCATTTTGGTCACTGTGAGGGTTTAAAAAGTGGTTATTCAACATGAGGAACGATCCAATTGACATTTTGAATCATTTTTGGTACAGTCCAAAAAATCAATTTTCGGATGAAAAACGATGACTCCGGACATGTCGAACGTTCCCAAAATGGTCTATAATGATGAAATTTTAACATTTAATATTTTGACTCTAAATGACTGTTGGATGTGAATTATGACAATTTCAACTAAAATAAGTGTGTTTAAAGTCATTTCTGTGACTGAAACAGGTCAAAATTGAAGCTTTTAAATAAGCAAAACTCTGTAAAAATGGCCATTTTGGTCACTGTAAGGGTTTAAAAAGTGGTTATTCAACATGAGGCTCGATCCAATTGACATTTTGAATCATTTTTGGTACAGTCCAAAAAATCAATTTTCGGATGAAAAACGATGACTCCGGACATGTCAAACGTTCCCAAAATGGTCTATAATGATGAAATTTTATCATTTAATCTTTTGACTCTAAATGACTGTTGGATATGAATTTTGACTTTTTTAACTAAAATAAGTGTGTTTAAAGTCATTTCTGTGCCTGAAACGGGTCAAAATTAAAGCTTTTGAGTAAGCAAAACTCTGTAAAAATGGCCATTTTGGTCACTGTGAGGGTTTAAAAAGTGGTTATTCAACATGAGGCACGATCCAATTGACATTTTGAATCATTTTTGGTACAGTCCAAAAAAATCAATTTTCGGATGAAAAACGATGACTCCGGACATGTCGAATGTTCCCAAAATGTTCTATAATGATGAAATTTTAACATTTAATCTTTTGACTCTAAATGACTGTTGGATGTGAATTATGACTTTTTCAACTAAAATAAGTGTGTTTAAAGTCATTTCTGTGCCTGAAATGTGTCAAAATTGAAGCTTTTGAGTAAGCAAAACTCTGTAAAAATGGCAATTTTGGTCACTGTGAGGGTTTAAAAAGTGGTTATTCAACATGAGGCACGATCCAATTGACATTTTGAATCATTTTTGGTACAGTCCAAAAAATCAATTTTCGGATGAAAAACGATGACTCTGGACATGTCGAACGTTCCCAAAATGGTCTATAATGATGAAATTTTAACATTTAATCTTTTGACTCTAAATGACTGTTGGATGTGAATTATGACTTTTTCAACTAAAATAAGTGTGTTTAAAGTCATTTCTGTGACTGAAACGGGTCAAAATTGAAGCTTTTAAATAAGCAAAACTCTGTAAAAATGGCCATTTTGGTCACTGTGAGGGTTTAAAAAGTGGTTATTCAACATGAGGCACGATCCAATTGACATTTTGAATCATTTTTTGTACAGTCCAAAAAATCAATTTTCGGATGAAAAACGATGACTCCGGACATGTCGAACGTTCCCAAAATGGTCTATAATGATGAAATTTTAACATTTAATATTTTGACTCTAAATGACTGTTGGATGTGAATTATGACAATTTCAACTAAAATAAGTGTGTTTAAAGTCATTTCTGTGACTGAAACAGGTCAAAATTGAAGCTTTTAAATAAGCAAAACTCTGTAAAAATGGCCATTTTGGTCACTGTGAGGGTTTAAAAAGTGGTTATTCAACATGAGGCACGATCCAATTGACATTTTGAATCATTTTTGGTACAGTCCAAAAAATCAATTTTCGCATGAAAAACGATGACTCCGGACATGTCGAACGTTCCCAAAATGGTCTATAATGATGAAATTTTAACATTTAATCTTTTGACTCTAAATGACTGTTGGATGTGAATTATGACTTTTTCAACTAAAATAAGTGTGTTTAAAGTCATTTCTGTGCCTGAAACGGGTCAAAATTGAAGCTTTTGGGTAAGAAAAACTCTGTAAAAATGGCAATTTTGGTCACTGTGAGGGTTTAAAAAGTGGTTATTCAACATGAGGCAGGATCCCATTGACATTTTGAATCATTTTTGGTACAGTCCAAAAAATCAATTTTCGGATGAAAAACAATGACTCCGGACATGTCAAACGTTCCCAAAATGGTCTATAATGATGAAATTTTAACATTTAATCTTTTGACTCTAAATGACTGTTGGATGCGAATTATGACTTTTTCTACTAAAATAAGTGTGTTTAAAGTCATTTCTGTGCCTGAAACGGGTCAAAATTGAAGCTTTTGAGTAAGCAAAACTCTGTAAAAATGGCAATTTTGGTCACTGTGAGGGTTTAAAAAGTGGTTATTCAACATGAGGCTCGATCCAATTGACATTTTGAATCATTTTTGGTACAGTCCAAAAAATCAATTTTCGGATGAAAAACGATGACTCCGGACATGTCAAACGTTCCCAAAATGGTCTATAATGATGAAATTTTATCATTTAATCTTTTGACTCTACATGACTGTTGGATGTGAATTATGACTTTTTCAACTAAAATAAGTGTGTTTAAAGTCATTTCTGTGCCTGACACGGGTCAAAAGTGAAGCTTTTGAGTAAGCAAAACTCTGTAAAAATGGCAATTTTGGTCACTGTGAGGGTTTAAAAAGTGGTTATTCAACATGAGGCACGATCCAATTGACATTTTGAATCATTTTTGGAACAGTCCAAAAAATCAATTTTTGGATGAAAAACGATGACTCTGGACATGTCGAACGTTCCCAAAATGGTCTATAATGATGAAATTTTATCATTTAATCTTTTGACTCTAAATGACTGTTGGATATGAATTTTGACTTTTTTAACTAAAATAAGTGTGTTTAAAGTCATTTCTGTGCCTGAAACGGGTCAAAATTAAAGCTTTTGAGTAAGCAAAACTCTGTAAAAATGGCAATTTTGGTCACTGTGAGGGTTTAAAAAGTGGTTATTCAACATGAGGCACGATCCAATTGACATTTTGAATCATTTTTGGTATAGTTTAAAAAATCAATTTTCGGATGAAAAACGATGACTCCGGACATGTCGAACGTTCCCAAAATGGTCTATAATGATGACATTTTAACATTTAATATTTTGACTCTAAATGACTGTTGGATGTGAATTATGACAATTTCAACTAAAATAAGTGTGTTTAAAGTCATTTCTGTGACTGAAACGGGTCAAAATTGAAGCTTTTAAATAAGAAAAACTCTGTAAAAATGGCCATTTTGGTCACTGTGAGGGTTTAAAAAGTGGTTATTCAACATGAGGCACGATCCAATTGACATTTTGAATCATTTTTGGTACAGTCCAAAAAATCAATTTTCGCATGAAAAACGATGACTCGGGACATGTCAAACATTCCCAAAATGGTCTATAATGATGAAATTTTATCATTTAATCTTTTGACTCTAAATGACTGTTGGATGTGAATTTTGACTTTTTTAACTAAAATAAGTGTGTTTAAAGTCATTTCTGTGCCTGAAACGGGTCAAAATTGAAGCTTTTGAGTAAGCAAAACTCTGTAAAAATGGCAATTTTGGTCACTGTGAGGGTTTAAAAAGTGGTTATTCAACATGAGGCACGATCCAATTGACATTTTGAATCATTTTTGGTACAGTCCAAAAAAATCAATTTTCGGATGAAAAACGATGACTCCGGACATGTCGAATGTTCCCAAAATGTTCTATAATGATGAAATTTTAACATTTAATCTTTTGACTCTAAATGACTGTTGGATGTGAATTATGACTTTTTCAACTAAAATAAGTGTGTTTAAAGTCATTTCTGTGCCTGAAATGGGTCAAAATTGAAGCTTTTGAGTAAGCAAAACTCTGTAAAAATGGCAATTTTGGTCACTGTGAGGGTTTAAAAAGTGGTTATTCAACATGAGGCACGATCCAATTGACATTTTGAATCATTTTTGGTACAGTCCAAAAAATCAATTTTCGGATGAAAAACGATGACTCTGGACATGTCGAACGTTCCCAAAATGGTCTATAATGATGAAATTTTAACATTTAATCTTTTGACTCTAAATGACTGTTGGATGTGAATTATGACTTTTTCAACTAAAATAAGTGTGTTTAAAGTCATTTCTGTGACTGAAACGGGTCAAAATTGAAGCTTTTAAATAAGCAAAACTCTGTAAAAATGGCCATTTTGGTCACTGTGAGGGTTTAAAAAGTGGTTATTCAACATGAGGCACGATCCCATTGACATTTTGAATCATTTTTGGTACAGTCCAAAAAATCTATTTTCGGATAAAAAACGATGACTCCGGACATGTCGAACGTTCCCAAAATGGTCTATAATGATGAAATTTTAACATTTAATCTTTTGACTCTAAATGACTGTTGGATGTGAATTATGACTTTTTCAACTAAAATAAGTGTGTTTAAAGTCATTTCTGTGCCTGAAACGGGTCAAAATTAAAGCTTTTGAGTAAGCAAAACTCTGTAAAAATGGCAATTTTGGTCACTGTGAGGGTTTAAAAAGTGGTTATTCAACATGAGGCACGATCCAATTGACATTTTGAATCATTTTTGGTACAGTCCAAAAAATCATTTTTCGGATGAAAAACGATGACTCCGGACATGTCGAACGTTCCCAAAATGGTCTATAATGATGAAATTTTAACATTTAATCTTTTGACTCTAAATGACTGTTGGATGTGAATTATGACTTTTTCAACTAAAATAAGTGTGTTTAAAGTCATTTCTGTGACTGAAACGGGTCAAAATTGAAGCTTTTGAGTAAGCAAAACTCTGTAAAAATTGGCATTTTGGTCACTGTGAGGGTTTAAAAAGTGGTTATTCAACATGAGGCTCGATCCAATTGACATTTGGAATCATTTTTGGTACAGTCCAAAAAATCAATTTTCGGATGAAAAACGATGACTCCGGACATGTCAAACATTCCCAAAATGGTCTATAATGATGAAATTTTATCATTTAATCTTTTGACTTTAAATGACTGTTGGATGTGAATTTTGACTTTTTTAACTAAAATAAGTGTGTTTAAAGTCATTTCTGTGCCTGAAACGGGTCAAAATTGAAGCTTTTGAGTAAGCAAAACTCTGTAAAAATGGCAATTTTGGTCACTGTGAGGGTTTAAAAAGTGGTTATTCAACCTGAGGCACGATCAAATTGACATTTTGAATCATTTTTGGTACAGTCCAAAAAATCAATTTTCGGATGAAAAACGATGACTCCGGACATGTCGAACGTTCCCAAAATGGTCTATAATGATGAAATTTTAACATTTAATATTTTGACTCTAAATGACTGTTGGATGTGAATTATGACAATTTCAACTAAAATACGTGTGTTTAAAGTCATTTCTGTGACTGAAACGGGTCAAAATTGAAGCTTTTAAATAAGCAAAACTCTGTAAAAATGGCCATTTTGGTCACTGTGAGGGTTTAAAAAGTGGTTATTCAACATGATGCACGATCCAATTGACATTTTGAATCATTTTTGGTACAGTCCAAAAAAATCAATTTTCGGATGAAAAACGATGACTCCGGACATGTCGAATGTTCCCAAAATGTTCTATAATGATGACATTTTAACATTTAATCTTTTTACTCTAAATGACTGTTGGATGTGAATTATGACTTTTTCAACTAAAATAAGTGTGTTTAAAGTCATTTCTGTGCCTGAAACGGGTCAAAATTGAAGCTTTTGAGTAAGCAAAACTCTGTAAAAATGGCAATTTTGGTCACTGTGAGGGTTTAAAAAGTGGTTATTCAACATGAGGCACGATCCAATTGACATTTTGAATTATTTTTGGTACAGTCCAAAAAATCAATTTTCGGATGAAAAACGATGACTCCGGACATGTCGAACGTTCCCAAAATGGTCTATAATGATGAAATTTTAACATTTAATATTTTGACTCTAAATGACTGTTGGATGTGAATTATGACAATTTCAACTAAAATAAGTGTGTTTAAAGTCATTTCTGTGACTGAAACGGGTCAAAATTGAAGCTTTTAAATAAGCAAAACTCTGTAAAAATGGCCATTTTGGTCACTGTGAGGGTTTAAAAAGTGGTTATTCAACATGAGGCACGATCCAATTGACATTTTGAATCATTTTTGGTACAGTCCAAAAAATCAATTTTCGCATGAAAAACGATGACTCCGGACATGTCAAACGTTCCCAAAATGGTCTATAATGATGAAATTTTAACATTTAATCTTTTGACTCTAAATGACTGTTGGATGTGAATTATGACTTTTTCAACTAAAATAAGTGTGTTTAAAGTCATTTCTGTGCCTGAAACGGGTCAAAATTGAAGCTTTTGAGTAAGCAAAACTCTGTAAAAATGGCAATTTTGGTCACTGTGAGGGTTTAAAAAGTGGTTATTCAACATGAGGCTCGATCCAATTGACATTTTGAATCATTTTTGGTACAGTCCAAAAAATCAATTTTCGGATGAAAAACGATGACTCCGGACATGTCAAACGTTCCCAAAATGGTCTATAATGATGAAATTTTATCATTTAATCTTTTGACTCTAAATGACTGTTGGATGTGAATTATGACTTTTTCAACTAAAATAAGTGTGTTTAAAGTCATTTCTGTGCCTGACACGGGTCAAAATTGAAGCTTTTGAGTAAGCAAAACTCTGTAAAAATTGGCATTTTGGTCACTGTAAGGGTTTAAAAAGTGGTTATTCAACATGAGGCTCGATCCAATTGACATTTTGAATCATTTTTGGTACAGTCCAAAAAATCAATTTTCAGATGAAAAACGATGACTCCGGACATGTCAAACATTCCCAAAATGGTCTATAATGATGAAATTTTATCATTTAATCTTTTGACTCTAAATGACTGTTGGATGTGAATTATGACTTTTTCAACTAAAATAAGTGTGTTTAAAGTCATTTCTGTGCCTGACACGGGTCAAAATTGAAGCTTTTGAGTAAGCAAAACTCTGTAAAAATGGCAATTTTGGTCACTGTGAGGGTTTAAAAAGTGGTTATTCAACATGAGGCACGATCCAATTGACATTTTGAATCATTTTTGGTACAGTCCAAAAAAATCAATTTTCGGATGAAAAACGATGACTCCGGACATGTCGAATGTTCCCAAAATGGTCTATAATGATGAAATTTTAACATTTAATCTTTTGACTCTAAATGACTGTTGGATGTGAATTATGACTTTTTCAACTAAAATAAGTGTGTTTAAAGTCATTTCTGTGACTGAAACGGGTCAAAATTGAAGCTTTTGAGTAAGCAAAACTCTGTAAAAATTGGCATTTTGGTCACTGTAAGGGTTTAAAAAGTGGTTATTCAACATGAGGCTCGATCCAATTGACATTTTGAATCATTTTTGGTACAGTCCAAAAAATCAATTTTCGGATGAAAAACGATGACTCCGGACATGTCAAACGTTCCCAAAATGGTCTATAATGATGAAATTTTATCATTTAATCTTTTGACTCTAAATGACTGTTGGATATGAATTTTGACTTTTTTAACTAAAATAAGTGTGTTTAAAGTCATTTCTGTGCCTGAAACGGGTCAAAATTAAAGCTTTTGAGTAAGCAAAACTCTGTAAAAATGGCCATTTTGGTCACTGTGAGGGTTTAAAAAGTGGTTATTCAACATGAGGCACGATCCAATTGACATTTTGAATCATTTTTGGTACAGTCCAAAAAAATCAATTTTCGGATGAAAAACGATGACTCCGGACATGTCGAATGTTCCCAAAATGTTCTATAATGATGAAATTTTAACATTTAATCTTTTGACTCTAAATGACTGTTGGATGTGAATTATGACTTTTTCAACTAAAATAAGTGTGTTTAAAGTCATTTCTGTGCCTGAAATGGGTCAAAATTGAAGCTTTTGAGTAAGCAAAACTCTGTAAAAATGGTTATTTTGGTCACTGTGAGGGTTTAAAAAGTGGTTATTCAACATGAGGCACGATCCAATTGACATTTTGAATCATTTTTGGTACAGTCCAAAAAATCAATTTTCGGATGAAAAACAATGACTCTGGACATGTCGAACGTTCCCAAAATGGTCTATAATGATGAAATTTTAACATTTAATCTTTTGACTCTAAATGACTGTTGGATGTGAATTATGACTTTTTCAACTAAAATAAGTGTGTTTAAAGTCATTTCTGTGACTGAAACGGGTCAAAATTGAAGCTTTTAAATAAGCAAAACTCTGTAAAAATGGCCATTTTGGTCACTGTGAGGGTTTAAAAAGTGGTTATTCAACATGAGGCACGATCCAATTGACATTTTGAATCATTTTTGGTACAGTCCAAAAAATCAATTTTCGGATGAAAAACGATGACTCCGGACATGTCGAACGTTCCCAAAATGGTCTATAATGATGAAATTTTAACATTTAATATTTTGACTCTAAATGACTGTTGGATGTGAATTATGACAATTTCAACTAAAATAAGTGTGTTTAAAGTCATTTCTGTGACTGAAACAGGTCAAAATTGAAGCTTTTAAATAAGCAAAACTCTGTAAAAATGGCCATTTTGGTCACTGTGAGGGTTTAAAAAGTGGTTATTCAACATGAGGCACGATCCAATTGACATTTTGAATCATTTTTGGTACAGTCCAAAAAATCAATTTTCGCATGAAAAACGATGACTCCGGACATGTCGAACGTTCCCAAAATGGTCTATAATGATGAAATTTTAACATTTAATCTTTTGACTCTAAATGACTGTTGGATGTGAATTATGACTTTTTCAACTAAAATAAGTGTGTTTAAAGTCATTTCTGTGCCTGAAACGGGTCAAAATTGAAGCTTTTGGGTAAGAAAAACTCTGTAAAAATGGCAATTTTGGTCACTGTGAGGGTTTAAAAAGTGGTTATTCAACATGAGGCACGATCCCATTGACATTTTGAATCATTTTTGGTACAGTCCAAAAAATCAATTTTCGGATGAAAAACGATGACTCCGGACATGTCGAACGTTCCCAAAATGGTCTATAATGATGAAATTTTAACATTTAATCTTTTGACTCTAAATGACTGTTGGATGCGAATTATGACTTTTTCTACTAAAATAAGTGTGTTTAAAGTCATTTCTGTGCCTGAAACGGGTCAAAATTGAAGCTTTTGAGTAAGCAAAACTCTGTAAAAATGGCAATTTTGGTCACTGTGAGGGTTTAAAAAGTGGTTATTCAACATGAGGCTCGATCCAATTGACATTTTGAATCATTTTTGGTACAGTCCAAAAAATCAATTTTCGGATGAAAAACGATGACTCCGGACATGTCAAACGTTCCCAAAATGGTCTATAATGATGAAATTTTATCATTTAATCTTTTGACTCTAAATGACTGTTGGATGTGAATTATGACTTTTTCAACTAAAATAAGTGTGTTTAAAGTCATTTCTGTGCCTGACACGGGTCAAAAGTGAAGCTTTTGAGTAAGCAAATCTGTAAAAAATGGCAATTTTGGTCACTGTGAGGGTTTTAAAAAGTGGTTATTCAACATGAGGCACGATCCAATTGACATTTTGAATCATTTTTGGAACAGTCCAAAAAATCAATTTTTGGATGAAAAACGATGACTCTGGACATGTCGAACGTTCCCAAAATGGTCTATAATGATGAAATTTTATCATTTAATCTTTTGACTCTAAATGACTGTTGGATATGAATTTTGACTTTTTTAACTAAAATAAGTGTGTTTAAAGTCATTTCTGTGCCTGAAACGGGTCAAAATTAAAGCTTTTGAGTAAGCAAAACTCTGTAAAAATGGCAATTTTGGTCACTGTGAGGGTTTAAAAAGTGGTTATTCAACATGAGGCACGATCCAATTGACATTTTGAATCATTTTTGGTATAGTTTAAAAAATCAATTTTCGGATGAAAAACGATGACTCCGGACATGTCGAACGTTCCCAAAATGGTCTATAATGATGACATTTTAACATTTAATATTTTGACTCTAAATGACTGTTGGATGTGAATTATGACAATTTCAACTAAAATAAGTGTGTTTAAAGTCATTTCTGTGACTGAAACGGGTCAAAATTGAAGCTTTTAAATAAGAAAAACTCTGTAAAAATGGCCATTTTGGTCACTGTGAGGGTTTAAAAAGTGTTTATTCAACATGAGGCACGATCCAATTGACATTTTGAATCATTTTTGGTACAGTCCAAAAAATCAATTTTCGCATGAAAAACGATGACTCGGGACATGTCAAACATTCCCAAAATGGTCTATAATGATGAAATTTTATCATTTAATCTTTTGACTCTAAATGACTGTTGGATGTGAATTTTGACTTTTTTAACTAAAATAAGTGTGTTTAAAGTCATTTCTGTTCCTGAAACGGGTCAAAATTGAAGCTTTTGAGTAAGCAAAACTCTGTAAAAATGGCAATTTTGGTCACTGTGAGGGTTTAAAAAGTGGTTATTCAACATGAGGCACGATCCAATAGACATTTTGAATCATTTTTGGTACAGTCCAAAAAAATCAATTTTCGGATGAAAAACGATGACTCCGGACATGTTGAATGTTCCCAAAATGTTCTATAATGATGAAATTTTAACATTTAATCTTTTGACTCTAAATGACTGTTGGATGTGAATTATGACTTTTTCAACTAAAATAAGTGTGTTTAAAGTCATTTCTGTGCCTGAAATGGGTCAAAATTGAAGCTTTTGAGTAAGCAAAACTCTGTAAAAATGGCAATTTTGGTCACTGTGAGGGTTTAAAAAGTGGTTATTCAACATGAGGCACGATCCAATTGACATTTTGAATAATTTTTGGTACAGTCCAAAAAATCAATTTTCGGATGAAAAACGATGACTCTGGACATGTCGAACGTTCCCAAAATGGTCTATAATGATGAAATTTTAACATTTAATCTTTTGACTCTAAATGACTGTTGGATGTGAATTATGACTTTTTCAACTAAAATAAGTGTGTTTAAAGTCATTTCTGTGACTGAAACGGGTCAAAATTGAAGCTTTTAAATAAGCAAAACTCTGTAAAAATGGCCATTTTGGTCACTGTGAGGGTTTAAAAAGTGGTTATTCAACATGAGGCACGATCCCATTGACATTTTGAATCATTTTTGGTACAGTCCAAAAAATCTATTTTCGGATAAAAAACGATGACTCCGGACATGTCGAACGTTCCCAAAATGGTCTATAATGATGAAATTTTAACATTTAATCTTTTGACTCTAAATGACTGTTGGATGTGAATTATGACTTTTTCAACTAAAATAAGTGTGTTTAAAGTCATTTCTGTGCCTGAAACGGGTCAAAATTAAAGCTTTTGAGTAAGCAAAACTCTGTAAAAATGGCAATTTTGGTCACTGTGAGGGTTTAAAAAGTGGTTATTCAACATGAGGCTCGATCCAATTGACATTTTGAATCATTTTTGGTACAGTCCAAAAAATCAATTTTCGGATGAAAAACGATGACTCCGGACATGTCAAACATTCCCAAAATGGTCTATAATGATGAAATTTTATCATTTAATCTTTTGACTCTAAATGACTGTTGGATGTGAATTTTGACTTTTTTAACTAAAATAAGTGTGTTTAAAGTCATTTCTGTGCCTGAAACGGGTCAAAATTGAAGCTTTTGAGTAAGCAAAACTCTGTAAAAATGGCAATTTTGGTCACTGTGAGGGTTTAAAAAGTGGTTATTCAACCTGAGGCACGATCCAATTGACATTTTGAATCATTTTTGGTACAGTCCAAAAAATCAATTTTCGGATGAAAAACGATGACTCCGGACATGTCGAACGTTCCCAAAATGGTCTATAATGATGAAATTTTAACATTTAATATTTTGACTCTAAATGACTGTTGGATGTGAATTATGACAATTTCAACTAAAATACGTGTGTTTAAAGTCATTTCTGTGACTGAAACGGGTCAAAATTGAAGCTTTTAAATAAGCAAAACTCTGTAAAAATGGCCATTTTGGTCACTGTGAGGGTTTAAAAAGTGGTTATTCAACATGATGCACGATCCAATTGACATTTTGAATCATTTTTGGTACAGTCCAAAAAAATCAATTTTCGGATGAAAAACGATGACTCCGGACATGTCGAATGTTCCCAAAATGTTCTATAATGATGACATTTTAACATTTAATCTTTTTACTCTAAATGACTGTTGGATGTGAATTATGACTTTTTCAACTAAAATAAGTGTGTTTAAAGTCATTTCTGTGCCTGAAACGGGTCAAAATTGAAGCTTTTGAGTAAGCAAAACTCTGTAAAAATGGCAATTTTGGTCACTGTGAGGGTTTAAAAAGTGGTTATTCAACATGAGGCACGATCCAATTGACATTTTGAATTATTTTTGGTACAGTCCAAAAAATCAATTTTCGGATGAAAAACGATGACTCCGGACATGTCGAACGTTCCCAAAATGGTCTATAATGATGAAATTTTAACATTTAATATTTTGACTCTAAATGACTGTTGGATGTGAATTATGACAATTTCAACTAAAATAAGTGTGTTTAAAGTCATTTCTGTGACTGAAACGGGTCAAAATTGAAGCTTTTAAATAAGCAAAACTCTGTAAAAATGGCCATTTTGGTCACTGTGAGGGTTTAAAAAGTGGTTATTCAACATGAGGCACGATCCAATTGACATTTTGAATCATTTTTGGTACAGTCCAAAAAATCAATTTTCGCATGAAAAACGATGACTCCGGACATGTCAAACGTTCCCAAAATGGTCTATAATGATGAAATTTTAACATTTAATCTTTTGACTCTAAATGACTGTTGGATGTGAATTATGACTTTTTCAACTAAAATAAGTGTGTTTAAAGTCATTTCTGTGCCTGAAACGGGTCAAAATTGAAGCTTTTGGGTAAGAAAAACTCTGTAAAAATGGCAATTTTGGTCACTGTGAGGGTTTAAAAAGTGGTTATTCAACATGAGGCACGATCCCATTGACATTTTGAATCATTTTTGGTACAGTCCAAAAAATCAATTTTCGGATGAAAAACGATGACTCCGGACATGTCGAACGTTCCCAAAATGGTCTATAATGATGAAACTTTAACATTTAATCTTTTGACTCTAAATGACTGTTGGATGTGAATTATTACTTTTTTAACTAAAATAAGTGTGTTTAAAGTCATTTCTGTGCCTGAAACGGGTCAAAATTGAAGCTTTTGAGTAAGCAAAACTCTGTAAAAATGGCAATTTTGGTCACTGTGAGGGTTTAAAAAGTGGTTATTCAACATGAGGCTCGATCCAATTGACATTTTGAATCATTTTTGGTACAGTCCAAAAAATCAATTTTCGGATGAAAAACGATGACTCCGGACATGTCAAACGTTCCCAAAATGGTCTATAATGATGAAATTTTATCATTTAATCTTTTGACTCTAAATGACTGTTGGATGTGAATTATGACTTTTTCAACTAAAATAAGTGTGTTTAAAGTCATTTCTGTGCCTGACACGGGTCAAAATTGAAGCTTTTGAGTAAGCAAAACTCTGTAAAAATGGCAATTTTGGTCACTGTGAGGGTTTAAAAAGTGGTTATTCAACATGAGGCACGATCCAATTGACATTTTGAATCATTTTTGGTACAGTCCAAAAAAATCAATTTTCGGATGAAAAACGATGACTCCGGACATGTCGAACGTTCCCAAAATGGTCTATAATGATGAAATTTTAACATTTAATATTTTGACTCTAAATGACTGTTGGATGTGAATTATGACAATTTCAACTAAAATAAGTGTGTTTAAAGTCATTTCTGTGACTGAAACGGGTCAAAATTGAAGCTTTTAAATAAGCAAAACTCTGTAAAAATGGCCATTTTGGTCACTGTGAGGGTTTAAAAAGTGGTTATTCAACATGAGGCACGATCCAATTGACATTTTGAATCATTTTTGGTACAGTCCAAAAAATCAATTTTCGCATGAAAAACGATGACTCCGGACATGTCAAACGTTCCCAAAATGGTCTATAATGATGAAATTTTAACATTTAATCTTTTGACTCTAAATGACTGTTGGATGTGAATTATGACTTTTTCAACTAAAATAAGTGTGTTTAAAGTCATTTCTGTGCCTGAAACGGGTCAAAATTGAAGCTTTTGGGTAAGAAAAACTCTGTAAAAATGGCAATTTTGGTCACTGTGAGGGTTTAAAAAGTGGTTTATTCAACATGAGGCACGATCCCATTGACATTTTGAATCATTTTTGGTACAGTCCAAAAAATCAATTTTCGGATGAAAAACGATGACTCCGGGACATGTCGAACGTTCCCAAAATGGTCTATAATGATGAAATTTTAACATTTAATCTTTTGACTCTAAATGACTGTTGGATGTGAATTATGACTTTTTCAACTAAAATAAGTGTGTTTAAAGTCATTTCTGTGCCTGAAACGGGTCAAAATTAAAGCTTTTGAGTAAGCAAAACTCTGTAAAAATGGCAATTTTGGTCACTGTGAGGGTTTAAAAAGTGGTTATTCAACATGAGGCACGATCCAATTGACATTTTGAATCATTTTTGGTACAGTCCAAAAAATCATTTTTCGGATGAAAAACGATGACTCCGGACATGTCGAACGTTCCCAAAATGGTCTATAATGATGAAATTTTAACATTTAATCTTTTGACTCTAAATGACTGTTGGATGTGAATTATGACTTTTTCAACTAAAATAAGTGTGTTTAAAGTCATTTCTGTGACTGAAACGGGTCAAAATTGAAGCTTTTGAGTAAGCAAAACTCTGTAAAAATTGGCATTTTGGTCACTGTGAGGGTTTAAAAAGTGGTTATTCAACATGAGGCTCGATCCAATTGACATTTGGAATCATTTTTGGTACAGTCCAAAAAATCAATTTTCGGATGAAAAACGATGACTCCGGACATGTCAAACATTCCCAAAATGGTCTATAATGATGAAATTTTATCATTTAATCTTTTGACTTTAAATGACTGTTGGATGTGAATTTTGACTTTTTTAACTAAAATAAGTGTGTTTAAAGTCATTTCTGTGCCTGAAACGGGTCAAAATTGAAGCTTTTGAGTAAGCAAAACTCTGTAAAAATGGCAATTTTGGTCACTGTGAGGGTTTAAAAAGTGGTTATTCAACCTGAGGCACGATCAAATTGACATTTTGAATCATTTTTGGTACAGTCCAAAAAATCAATTTTCGGATGAAAAACGATGACTCCGGACATGTCGAATGTTCCCAAAATGGTCTATAATGATGAAATTTTAACATTTAATATTTTGACTCTAAATGACTGTTGGATGTGAATTATGACAATTTCAACTAAAATACGTGTGTTTAAAGTCATTTCTGTGACTGAAACGGGTCAAAATTGAAGCTTTTAAATAAGCAAAACTCTGTAAAAATGGCCATTTTGGTCACTGTGAGGGTTTAAAAAGTGGTTATTCAACATGATGCACGATCCAATTGACATTTTGAATCATTTTTGGTACAGTCCAAAAAAATCAATTTTCGGATGAAAAACGATGACTCCGGACATGTCGAATGTTCCCAAAATGTTCTATAATGATGACATTTTAACATTTAATCTTTTTACTCTAAATGACTGTTGGATGTGAATTATGACTTTTTCAACTAAAATAAGTGTGTTTAAAGTCATTTCTGTGCCTGAAACGGGTCAAAATTGAAGCTTTTGAGTAAGCAAAACTCTGTAAAAATGGCAATTTTGGTCACTGTGAGGGTTTAAAATGTGGTTATTCAACATGAGGCACGATCCAATAGACATTTTGAATCATTTTTGGTACAGTCCAAAAAAATCAATTTTCGGATGAAAAACGATGACTCCGGACATGTTGAATGTTCCCAAAATGTTCTATAATGATGAAATTTTAACATTTAATCTTTTGACTCTAAATGACTGTTGGATGTGAATTATGACTTTTTCAACTAAAATAAGTGTGTTTAAAGTCATTTCTGTGCCTGAAATGGGTCAAAATTGAAGCTTTTGAGTAAGCAAAACTCTGTAAAAATGGCAATTTTGGTCACTGTGAGGGTTTAAAAAGTGGTTATTCAACATGAGGCACGATCCAATTGACATTTTGAATAATTTTTGGTACAGTCCAAAAAATCAATTTTCGGATGAAAAACGATGACTCTGGACATGTCGAACGTTCCCAAAATGGTCTATAATGATGAAATTTTAACATTTAATCTTTTGACTCTAAATGACTGTTGGATGTGAATTATGACTTTTTCAACTAAAATAAGTGTGTTTAAAGTCATTTCTGTGACTGAAACGGGTCAAAATTGAAGCTTTTAAATAAGCAAAACTCTGTAAAAATGGCCATTTTGGTCACTGTGAGGGTTTAAAAAGTGGTTATTCAACATGAGGCACGATCCCATTGACATTTTGAATCATTTTTGGTACAGTCCAAAAAATCTATTTTCGGATAAAAAACGATGACTCCGGACATGTCGAACGTTCCCAAAATGGTCTATAATGATGAAATTTTAACATTTAATCTTTTGACTCTAAATGACTGTTGGATGTGAATTATGACTTTTTCAACTAAAATAAGTGTGTTTAAAGTCATTTCTGTGCCTGAAACGGGTCAAAATTAAAGCTTTTGAGTAAGCAAAACTCTGTAAAAATGGCAATTTTGGTCACTGTGAGGGTTTAAAAAGTGGTTATTCAACATGAGGCACGATCCAATTGACATTTTGAATCATTTTTGGTACAGTCCAAAAAATCATTTTTCGGATGAAAAACGATGACTCCGGACATGTCGAACGTTCCCAAAATGGTCTATAATGATGAAATTTTAACATTTAATCTTTTGACTCTAAATGACTGTTGGATGTGAATTATGACTTTTTCAACTAAAATAAGTGTGTTTAAAGTCATTTCTGTGACTGAAACGGTCAAAATTGAAGCTTTTGAGTAAGCAAAACTCTGTAAAAATTGGCATTTTGGTCACTGTGAGGGTTTAAAAAGTGGTTATTCAACATGAGGCTCGATCCAATTGACATTTGGAATCATTTTTGGTACAGTCCAAAAAATCAATTTTCGGATGAAAAACGATGACTCCGGACATGTCAAACATTCCCAAAATGGTCTATAATGATGAAATTTTATCATTTAATCTTTTGACTCTAAATGACTGTTGGATGTGAATTTTGACTTTTTTAACTAAAATAAGTGTGTTTAAAGTCATTTCTGTGCCTGAAACGGGTCAAAATTGAAGCTTTTGAGTAAGCAAAACTCTGTAAAAATGGCAATTTTGGTCACTGTGAGGGTTTAAAAAGTGGTTATTCAACCTGAGGCACGATCCAATTGACATTTTGAATCATTTTTGGTACAGTCCAAAAAATCAATTTTCGGATGAAAAACGATGACTCCGGACATGTCGAACGTTCCCAAAATGGTCTATAATGATGAAATTTTAACATTTAATATTTTGACTCTAAATGACTGTTGGATGTGAATTATGACAATTTCAACTAAAATACGTGTGTTTAAAGTCATTTCTGTGACTGAAACGGGTCAAAATTGAAGCTTTTAAATAAGCAAAACTCTGTAAAAATGGCCATTTTGGTCACTGTGAGGGTTTAAAAAGTGGTTATTCAACATGATGCACGATCCAATTGACATTTTGAATCATTTTTGGTACAGTCCAAAAAAATCAATTTTCGGATGAAAAACGATGACTCCGGACATGTCGAATGTTCCCAAAATGTTCTATAATGATGACATTTTAACATTTAATCTTTTTACTCTAAATGACTGTTGGATGTGAATTATGACTTTTTCAACTAAAATAAGTGTGTTTAAAGTCATTTCTGTGCCTGAAACGGGTCAAAATTGAAGCTTTTGAGTAAGCAAAACTCTGTAAAAATGGCAATTTTGGTCACTGTGAGGGTTTAAAAAGTGGTTATTCAACATGAGGCACGATCCAATTGACATTTTGAATTATTTTTGGTACAGTCCAAAAAATCAATTTTCGGATGAAAAACGATGACTCCGGACATGTCGAACGTTCCCAAAATGGTCTATAATGATGAAATTTTAACATTTAATATTTTGACTCTAAATGACTGTTGGATGTGAATTATGACAATTTCAACTAAAATAAGTGTGTTTAAAGTCATTTCTGTGACTGAAACGGGTCAAAATTGAAGCTTTTAAATAAGCAAAACTCTGTAAAAATGGCCATTTTGGTCACTGTGAGGGTTTAAAAAGTGGTTATTCAACATGAGGCACGATCCAATTGACATTTTGAATCATTTTTGGTACAGTCCAAAAAATCAATTTTCGCATGAAAAACGATGACTCCGGACATGTCAAACGTTCCCAAAATGGTCTATAATGATGAAATTTTAACATTTAATCTTTTGACTCTAAATGACTGTTGGATGTGAATTATGACTTTTTCAACTAAAATAAGTGTGTTTAAAGTCATTTCTGTGCCTGAAACGGGTCAAAATTGAAGCTTTTGGGTAAGAAAAACTCTGTAAAAATGGCAATTTTGGTCACTGTGAGGGTTTAAAAAGTGGTTATTCAACATGAGGCACGATCCCATTGACATTTTGAATCATTTTTGGTACAGTCCAAAAAATCAATTTTCGGATGAAAAACGATGACTCCGGACATGTCGAACGTTCCCAAAATGGTCTATAATGATGAAACTTTAACATTTAATCTTTTGACTCTAAATGACTGTTGGATGTGAATTATTACTTTTTTAACTAAAATAAGTGTGTTTAAAGTCATTTCTGTGCCTGAAACGGGTCAAAATTGAAGCTTTTGAGTAAGCAAAACTCTGTAAAAATGGCAATTTTGGTCACTGTGAGGGTTTAAAAAGTGGTTATTCAACATGAGGCTCGATCCAATTGACATTTTGAATCATTTTTGGTACAGTCCAAAAAATCAATTTTCGGATGAAAAACGATGACTCCGGACATGTCAAACGTTCCCAAAATGGTCTATAATGATGAAATTTTATCATTTAATCTTTTGACTCTAAATGACTGTTGGATGTGAATTATGACTTTTTCAACTAAAATAAGTGTGTTTAAAGTCATTTCTGTGCCTGACACGGGTCAAAATTGAAGCTTTTGAGTAAGCAAAACTCTGTAAAAATGGCAATTTTGGTCACTGTGAGGGTTTAAAAAGTGGTTATTCAACATGAGGCACGATCCAATTGACATTTTGAATCATTTTTGGTACAGTCCAAAAAAATCAATTTTCGGATGAAAAACGATGACTCCGGACATGTCGAACGTTCCCAAAATGGTCTATAATGATGAAATTTTAACATTTAATATTTTGACTCTAAATGACTGTTGGATGTGAATTATGACAATTTCAACTAAAATAAGTGTGTTTAAAGTCATTTCTGTGACTGAAACGGGTCAAAATTGAAGCTTTTAAATAAGCAAAACTCTGTAAAAATGGCCATTTTGGTCACTGTGAGGGTTTAAAAAGTGGTTATTCAACATGAGGCACGATCCAATTGACATTTTGAATCATTTTTGGTACAGTCCAAAAAATCGATTTTCGCATGAAAAACGATGACTCCGGACATGTCAAACGTTCCCAAAATGGTCTATAATGATGAAATTTTAACATTTAATCTTTTGACTCTAAATGACTGTTGGATGTGAATTATGACTTTTTCAACTAAAATAAGTGTGTTTAAAGTCATTTCTGTGCCTGAAACGGGTCAAAATTGAAGCTTTTGGGTAAGAAAAACTCTGTAAAAATGGCAATTTTGGTCACTGTGAGGGTTTAAAAAGTGGTTATTCAACATGAGGCACGATCCCATTGACATTTTGAATCATTTTTGGTACAGTCCAAAAAATCAATTTTCGGATGAAAAACGATGACTCCGGACATGTCGAACGTTCCCAAAATGGTCTATAATGATGAAATTTTAACATTTAATCTTTTGACTCTAAATGACTGTTGGATGTGAATTATGACTTTTTCAACTAAAATAAGTGTGTTTAAAGTCATTTCTGTGCCTGAAACGGGTCAAAATTAAAGCTTTTGAGTAAGCAAAACTCTGTAAAAATGGCAATTTTGGTCACTGTGAGGGTTTAAAAAGTGGTTATTCAACATGAGGCACGATCCAATTGACATTTTGAATCATTTTTGGTACAGTCCAAAAAATCATTTTTCGGATGAAAAACGATGACTCCGGACATGTCGAACGTTCCCAAAATGGTCTATAATGATGAAATTTTAACATTTAATCTTTTGACTCTAAATGACTGTTGGATGTGAATTATGACTTTTTCAACTAAAATAAGTGTGTTTAAAGTCATTTCTGTGACTGAAACGGGTCAAAATTGAAGCTTTTGAGTAAGCAAAACTCTGTAAAAATTGGCATTTTGGTCACTGTGAGGGTTTAAAAAGTGGTTATTCAACATGAGGCTCGATCCAATTGACATTTGGAATCATTTTTGGTACAGTCCAAAAAATCAATTTTCGGATGAAAAACGATGACTCCGGACATGTCAAACATTCCCAAAATGGTCTATAATGATGAAATTTTATCATTTAATCTTTTGACTTTAAATGACTGTTGGATGTGAATTTTGACTTTTTTAACTAAAATAAGTGTGTTTAAAGTCATTTCTGTGCCTGAAACGGGTCAAAATTGAAGCTTTTGAGTAAGCAAAACTCTGTAAAAATGGCAATTTTGGTCACTGTGAGGGTTTAAAAAGTGGTTATTCAACCTGAGGCACGATCAAATTGACATTTTGAATCATTTTTGGTACAGTCCAAAAAATCAATTTTCGGATGAAAAACGATGACTCCGGACATGTCGAATGTTCCCAAAATGGTCTATAATGATGAAATTTTAACATTTAATATTTTGACTCTAAATGACTGTTGGATGTGAATTATGACAATTTCAACTAAAATACGTGTGTTTAAAGTCATTTCTGTGACTGAAACGGGTCAAAATTGAAGCTTTTAAATAAGCAAAACTCTGTAAAAATGGCCATTTTGGTCACTGTGAGGGTTTAAAAAGTGGTTATTCAACATGATGCACGATCCAATTGACATTTTGAATCATTTTTGGTACAGTCCAAAAAAATCAATTTTCGGATGAAAAACGATGACTCCGGACATGTCGAATGTTCCCAAAATGTTCTATAATGATGACATTTTAACATTTAATCTTTTTACTCTAAATGACTGTTGGATGTGAATTATGACTTTTTCAACTAAAATAAGTGTGTTTAAAGTCATTTCTGTGCCTGAAACGGGTCAAAATTGAAGCTTTTGAGTAAGCAAAACTCTGTAAAAATGGCAATTTTGGTCACTGTGAGGGTTTAAAAAGTGGTTATTCAACATGAGGCACGATCCAATTGACATTTTGAATTATTTTTGGTACAGTCCAAAAAATCAATTTTCGGATGAAAAACGATGACTCCGGACATGTCGAACGTTCCCAAAATGGTCTATAATGATGAAATTTTAACATTTAATATTTTGACTCTAAATGACTGTTGGATGTGAATTATGACAATTTCAACTAAAATAAGTGTGTTTAAAGTCATTTCTGTGACTGAAACGGGTCAAAATTGAAGCTTTTAAATAAGCAAAACTCTGTAAAAATGGCCATTTTGGTCACTGTGAGGGTTTAAAAAGTGGTTATTCAACATGAGGCACGATCCAATTGACATTTTGAATCATTTTTGGTACAGTCCAAAAAATCAATTTTCGCATGAAAAACGATGACTCCGGACATGTCAAACGTTCCCAAAATGGTCTATAATGATGAAATTTTAACATTTAATCTTTTGACTCTAAATGACTGTTGGATGTGAATTATGACTTTTTCAACTAAAATAAGTGTGTTTAAAGTCATTTCTGTGCCTGAAACGGGTCAAAATTGAAGCTTTTGAGTAAGCAAAACTCTGTAAAAATGGCAATTTTGGTCACTGTGAGGGTTTAAAAAGTGGTTATTCAACATGAGGCTCGATCCAATTGACATTTTGAATCATTTTTGGTACAGTCCAAAAAATCAATTTTCGGATGAAAAACGATGACTCCGGACATGTCAAACGTTCCCAAAATGGTCTATAATGATGAAATTTTATCATTTAATCTTTTGACTCTAAATGACTGTTGGATGTGAATTATGACTTTTTCAACTAAAATAAGTGTGTTTAAAGTCATTTCTGTGCCTGACACGGGTCAAAATTGAAGCTTTTGAGTAAGCAAAACTCTGTAAAAATTGGCATTTTGGTCACTGTAAGGGTTTAAAAAGTGGTTATTCAACATGAGGCTCGATCCAATTGACATTTTGAATCATTTTTGGTACAGTCCAAAAAATCAATTTTCAGATGAAAAACGATGACTCCGGACATGTCAAACATTCCCAAAATGGTCTATAATGATGAAATTTTATCATTTAATCTTTTGACTCTAAATGACTGTTGGATGTGAATTATGACTTTTTCAACTAAAATAAGTGTGTTTAAAGTCATTTCTGTGCCTGACACGGGTCAAAATTGAAGCTTTTGAGTAAGCAAAACTCTGTAAAAATGGCAATTTTGGTCACTGTGAGGGTTTAAAAAGTGGTTATTCAACATGAGGCACGATCCAATTGACATTTTGAATCATTTTTGGTACAGTCCAAAAAAATCAATTTTCGGATGAAAAACGATGACTCCGGACATGTCGAATGTTCCCAAAATGGTCTATAATGATGAAATTTTAACATTTAATCTTTTGACTCTAAATGACTGTTGGATGTGAATTATGACTTTTTCAACTAAAATAAGTGTGTTTAAAGTCATTTCTGTGACTGAAACGGGTCAAAATTGAAGCTTTTGAGTAAGCAAAACTCTGTAAAAATTGGCATTTTGGTCACTGTAAGGGTTTAAAAAGTGGTTATTCAACATGAGGCTCGATCCAATTGACATTTTGAATCATTTTTGGTACAGTCCAAAAAATCAATTTTCGGATGAAAAACGATGACTCCGGACATGTCAAACGTTCCCAAAATGGTCTATAATGATGAAATTTTATCATTTAATCTTTTGACTCTAAATGACTGTTGGATATGAATTTTGACTTTTTTAACTAAAATAAGTGTGTTTAAAGTCATTTCTGTGCCTGAAACGGGTCAAAATTAAAGCTTTTGAGTAAGCAAAACTCTGTAAAAATGGCCATTTTGGTCACTGTGAGGGTTTAAAAAGTGGTTATTCAACATGAGGCACGATCCAATTGACATTTTGAATCATTTTTGGTACAGTCCAAAAAAATCAATTTTCGGATGAAAAACGATGACTCCGGACATGTCGAATGTTCCCAAAATGTTCTATAATGATGAAATTTTAACATTTAATCTTTTGACTCTAAATGACTGTTGGATGTGAATTATGACTTTTTCAACTAAAATAAGTGTGTTTAAAGTCATTTCTGTGCCTGAAATGGGTCAAAATTGAAGCTTTTGAGTAAGCAAAACTCTGTAAAAATGGTTATTTTGGTCACTGTGAGGGTTTAAAAAGTGGTTATTCAACATGAGGCACGATCGAATTGACATTTTGAATCATTTTTGGTACAGTCCAAAAAATCAATTTTCGGATGAAAAACAATGACTCTGGACATGTCGAACGTTCCCAAAATGGTCTATAATGATGAAATTTTAACATTTAATCTTTTGACTCTAAATGACTGTTGGATGTGAATTATGACTTTTTCAACTAAAATAAGTGTGTTTAAAGTCATTTCTGTGACTGAAACGGGTCAAAATTGAAGCTTTTAAATAAGCAAAACTCTGTAAAAATGGCCATTTTGGTCACTGTGAGGGTTTAAAAAGTGGTTATTCAACATGAGGCACGATCCAATTGACATTTTGAATCATTTTTGGTACAGTCCAAAAAATCAATTTTCGGATGAAAAACGATGACTCCGGACATGTCGAACGTTCCCAAAATGGTCTATAATGATGAAATTTTAACATTTAATATTTTGACTCTAAATGACTGTTGGATGTGAATTATGACAATTTCAACTAAAATAAGTGTGTTTAAAGTCATTTCTGTGACTGAAACAGGTCAAAATTGAAGCTTTTAAATAAGCAAAACTCTGTAAAAATGGCCATTTTGGTCACTGTGAGGGTTTAAAAAGTGGTTATTCAACATGAGGCACGATCCAATTGACATTTTGAATCATTTTTGGTACAGTCCAAAAAATCAATTTTCGCATGAAAAACGATGACTCCGGACATGTCGAACGTTCCCAAAATGGTCTATAATGATGAAATTTTAACATTTAATCTTTTGACTCTAAATGACTGTTGGATGTGAATTATGACTTTTTCAACTAAAATAAGTGTGTTTAAAGTCATTTCTGTGCCTGAAACGGGTCAAAATTGAAGCTTTTGGGTAAGAAAAACTCTGTAAAAATGGCAATTTTGGTCACTGTGAGGGTTTAAAAAGTGGTTATTCAACATGAGGCACGATCCCATTGACATTTTGAATCATTTTTGGTACAGTCCAAAAAATCAATTTTCGGATGAAAAACGATGACTCCGGACATGTCGAACGTTCCCAAAATGGTCTATAATGATGAAATTTTAACATTTATTCTTTTGACTCTAAATGACTGTTGGATGCGAATTATGACTTTTTCTACTAAAATAAGTGTGTTTAAAGTCATTTCTGTGCCTGAAACGGGTCAAAATTGAAGCTTTTGAGTAAGCAAAACTCTGTAAAAATGGCAATTTTGGTCACTGTGAGGGTTTAAAAAGTGGTTATTCAACATGAGGCTCGATCCAATTGACATTTTGAATCATTTTTGGTACAGTCCAAAAAATCAATTTTCGGATGAAAAACGATGACTCCGGACATGTCAAACGTTCCCAAAATGGTCTATAATGATGAAATTTTATCATTTAATCTTTTGACTCTAAATGACTGTTGGATGTGAATTATGACTTTTTCAACTAAAATAAGTGTGTTTAAAGTCATTTCTGTGCCTGACACGGGTCAAAAGTGAAGCTTTTGAGTAAGCAAAACTCTGTAAAAATGGCAATTTTGGTCACTGTGAGGGTTTAAAAAGTGGTTATTCAACATGAGGCACGATCCAATTGACATTTTGAATCATTTTTGGAACAGTCCAAAAAATCAATTTTTGGATGAAAAACGATGACTCTGGACATGTCGAACGTTCCCAAAATGGTCTATAATGATGAAATTTTATCATTTAATCTTTTGACTCTAAATGACTGTTGGATATGAATTTTGACTTTTTTAACTAAAATAAGTGTGTTTAAAGTCATTTCTGTGCCTGAAACGGGTCAAAATTAAAGCTTTTGAGTAAGCAAAACTCTGTAAAAATGGCAATTTTGGTCACTGTGAGGGTTTAAAAAGTGGTTATTCAACATGAGGCACGATCCAATTGACATTTTGAATCATTTTTGGTATAGTTTAAAAAATCAATTTTCGGATGAAAAACGATGACTCCGGACATGTCGAACGTTCCCAAAATGGTCTATAATGATGACATTTTAACATTTAATATTTTGACTCTAAATGACTGTTGGATGTGAATTATGACAATTTCAACTAAAATAAGTGTGTTTAAAGTCATTTCTGTGACTGAAACGGGTCAAAATTGAAGCTTTTAAATAAGAAAAACTCTGTAAAAATGGCCATTTTGGTCACTGTGAGGGTTTAAAAAGTGGTTATTCAACATGAGGCACGATCCAATTGACATTTTGAATCATTTTTGGTACAGTCCAAAAAATCAATTTTCGCATGAAAAACGATGACTCGGGACATGTCAAACATTCCCAAAATGGTCTATAATGATGAAATTTTATCATTTAATCTTTTGACTCTAAATGACTGTTGGATGTGAATTTTGACTTTTTTAACTAAAATAAGTGTGTTTAAAGTCATTTCTGTGCCTGAAACGGGTCAAAATTGAAGCTTTTGAGTAAGCAAAACTCTGTAAAAATGGCAATTTTGGTCACTGTGAGGGTTTAAAAAGTGGTTATTCAACATGAGGCACGATCCAATAGACATTTTGAATCATTTTTGGTACAGTCCAAAAAAATCAATTTTCGGATGAAAAACGATGACTCCGGACATGTTGAATGTTCCCAAAATGTTCTATAATGATGAAATTTTAACATTTAATCTTTTGACTCTAAATGACTGTTGGATGTGAATTATGACTTTTTCAACTAAAATAAGTGTGTTTAAAGTCATTTCTGTGCCTGAAATGGGTCAAAATTGAAGCTTTTGAGTAAGCAAAACTCTGTAAAAATGGCAATTTTGGTCACTGTGAGGGTTTAAAAAGTGGTTATTCAACATGAGGCACGATCCAATTGACATTTTGAATAATTTTTGGTACAGTCCAAAAAATCAATTTTCGGATGAAAAACGATGACTCTGGACATGTCGAACGTTCCCAAAATGGTCTATAATGATGAAATTTTAACATTTAATCTTTTGACTCTAAATGACTGTTGGATGTGAATTATGACTTTTTCAACTAAAATAAGTGTGTTTAAAGTCATTTCTGTGACTGAAACGGGTCAAAATTGAAGCTTTTAAATAAGCAAAACTCTGTAAAAATGGCCATTTTGGTCACTGTGAGGGTTTAAAAAGTGGTTATTCAACATGAGGCACGATCCCATTGACATTTTGAATCATTTTTGGTACAGTCCAAAAAATCTATTTTCGGATAAAAAACGATGACTCCGGACATGTCGAACGTTCCCAAAATGGTCTATAATGATGAAATTTTAACATTTAATCTTTTGACTCTAAATGACTGTTGGATGTGAATTATGACTTTTTCAACTAAAATAAGTGTGTTTAAAGTCATTTCTGTGCCTGAAACGGGTCAAAATTAAAGCTTTTGAGTAAGCAAAACTCTGTAAAAATGGCAATTTTGGTCACTGTGAGGGTTTAAAAAGTGGTTATTCAACATGAGGCACGATCCAATTGACATTTTGAATCATTTTTGGTACAGTCCAAAAAATCATTTTTCGGATGAAAAACGATGACTCCGGACATGTCGAACGTTCCCAAAATGGTCTATAATGATGAAATTTTAACATTTAATCTTTTGACTCTAAATGACTGTTGGATGTGAATTATGACTTTTTCAACTAAAATAAGTGTGTTTAAAGTCATTTCTGTGACTGAAACGGGTCAAAATTGAAGCTTTTGAGTAAGCAAAACTCTGTAAAAATTGGCATTTTGGTCACTGTGAGGGTTTAAAAAGTGGTTATTCAACATGAGGCTCGATCCAATTGACATTTGGAATCATTTTTGGTACAGTCCAAAAAATCAATTTTCGGATGAAAAACGATGACTCCGGACATGTCAAACATTCCCAAAATGGTCTATAATGATGAAATTTTATCATTTAATCTTTTGACTAAATGACTGTTGGATGTGAATTTTGACTTTTTTAACTAAAATAAGTGTGTTTAAAGTCATTTCTGTGCCTGAAACGGGTCAAAATTGAAGCTTTTGAGTAAGCAAAACTCTGTAAAAATGGCAATTTTGGTCACTGTGAGGGTTTAAAAAGTGGTTATTCAACCTGAGGCACGATCCAATTGACATTTTGAATCATTTTTGGTACAGTCCAAAAAATCAATTTTCGGATGAAAAACGATGACTCCGGACATGTCGAACGTTCCCAAAATGGTCTATAATGATGAAATTTTAACATTTAATATTTTGACTCTAAATGACTGTTGGATGTGAATTATGACAATTTCAACTAAAATACGTGTGTTTAAAGTCATTTCTGTGACTGAAACGGGTCAAAATTGAAGCTTTTAAATAAGCAAAACTCTGTAAAAATGGCCATTTTGGTCACTATGAGGGTTTAAAAAGTGGTTATTCAACATGATGCACGATCCAATTGACATTTTGAATCATTTTTGGTACAGTCCAAAAAAATCAATTTTCGGATGAAAAACGATGACTCCGGACATGTCGAATGTTCCCAAAATGTTCTATAATGATGACATTTTAACATTTAATCTTTTTACTCTAAATGACTGTTGGATGTGAATTATGACTTTTTCAACTAAAATAAGTGTGTTTAAAGTCATTTCTGTGCCTGAAACGGGTCAAAATTGAAGCTTTTGAGTAAGCAAAACTCTGTAAAAATGGCAATTTTGGTCACTGTGAGGGTTTAAAAAGTGGTTATTCAACATGAGGCACGATCCAATTGACATTTTGAATTATTTTTGGTACAGTCCAAAAAATCAATTTTCGGATGAAAAACGATGACTCCGGACATGTCGAACGTTCCCAAAATGGTCTATAATGATGAAATTTTAACATTTAATATTTTGACTCTAAATGACTGTTGGATGTGAATTATGACAATTTCAACTAAAATAAGTGTGTTTAAAGTCATTTCTGTGACTGAAACGGGTCAAAATTGAAGCTTTTAAATAAGCAAAACTCTGTAAAAATGGCCATTTTGGTCACTGTGAGGGTTTAAAAAGTGGTTATTCAACATGAGGCACGATCCAATTGACATTTTGAATCATTTTTGGTACAGTCCAAAAAATCAATTTTCGCATGAAAAACGATGACTCCGGACATGTCAAACGTTCCCAAAATGGTCTATAATGATGAAATTTTAACATTTAATCTTTTGACTCTAAATGACTGTTGGATGTGAATTATGACTTTTTCAACTAAAATAAGTGTGTTTAAAGTCATTTCTGTGCCTGAAACGGGTCAAAATTGAAGCTTTTGGGTAAGAAAAACTCTGTAAAAATGGCAATTTTGGTCACTGTGAGGGTTTAAAAAGTGGTTATTCAACATGAGGCTCGATCCAATTGACATTTTGAATCATTTTTGGTACAGTCCAAAAAATCAATTTTCGGATGAAAAACGATGACTCCGGACATGTCAAACGTTCCCAAAATGGTCTATAATGATGAAATTTTATCATTTAATCTTTTGACTCTAAATGACTGTTGGATGTGAATTATGACTTTTTCAACTAAAATAAGTGTGTTTAAAGTCATTTCTGTGCCTGACACGGGTCAAAATTGAAGCTTTTGAGTAAGCAAAACTCTGTAAAAATGGCAATTTTGGTCACTGTGAGGGTTTAAAAAGTGGTTATTCAACATGAGGCACGATCCAATTGACATTTTGAATCATTTTTGGTACAGTCCAAAAAAATCAATTTTCGGATGAAAAACGATGACTCCGGACATGTCGAACGTTCCCAAAATGGTCTATAATGATGAAATTTTAACATTTAATATTTTGACTCTAAATGACTGTTGGATGTGAATTATGACAATTTCAACTAAAATAAGTGTGTTTAAAGTCATTTCTGTGACTGAAACGGGTCAAAATTGAAGCTTTTAAATAAGCAAAACTCTGTAAAAATGGCCATTTTGGTCACTGTGAGGGTTTAAAAAGTGGTTATTCAACATGAGGCACGATCCAATTGACATTTTGAATCATTTTTGGTACAGTCCAAAAAATCAATTTTCGCATGAAAAACGATGACTCCGGACATGTCAAACGTTCCCAAAATGGTCTATAATGATGAAATTTTAACATTTAATCTTTTGACTCTAAATGACTGTTGGATGTGAATTATGACTTTTTCAACTAAAATAAGTGTGTTTAAAGTCATTTCTGTGCCTGAAACGGGTCAAAATTGAAGCTTTTGGGTAAGAAAAACTCTGTAAAAATGGCAATTTTGGTCACTGTGAGGGTTTAAAAAGTGGTTATTCAACATGAGGCACGATCCCATTGACATTTTGAATCATTTTTGGTACAGTCCAAAAAATCAATTTTCGGATGAAAAACGATGACTCCGGACATGTCGAACGTTCCCAAAATGGTCTATAATGATGAAATTTTAACATTTAATCTTTTGACTCTAAATGACTGTTGGATGTGAATTATGACTTTTTCAACTAAAATAAGTGTGTTTAAAGTCATTTCTGTGCCTGAAACGGGTCAAAATTAAAGCTTTTGAGTAAGCAAAACTCTGTAAAAATGGCAATTTTGGTCACTGTGAGGGTTTAAAAAGTGGTTATTCAACATGAGGCACGATCCAATTGACATTTTGAATCATTTTTGGTACAGTCCAAAAAATCATTTTTCGGATGAAAAACGATGACTCCGGACATGTCGAACGTTCCCAAAATGGTCTATAATGATGAAATTTTAACATTTAATCTTTTGACTCTAAATGACTGTTGGATGTGAATTATGACTTTTTCAACTAAAATAAGTGTGTTTAAAGTCATTTCTGTGACTGAAACGGGTCAAAATTGAAGCTTTTGAGTAAGCAAAACTCTGTAAAAATGGCAATTTTGGTCACTGTGAGGGTTTAAAAAGTGGTTATTCAACATGAGGCACGATCCAATTGACATTTTGAATCATTTTTGGTACAGTCCAAAAAATCATTTTTCGGATGAAAAACGATGACTCCGGACATGTCAAACATTCCCAAAATGGTCTATAATGATGAAATTTTATCATTTAATCTTTTGACTTTAAATGACTGTTGGATGTGAATTTTGACTTTTTTAACTAAAATAAGTGTGTTTAAAGTCATTTCTGTGCCTGAAACGGGTCAAAATTGAAGCTTTTGAGTAAGCAAAACTCTGTAAAAATGGCAATTTTGGTCACTGTGAGGGTTTAAAAAGTGGTTATTCAACCTGAGGCACGATCAAATTGACATTTTGAATCATTTTTGGTACAGTCCAAAAAATCAATTTTCGGATGAAAAACGATGACTCCGGACATGTCGAACGTTCCCAAAATGGTCTATAATGATGAAATTTTAACATTTAATATTTTGACTCTAAATGACTGTTGGATGTGAATTATGACAATTTCAACTAAAATACGTGTGTTTAAAGTCATTTCTGTGACTGAAACGGGTCAAAATTGAAGCTTTTAAATAAGCAAAACTCTGTAAAAATGGCCATTTTGGTCACTGTGAGGGTTTAAAAAGTGGTTATTCAACATGATGCACGATCCAATTGACATTTTGAATCATTTTTGGTACAGTCCAAAAAAATCAATTTTCGGATGAAAAACGATGACTCCGGACATGTCGAATGTTCCCAAAATGTTCTATAATGATGACATTTTAACATTTAATCTTTTTACTCTAAATGACTGTTGGATGTGAATTATGACTTTTTCAACTAAAATAAGTGTGTTTAAAGTCATTTCTGTGCCTGAAACGGGTCAAAATTGAAGCTTTTGAGTAAGCAAAACTCTGTAAAAATGGCAATTTTGGTCACTGTGAGGGTTTAAAAAGTGGTTATTCAACATGAGGCACGATACAATTGACATTTTGAATTATTTTTGGTACAGTCCAAAAAATCAATTTTCGGATGAAAAACGATGACTCCGGACATGTCGAACGTTCCCAAAATGGTCTATAATGATGAAATTTTAACATTTAATATTTTGACTCTAAATGACTGTTGGATGTGAATTATGACAATTTCAACTAAAATAAGTGTGTTTAAAGTCATTTCTGTGACTGAAACGGGTCAAAATTGAAGCTTTTAAATAAGCAAAACTCTGTAAAAATGGCCATTTTGGTCACTGTGAGGGTTTAAAAAGTGGTTATTCAACATGAGGCACGATCCAATTGACATTTTGAATCATTTTTGGTACAGTCCAAAAAATCAATTTTCGCATGAAAAACGATGACTCCGGACATGTCAAACGTTCCCAAAATGGTCTATAATGATGAAATTTTAACATTTAATCTTTTGACTCTAAATGACTGTTGGATGTGAATTATGACTTTTTCAACTAAAATAAGTGTGTTTAAAGTCATTTCTGTGCCTGAAACGGGTCAAAATTGAAGCTTTTGAGTAAGCAAAACTCTGTAAAAATGGCAATTTTGGTCACTGTGAGGGTTTAAAAAGTGGTTATTCAACATGAGGCTCGATCCAATTGACATTTTGAATCATTTTTGGTACAGTCCAAAAAATCAATTTTCGGATGAAAAACGATGACTCCGGACATGTCAAACGTTCCCAAAATGGTCTATAATGATGAAATTTTATCATTTAATCTTTTGACTCTAAATGACTGTTGGATGTGAATTATGACTTTTTCAACTAAAATAAGTGTGTTTAAAGTCATTTCTGTGCCTGACACGGGTCAAAATTGAAGCTTTTGAGTAAGCAAAACTCTGTAAAAATTGGCATTTTGGTCACTGTAAGGGTTTAAAAAGTGGTTATTCAACATGAGGCTCGATCCAATTGACATTTTGAATCATTTTTGGTACAGTCCAAAAAATCAATTTTCAGATGAAAAACGATGACTCCGGACATGTCAAACATTCCCAAAATGGTCTATAATGATGAAATTTTATCATTTAATCTTTTGACTCTAAATGACTGTTGGATGTGAATTATGACTTTTTCAACTAAAATAAGTGTGTTTAAAGTCATTTCTGTGCCTGACACGGGTCAAAATTGAAGCTTTTGAGTAAGCAAAACTCTGTAAAAATGGCAATTTTGGTCACTGTGAGGGTTTAAAAAGTGGTTATTCAACATGAGGCACGATCCAATTGACATTTTGAATCATTTTTGGTACAGTCCAAAAAAATCAATTTTCGGATGAAAAACGATGACTCCGGACATGTCGAATGTTCCCAAAATGGTCTATAATGATGAAATTTTAACATTTAATCTTTTGACTCTAAATGACTGTTGGATGTGAATTATGACTTTTTCAACTAAAATAAGTGTGTTTAAAGTCATTTCTGTGACTGAAACGGGTCAAAATTGAAGCTTTTGAGTAAGCAAAACTCTGTAAAAATTGGCATTTTGGTCACTGTAAGGGTTTAAAAAGTGGTTATTCAACATGAGGCTCGATCCAATTGACATTTTGAATCATTTTTGGTACAGTCCAAAAAATCAATTTTCGGATGAAAAACGATGACTCCGGACATGTCAAACGTTCCCAAAATGGTCTATAATGATGAAATTTTATCATTTAATCTTTTGACTCTAAATGACTGTTGGATATGAATTTTGACTTTTTTAACTAAAATAAGTGTGTTTAAAGTCATTTCTGTGCCTGAAACGGGTCAAAATTAAAGCTTTTGAGTAAGCAAAACTCTGTAAAAATGGCCATTTTGGTCACTGTGAGGGTTTAAAAAGTGGTTATTCAACATGAGGCACGATCCAATTGACATTTTGAATCATTTTTGGTACAGTCCAAAAAAATCAATTTTCGGATGAAAAACGATGACTCCGGACATGTCGAATGTTCCCAAAATGTTCTATAATGATGAAATTTTAACATTTAATCTTTTGACTCTAAATGACTGTTGGATGTGAATTATGACTTTTTCAACTAAAATAAGTGTGTTTAAAGTCATTTCTGTGCCTGAAATGGGTCAAAATTGAAGCTTTTGAGTAAGCAAAACTCTGTAAAAATGGTTATTTTGGTCACTGTGAGGGTTTAAAAAGTGGTTATTCAACATGAGGCACGATCCAATTGACATTTTGAATCATTTTTGGTACAGTCCAAAAAATCAATTTTCGGATGAAAAACAATGACTCTGGACATGTCGAACGTTCCCAAAATGGTCTATAATGATGAAATTTTAACATTTAATCTTTTGACTCTAAATGACTGTTGGATGTGAATTATGACTTTTTCAACTAAAATAAGTGTGTTTAAAGTCATTTCTGTGACTGAAACGGGTCAAAATTGAAGCTTTTAAATAAGCAAAACTCTGTAAAAATGGCCATTTTGGTCACTGTGAGGGTTTAAAAAGTGGTTATTCAACATGAGGCACGATCCAATTGACATTTTGAATCATTTTTGGTACAGTCCAAAAAATCAATTTTCGGATGAAAAACGATGACTCCGGACATGTCGAACGTTCCCAAAATGGTCTATAATGATGAAATTTTAACATTTAATATTTTGACTCTAAATGACTGTTGGATGTGAATTATGACAATTTCAACTAAAATAAGTGTGTTTAAAGTCATTTCTGTGACTGAAACAGGTCAAAATTGAAGCTTTTAAATAAGCAAAACTCTGTAAAAATGGCCATTTTGGTCACTGTGAGGGTTTAAAAAGTGGTTATTCAACATGAGGCACGATCCAATTGACATTTTGAATCATTTTTGGTACAGTCCAAAAAATCAATTTTCGCATGAAAAACGATGACTCCGGACATGTCGAACGTTCCCAAAATGGTCTATAATGATGAAATTTTAACATTTAATCTTTTGACTCTAAATGACTGTTGGATGTGAATTATGACTTTTTCAACTAAAATAAGTGTGTTTAAAGTCATTTCTGTGCCTGAAACGGGTCAAAATTGAAGCTTTTGGGTAAGAAAAACTCTGTAAAAATGGCAATTTTGGTCACTGTGAGGGTTTAAAAAGTGGTTATTCAACATGAGGCACGATCCCATTGACATTTTGAATCATTTTTGGTACAGTCCAAAAAATCAATTTTCGGATGAAAAACGATGACTCCGGACATGTCGAACGTTCCCAAAATGGTCTATAATGATGAAATTTTAACATTTAATCTTTTGACTCTAAATGACTGTTGGATGCGAATTATGACTTTTTCTACTAAAATAAGTGTGTTTAAAGTCATTTCTGTGCCTGAAACGGGTCAAAATTGAAGCTTTTGAGTAAGCAAAACTCTGTAAAAATGGCAATTTTGGTCACTGTGAGGGTTTAAAAAGTGGTTATTCAACATGAGGCTCGATCCAATTGACATTTTGAATCATTTTTGGTACAGTCCAAAAAATCAATTTTCGGATGAAAAACGATGACTCCGGACATGTCAAACGTTCCCAAAATGGTCTATAATGATGAAATTTTATCATTTAATCTTTTGACTCTAAATGACTGTTGGATGTGAATTATGACTTTTTCAACTAAAATAAGTGTGTTTAAAGTCATTTCTGTGCCTGACACGGGTCAAAAGTGAAGCTTTTGAGTAAGCAAAACTCTGTAAAAATGGCAATTTTGGTCACTGTGAGGGTTTAAAAAGTGGTTATTCAACATGAGGCACGATCCAATTGACATTTTGAATCATTTTTGGAACAGTCCAAAAAATCAATTTTTGGATGAAAAACGATGACTCTGGACATGTCGAACGTTCCCAAAATGGTCTATAATGATGAAATTTTATCATTTAATCTTTTGACTCTAAATGACTGTTGGATATGAATTTTGACTTTTTTAACTAAAATAAGTGTGTTTAAAGTCATTTCTGTGCCTGAAACGGGTCAAAATTAAAGCTTTTGAGTAAGCAAAACTCTGTAAAAATGGCAATTTTGGTCACTGTGAGGGTTTAAAAAGTGGTTATTCAACATGAGGCACGATCCAATTGACATTTTGAATCATTTTTGGTATAGTTTAAAAAATCAATTTTCGGATGAAAAACGATGACTCCGGACATGTCGAACGTTCCCAAAATGGTCTATAATGATGACATTTTAACATTTAATATTTTGACTCTAAATGACTGTTGGATGTGAATTATGACAATTTCAACTAAAATAAGTGTGTTTAAAGTCATTTCTGTGACTGAAACGGGTCAAAATTGAAGCTTTTAAATAAGAAAAACTCTGTAAAAATGGCCATTTTGGTCACTGTGAGGGTTTAAAAAGTGGTTATTCAACATGAGGCACGATCCAATTGACATTTTGAATCATTTTTGGTACAGTCCAAAAAATCAATTTTCGCATGAAAAACGATGACTCGGGACATGTCAAACATTCCCAAAATGGTCTATAATGATGAAATTTTATCATTTAATCTTTTGACTCTAAATGACTGTTGGATGTGAATTTTGACTTTTTTAACTAAAATAAGTGTGTTTAAAGTCATTTCTGTGCCTGAAACGGGTCAAAATTGAAGCTTTTGAGTAAGCAAAACTCTGTAAAAATGGCAATTTTGGTCACTGTGAGGGTTTAAAAAGTGGTTATTCAACATGAGGCACGATCCAATAGACATTTTGAATCATTTTTGGTACAGTCCAAAAAAATCAATTTTCGGATGAAAAACGATGACTCCGGACATGTTGAATGTTCCCAAAATGTTCTATAATGATGAAATTTTAACATTTAATCTTTTGACTCTAAATGACTGTTGGATGTGAATTATGACTTTTTCAACTAAAATAAGTGTGTTTAAAGTCATTTCTGTGCCTGAAATGGGTCAAAATTGAAGCTTTTGAGTAAGCAAAACTCTGTAAAAATGGCAATTTTGGTCACTGTGAGGGTTTAAAAAGTGGTTATTCAACATGAGGCACGATCCAATTGACATTTTGAATAATTTTTGGTACAGTCCAAAAAATCAATTTTCGGATGAAAAACGATGACTCTGGACATGTCGAACGTTCCCAAAATGGTCTATAATGATGAAATTTTAACATTTAATCTTTTGACTCTAAATGACTGTTGGATGTGAATTATGACTTTTTCAACTAAAATAAGTGTGTTTAAAGTCATTTCTGTGACTGAAACGGGTCAAAATTGAAGCTTTTAAATAAGCAAAACTCTGTAAAAATGGCCATTTTGGTCACTGTGAGGGTTTAAAAAGTGGTTATTCAACATGAGGCACGATCCCATTGACATTTTGAATCATTTTTGGTACAGTCCAAAAAATCTATTTTCGGATAAAAAACGATGACTCCGGACATGTCGAACGTTCCCAAAATGGTCTATAATGATGAAATTTTAACATTTAATCTTTTGACTCTAAATGACTGTTGGATGTGAATTATGACTTTTTCAACTAAAATAAGTGTGTTTAAAGTCATTTCTGTGCCTGAAACGGGTCAAAATTAAAGCTTTTGAGTAAGCAAAACTCTGTAAAAATGGCAATTTTGGTCACTGTGAGGGTTTAAAAAGTGGTTATTCAACATGAGGCACGATCCAATTGACATTTTGAATCATTTTTGGTACAGTCCAAAAAATCATTTTTCGGATGAAAAACGATGACTCCGGACATGTCGAACGTTCCCAAAATGGTCTATAATGATGAAATTTTAACATTTAATCTTTTGACTCTAAATGACTGTTGGATGTGAATTATGACTTTTTCAACTAAAATAAGTGTGTTTAAAGTCATTTCTGTGACTGAAACGGGTCAAAATTGAAGCTTTTGAGTAAGCAAAACTCTGTAAAAATTGGCATTTTGGTCACTGTGAGGGTTTAAAAAGTGGTTATTCAACATGAGGCTCGATCCAATTGACATTTGGAATCATTTTTGGTACAGTCCAAAAAATCAATTTTCGGATGAAAAACGATGACTCCGGACATGTCAAACATTCCCAAAATGGTCTATAATGATGAAATTTTATCATTTAATCTTTTGACTCTAAATGACTGTTGGATGTGAATTTTGACTTTTTTAACTAAAATAAGTGTGTTTAAAGTCATTTCTGTGCCTGAAACGGGTCAAAATTGAAGCTTTTGAGTAAGCAAAACTCTGTAAAAATGGCAATTTTGGTCACTGTGAGGGTTTAAAAAGTGGTTATTCAACCTGAGGCACGATCCAATTGACATTTTGAATCATTTTTGGTACAGTCCAAAAAATCAATTTTCGGATGAAAAACGATGACTCCGGACATGTCGAACGTTCCCAAAATGGTCTATAATGATGAAATTTTAACATTTAATATTTTGACTCTAAATGACTGTTGGATGTGAATTATGACAATTTCAACTAAAATACGTGTGTTTAAAGTCATTTCTGTGACTGAAACGGGTCAAAATTGAAGCTTTTAAATAAGCAAAACTCTGTAAAAATGGCCATTTTGGTCACTGTGAGGGTTTAAAAAGTGGTTATTCAACATGATGCACGATCCAATTGACATTTTGAATCATTTTTGGTACAGTCCAAAAAAATCAATTTTCGGATGAAAAACGATGACTCCGGACATGTCGAATGTTCCCAAAATGTTCTATAATGATGACATTTTAACATTTAATCTTTTTACTCTAAATGACTGTTGGATGTGAATTATGACTTTTTCAACTAAAATAAGTGTGTTTAAAGTCATTTCTGTGCCTGAAACGGGTCAAAATTGAAGCTTTTGAGTAAGCAAAACTCTGTAAAAATGGCAATTTTGGTCACTGTGAGGGTTTAAAAAGTGGTTATTCAACATGAGGCACGATCCAATTGACATTTTGAATTATTTTTGGTACAGTCCAAAAAATCAATTTTCGGATGAAAAACGATGACTCCGGACATGTCGAACGTTCCCAAAATGGTCTATAATGATGAAATTTTAACATTTAATATTTTGACTCTAAATGACTGTTGGATGTGAATTATGACAATTTCAACTAAAATAAGTGTGTTTAAAGTCATTTCTGTGACTGAAACGGGTCAAAATTGAAGCTTTTAAATAAGCAAAACTCTGTAAAAATGGCCATTTTGGTCACTGTGAGGGTTTAAAAAGTGGTTATTCAACATGAGGCACGATCCAATTGACATTTTGAATCATTTTTGGTACAGTCCAAAAAATCAATTTTCGCATGAAAAACGATGACTCCGGACATGTCAAACGTTCCCAAAATGGTCTATAATGATGAAATTTTAACATTTAATCTTTTGACTCTAAATGACTGTTGGATGTGAATTATGACTTTTTCAACTAAAATAAGTGTGTTTAAAGTCATTTCTGTGCCTGAAACGGGTCAAAATTGAAGCTTTTGGGTAAGAAAAACTCTGTAAAAATGGCAATTTTGGTCACTGTGAGGGTTTAAAAAGTGGTTATTCAACATGAGGCACGATCCCATTGACATTTTGAATCATTTTTGGTACAGTCCAAAAAATCAATTTTCGGATGAAAAACGATGACTCCGGACATGTCGAACGTTCCCAAAATGGTCTATAATGATGAAACTTTAACATTTAATCTTTTGACTCTAAATGACTGTTGGATGTGAATTATTACTTTTTTAACTAAAATAAGTGTGTTTAAAGTCATTTCTGTGCCTGAAACGGGTCAAAATTGAAGCTTTTGAGTAAGCAAAACTCTGTAAAAATGGCAATTTTGGTCACTGTGAGGGTTTAAAAAGTGGTTATTCAACATGAGGCTCGATCCAATTGACATTTTGAATAATTTTTGGTACAGTCCAAAAAATCAATTTTCGGATGAAAAACGATGACTCCGGACATGTCAAACGTTCCCAAAATGGTCTATAATGATGAAATTTTATCATTTAATCTTTTGACTCTAAATGACTGTTGGATGTGAATTATGACTTTTTCAACTAAAATAAGTGTGTTTAAAGTCATTTCTGTGCCTGACACGGGTCAAAATTGAAGCTTTTGAGTAAGCAAAACTCTGTAAAAATGGCAATTTTGGTCACTGTGAGGGTTTAAAAAGTGGTTATTCAACATGAGGCACGATCCAATTGACATTTTGAATCATTTTTGGTACAGTCCAAAAAAATCAATTTTCGGATGAAAAACGATGACTCCGGACATGTCGAACGTTCCCAAAATGGTCTATAATGATGAAATTTTAACATTTAATATTTTGACTCTAAATGACTGTTGGATGTGAATTATGACAATTTCAACTAAAATAAGTGTGTTTAAAGTCATTTCTGTGACTGAAACGGGTCAAAATTGAAGCTTTTAAATAAGCAAAACTCTGTAAAAATGGCCATTTTGGTCACTGTGAGGGTTTAAAAAGTGGTTATTCAACATGAGGCACGATCCAATTGACATTTTGAATCATTTTTGGTACAGTCCAAAAAATCAATTTTCGCATGAAAAACGATGACTCCGGACATGTCAAACGTTCCCAAAATGGTCTATAATGATGAAATTTTAACATTTAATCTTTTGACTCTAAATGACTGTTGGATGTGAATTATGACTTTTTCAACTAAAATAAGTGTGTTTAAAGTCATTTCTGTGCCTGAAACGGGTCAAAATTGAAGCTTTTGGGTAAGAAAAACTCTGTAAAAATGGCAATTTTGGTCACTGTGAGGGTTTAAAAAGTGGTTATTCAACATGAGGCACGATCCCATTGACATTTTGAATCATTTTTGGTACAGTCCAAAAAATCAATTTTCGGATGAAAAACGATGACTCCGGACATGTCGAACGTTCCCAAAATGGTCTATAATGATGAAACTTTAACATTTAATCTTTTGACTCTAAATGACTGTTGGATGTGAATTATTACTTTTTTAACTAAAATAAGTGTGTTTAAAGTCATTTCTGTGCCTGAAACGGGTCAAAATTGAAGCTTTTGAGTAAGCAAAACTCTGTAAAAATGGCAATTTTGGTCACTGTGAGGGTTTAAAAAGTGGTTATTCAACATGAGGCTCGATCCAATTGACATTTTGAATCATTTTTGGTACAGTCCAAAAAATCAATTTTCGGATGAAAAACGATGACTCCGGACATGTCAAACGTTCCCAAAATGGTCTATAATGATGAAATTTTATCATTTAATCTTTTGACTCTAAATGACTGTTGGATGTGAATTATGACTTTTTCAACTAAAATAAGTGTGTTTAAAGTCATTTCTGTGCCTGACACGGGTCAAAATTGAAGCTTTTGAGTAAGCAAAACTCTGTAAAAATGGCAATTTTGGTCACTGTGAGGGTTTAAAAAGTGGTTATTCAACATGAGGCACGATCCAATTGACATTTTGAATCATTTTTGGTACAGTCCAAAAAAATCAATTTTCGGATGAAAAACGATGACTCCGGACATGTCGAATGTTCCCAAAATGGTCTATAATGATGAAATTTTAACATTTAATCTTTTGACTCTAAATGACTGTTGGATGTGAATTATGACTTTTTCAACTAAAATAAGTGTGTTTAAAGTCATTTCTGTGACTGAAACGGGTCAAAATTGAAGCTTTTGAGTAAGCAAAACTCTGTAAAAATTGGCATTTTGGTCACTGTAAGGGTTTAAAAAGTGGTTATTCAACATGAGGCTCGATCCAATTGACATTTTGAATCATTTTTGGTACAGTCCAAAAAATCAATTTTCGGATGAAAAACGATGACTCCGGACATGTCAAACGTTCCCAAAATGGTCTATAATGATGAAATTTTATCATTTAATCTTTTGACTCTAAATAACTGTTGGATATGAATTTTGACTTTTTTAACTAAAATAAGTGTGTTTAAAGTCATTTCTGTGCCTGAAACGGGTCAAAATTAAAGCTTTTGAGTAAGCAAAACTCTGTAAAAATGGCCATTTTGGTCACTGTGAGGGTTTAAAAAGTGGTTATTCAACATGAGGCACGATCCAATTGACATTTTGAATCATTTTTGGTACAGTCCAAAAAAATCAATTTTCGGATGAAAAACGATGACTCCGGACATGTCGAATGTTCCCAAAATGTTCTATAATGATGAAATTTTAACATTTAATCTTTTGACTCTAAATGACTGTTGGATGTGAATTATGACTTTTTCAACTAAAATAAGTGTGTTTAAAGTCATTTCTGTGCCTGAAATGGGTCAAAATTGAAGCTTTTGAGTAAGCAAAACTCTGTAAAAATGGCAATTTTGGTCACTGTGAGGGTTTAAAAAGTGGTTATTCAACATGAGGCACGATCCAATTGACATTTTGAATCATTTTTGGTACAGTCCAAAAAATCAATTTTCGGATGAAAAACGATGACTCTGGACATGTCGAACGTTCCCAAAATGGTCTATAATGATGAAATTTTAACATTTAATCTTTTGACTCTAAATGACTGTTGGATGTGAATTATGACTTTTTCAACTAAAATAAGTGTGTTTAAAGTCATTTCTGTGACTGAAACGGGTCAAAATTGAAGCTTTTAAATAAGCAAAACTCTGTAAAAATGGCCATTTTGGTCACTGTGAGGGTTTAAAAAGTGGTTATTCAACATGAGGCACGATCCAATTGACATTTTGAATCATTTTTGGTACAGTCCAAAAAATCAATTTTCGGATGAAAAACGATGACTCCGGACATGTCGAACGTTCCCAAAATGGTCTATAATGATGAAATTTTAACATTTAATATTTTGACTCTAAATGACTGTTGGATGTGAATTATGACAATTTCAACTAAAATAAGTGTGTTTAAAGTCATTTCTGTGACTGAAACAGGTCAAAATTGAAGCTTTTAAATAAGCAAAACTCTGTAAAAATGGCCATTTTGGTCACTGTAAGGGTTTAAAAAGTGGTTATTCAACATGAGGCTCGATCCAATTGACATTTTGAATCATTTTTGGTACAGTCCAAAAAATCAATTTTCGGATGAAAAACGATGACTCCGGACATGTCAAACGTTCCCAAAATGGTCTATAATGATGAAATTTTAACATTTAATCTTTTGACTCTAAATGACTGTTGGATGTGAATTATGACTTTTTCAACTAAAATAAGTGTGTTTAAAGTCATTTCTGTGACTGAAACGGGTCAAAATTGAAGCTTTTAAATAAGCAAAACTCTGTAAAAATGGCCATTTTGGTCACTGTGAGGGTTTAAAAAGTGGTTATTCAACATGAGGCACGATCCAATTGACATTTTGAATCATTTTTGGTACAGTCCAAAAAATCAATTTTCGGATGAAAAACGATGACTCTGGACATGTCGAACGTTCCCAAAATGGTCTATAATGATGAAATTTTAACATTTAATCTTTTGACTCTAAATGACTGTTGGATGTGAATTATGACTTTTTCAACTAAAATAAGTGTGTTTAAAGTCATTTCTGTGACTGAAACGGGTCAAAATTGAAGCTTTTAAATAAGCAAAACTCTGTAAAAATGGCCATTTTGGTCACTGTGAGGGTTTAAAAAGTGGTTATTCAACATGAGGCACGATCCAATTGACATTTTGAATCATTTTTGGTACAGTCCAAAAAATCAATTTTCGGATGAAAAACGATGACTCCGGACATGTCGAACGTTCCCAAAATGGTCTATAATGATGAAATTTTAACATTTAATATTTTGACTCTAAATGACTGTTGGATGTGAATTATGACAATTTCAACTAAAATAAGTGTGTTTAAAGTCATTTCTGTGACTGAAACAGGTCAAAATTGAAGCTTTTAAATAAGCAAAACTCTGTAAAAATGGCCATTTTGGTCACTGTGAGGGTTTAAAAAGTGGTTATTCAACATGAGGCACGATCCAATTGACATTTTGAATCATTTTTGGTACAGTCCAAAAAATCAATTTTCGCATGAAAAACGATGACTCCGGACATGTCGAACGTTCCCAAAATGGTCTATAATGATGAAATTTTAACATTTAATCTTTTGACTCTAAATGACTGTTGGATGTGAATTATGACTTTTTCAACTAAAATAAGTGTGTTTAAAGTCATTTCTGTGCCTGAAACGGGTCAAAATTGAAGCTTTTGGGTAAGAAAAACTCTGTAAAAATGGCAATTTTGGTCACTGTGAGGGTTTAAAAAGTGGTTATTCAACATGAGGCACGATCCCATTGACATTTTGAATCATTTTTGGTACAGTCCAAAAAATCAATTTTCGGATGAAAAACAATGACTCCGGACATGTCGAACGTTCCCAAAATGGTCTATAATGATGAAATTTTAACATTTAATCTTTTGACTCTAAATGACTGTTGGATGCGAATTATGACTTTTTCTACTAAAATAAGTGTGTTTAAAGTCATTTCTGTGCCTGAAACGGGTCAAAATTGAAGCTTTTGAGTAAGCAAAACTCTGTAAAAATGGCAATTTTGGTCACTGTGAGGGTTTAAAAAGTGGTTATTCAACATGAGGCTCGATCCAATTGACATTTTGAATCATTTTTGGTACAGTCCAAAAAATCAATTTTCGGATGAAAAACGATGACTCCGGACATGTCAAACGTTCCCAAAATGGTCTATAATGATGAAATTTTATCATTTAATCTTTTGACTCTACATGACTGTTGGATGTGAATTATGACTTTTTCAACTAAAATAAGTGTGTTTAAAGTCATTTCTGTGCCTGACACGGGTCAAAAGTGAAGCTTTTGAGTAAGCAAAACTCTGTAAAAATGGCAATTTTGGTCACTGTGAGGGTTTAAAAAGTGGTTATTCAACATGAGGCACGATCCAATTGACATTTTGAATCATTTTTGGAACAGTCCAAAAAATCAATTTTTGGATGAAAAACGATGACTCTGGACATGTCGAACGTTCCCAAAATGGTCTATAATGATGAAATTTTATCATTTAATCTTTTGACTCTAAATGACTGTTGGATATGAATTTTGACTTTTTTAACTAAAATAAGTGTGTTTAAAGTCATTTCTGTGCCTGAAACGGGTCAAAATTAAAGCTTTTGAGTAAGCAAAACTCTGTAAAAATGGCAATTTTGGTCACTGTGAGGGTTTAAAAAGTGGTTATTCAACATGAGGCACGATCCAATTGACATTTTGAATCATTTTTGGTATAGTTTAAAAAATCAATTTTCGGATGAAAAACGATGACTCCGGACATGTCGAACGTTCCCAAAATGGTCTATAATGATGACATTTTAACATGTAATATTTTGACTCTAAATGACTGTTGGATGTGAATTATGACAATTTCAACTAAAATAAGTGTGTTTAAAGTCATTTCTGTGACTGAAACGGGTCAAAATTGAAGCTTTTAAATAAGAAAAACTCTGTAAAAATGGCCATTTTGGTCACTGTGAGGGTTTAAAAAGTGGTTATTCAACATGAGGCACGATCCAATTGACATTTTGAATCATTTTTGGTACAGTCCAAAAAATCAATTTTCGCATGAAAAACGATGACTCGGGACATGTCAAACATTCCCAAAATGGTCTATAATGATGAAATTTTATCATTTAATCTTTTGACTCTAAATGACTGTTGGATGTGAATTTTGACTTTTTTAACTAAAATAAGTGTGTTTAAAGTCATTTCTGTGCCTGAAACGGGTCAAAATTGAAGCTTTTGAGTAAGCAAAACTCTGTAAAAATGGCAATTTTGGTCACTGTGAGGGTTTAAAAAGTGGTTATTCAACATGAGGCACGATCCAATTGACATTTTGAATCATTTTTGGTACAGTCCAAAAAAATCAATTTTCGGGTGAAAAACGATGACTCCGGACATGTCGAATGTTCCCAAAATGTTCTATAATGATGAAATTTTAACATTTAATCTTTTGACTCTAAATGACTGTTGGATGTGAATTATGACTTTTTCAACTAAAATAAGTGTGTTTAAAGTCATTTCTGTGCCTGAAATGGGTCAAAATTGAAGCTTTTGAGTAAGCAAAACTCTGTAAAAATGGCAATTTTGGTCACTGTGAGGGTTTAAAAAGTGGTTATTCAACATGAGGCACGATCCAATTGACATTTTGAATCATTTTTGGTACAGTCCAAAAAAATCAATTTTCGGGTGAAAAACGATGACTCCGGACATGTCGAATGTTCCCAAAATGTTCTATAATGATGAAATTTTAACATTTAATCTTTTGACTCTAAATGACTGTTGGATGTGAATTATGACTTTTTCAACTAAAATAAGTGTGTTTAAAGTCATTTCTGTGCCTGAAATGGGTCAAAATTGAAGCTTTTGAGTAAGCAAAACTCTGTAAAAATGGCAATTTTGGTCACTGTGAGGGTTTAAAAAGTGGTTATTCAACATGAGGCACGATCCAATTGACATTTTGAATCATTTTTGGTACAGTCCAAAAAATCAATTTTCGGATGAAAAACGATGACTCTGGACATGTCGAACGTTCCCAAAATGGTCTATAATGATGAAATTTTAACATTTAATCTTTTGACTCTAAATGACTGTTGGATGTGAATTATGACTTTTTCAACTAAAATAAGTGTGTTTAAAGTCATTTCTGTGACTGAAACGGGTCAAAATTGAAGCTTTTAAATAAGCAAAACTCTGTAAAAATGGCCATTTTGGTCACTGTGAGGGTTTAAAAAGTGGTTATTCAACATGAGGCACGATCCCATTGACATTTTGAATCATTTTTGGTACAGTCCAAAAAATCTATTTTCGGATAAAAAACGATGACTCCGGACATGTCGAACGTTCCCAAAATGGTCTATAATGATGAAATTTTAACATTTAATCTTTTGACTCTAAATGACTGTTGGATGTGAATTATGACTTTTTCAACTAAAATAAGTGTGTTTAAAGTCATTTCTGTGCCTGAAACGGGTCAAAATTAAAGCTTTTGAGTAAGCAAAACTCTGTAAAAATGGCAATTTTGGTCACTGTGAGGGTTTAAAAAGTGGTTATTCAACATGAGGCACGATCCAATTGACATTTTGAATCATTTTTGGTACAGTCCAAAAAATCATTTTTCGAATGAAAAACGATGACTCCGGACATGTCGAACGTTCCCAAAATGGTCTATAATGATGAAATTTTAACATTTAATCTTTTGACTCTAAATGACTGTTGGATGTGAATTATGACTTTTTCAACTAAAATAAGTGTGTTTAAAGTCATTTCTGTGACTGAAACGGGTAAAAATTGAAGCTTTTGAGTAAGCAAAACTCTGTAAAAATTGGCATTTTGGTCACTGTGAGGGTTTAAAAAGTGGTTATTCAACATGAGGCTCGATCCAATTGACATTTGGAATCATTTTTGGTACAGTCCAAAAAATCAATTTTCGGATGAAAAACGATGACTCCGGACATGTCAAACATTCCCAAAATGGTCTATAATGATGAAATTTTATCATTTAATCTTTTGACTCTAAATGACTGTTGGATGTGAATTTTGACTTTTTTAACTAAAATAAGTGTGTTTAAAGTCATTTCTGTGCCTGAAACGGGTCAAAATTGAAGCTTTTGAGTAAGCAAAACTCTGTAAAAATGGCAATTTTGGTCACTGTGAGGGTTTAAAAAGTGGTTATTCAACCTGAGGCACGATCCAATTGACATTTTGAATCATTTTTGGTACAGTCCAAAAAATCAATTTTCGGATGAAAAACGATGACTCCGGACATGTCGAACGTTCCCAAAATGGTCTATAATGATGAAATTTTAACATTTAATATTTTGACTCTAAATGACTGTTGGATGTGAATTATGACAATTTCAACTAAAATAAGTGTGTTTAAAGTCATTTCTGTGACTGAAACAGGTCAAAATTGAAGCTTTTAAATAAGCAAAACTCTGTAAAAATGGCCATTTTGGTCACTGTAAGGGTTTAAAAAGTGGTTATTCAACATGAGGCTCGATCCAATTGACATTTTGAATCATTTTTGGTACAGTCCAAAAAATCAATTTTCGGATGAAAAACGATGACTCCGGACATGTCAAACGTTCCCAAAATGGTCTATAATGATGAAATTTTAACATTTAATCTTTTGACTCTAAATGACTGTTGGATGTGAATTATGACTTTTTCAACTAAAATAAGTGTGTTTAAAGTCATTTCTGTGACTGAAACGGGTCAAAATTGAAGCTTTTAAATAAGCAAAACTCTGTAAAAATGGCCATTTTGGTCACTGTGAGGGTTTAAAAAGTGGTTATTCAACATGAGGCACGATCCAATTGACATTTTGAATCATTTTTGGTACAGTCCAAAAAATCAATTTTCGGATGAAAAACGATGACTCTGGACATGTCGAACGTTCCCAAAATGGTCTATAATGATGAAATTTTAACATTTAATCTTTTGACTCTAAATGACTGTTGGATGTGAATTATGACTTTTTCAACTAAAATAAGTGTGTTTAAAGTCATTTCTGTGACTGAAACGGGTCAAAATTGAAGCTTTTAAATAAGCAAAACTCTGTAAAAATGGCCATTTTGGTCACTGTGAGGGTTTAAAAAGTGGTTATTCAACATGAGGCACGATCCAATTGACATTTTGAATCATTTTTGGTACAGTCCAAAAAATCAATTTTCGGATGAAAAACGATGACTCCGGACATGTCGAACGTTCCCAAAATGGTCTATAATGATGAAATTTTAACATTTAATATTTTGACTCTAAATGACTGTTGGATGTGAATTATGACAATTTCAACTAAAATAAGTGTGTTTAAAGTCATTTCTGTGACTGAAACAGGTCAAAATTGAAGCTTTTAAATAAGCAAAACTCTGTAAAAATGGCCATTTTGGTCACTGTGAGGGTTTAAAAAGTGGTTATTCAACATGAGGCACGATCCAATTGACATTTTGAATCATTTTTGGTACAGTCCAAAAAATCAATTTTCGCATGAAAAACGATGACTCCGGACATGTCGAACGTTCCCAAAATGGTCTATAATGATGAAATTTTAACATTTAATCTTTTGACTCTAAATGACTGTTGGATGTGAATTATGACTTTTTCAACTAAAATAAGTGTGTTTAAAGTCATTTCTGTGCCTGAAACGGGTCAAAATTGAAGCTTTTGGGTAAGAAAAACTCTGTAAAAATGGCAATTTTGGTCACTGTGAGGGTTTAAAAAGTGGTTATTCAACATGAGGCACGATCCCATTGACATTTTGAATCATTTTTGGTACAGTCCAAAAAATCAATTTTCGGATGAAAAACAATGACTCCGGACATGTCGAACGTTCCCAAAATGGTCTATAATGATGAAATTTTAACATTTAATCTTTTGACTCTAAATGACTGTTGGATGCGAATTATGACTTTTTCTACTAAAATAAGTGTGTTTAAAGTCATTTCTGTGCCTGAAACGGGTCAAAATTGAAGCTTTTGAGTAAGCAAAACTCTGTAAAAATGGCAATTTTGGTCACTGTGAGGGTTTAAAAAGTGGTTATTCAACATGAGGCTCGATCCAATTGACATTTTGAATCATTTTTGGTACAGTCCAAAAAATCAATTTTCGGATGAAAAACGATGACTCCGGACATGTCAAACGTTCCCAAAATGGTCTATAATGATGAAATTTTATCATTTAATCTTTTGACTCTACATGACTGTTGGATGTGAATTATGACTTTTTCAACTAAAATAAGTGTGTTTAAAGTCATTTCTGTGCCTGACACGGGTCAAAAGTGAAGCTTTTGAGTAAGCAAAACTCTGTAAAAATGGCAATTTTGGTCACTGTGAGGGTTTAAAAAGTGGTTATTCAACATGAGGCACGATCCAATTGACATTTTGAATCATTTTTGGAACAGTCCAAAAAATCAATTTTTGGATGAAAAACGATGACTCTGGACATGTCGAACGTTCCCAAAATGGTCTATAATGATGAAATTTTATCATTTAATCTTTTGACTCTAAATGACTGTTGGATATGAATTTTGACTTTTTTAACTAAAATAAGTGTGTTTAAAGTCATTTCTGTGCCTGAAACGGGTCAAAATTAAAGCTTTTGAGTAAGCAAAACTCTGTAAAAATGGCAATTTTGGTCACTGTGAGGGTTTAAAAAGTGGTTATTCAACATGAGGCACGATCCAATTGACATTTTGAATCATTTTTGGTATAGTTTAAAAAATCAATTTTCGGATGAAAAACGATGACTCCGGACATGTCGAACGTTCCCAAAATGGTCTATAATGATGACATTTTAACATGTAATATTTTGACTCTAAATGACTGTTGGATGTGAATTATGACAATTTCAACTAAAATAAGTGTGTTTAAAGTCATTTCTGTGACTGAAACGGGTCAAAATTGAAGCTTTTAAATAAGAAAAACTCTGTAAAAATGGCCATTTTGGTCACTGTGAGGGTTTAAAAAGTGGTTATTCAACATGAGGCACGATCCAATTGACATTTTGAATCATTTTTGGTACAGTCCAAAAAATCAATTTTCGCATGAAAAACGATGACTCGGGACATGTCAAACATTCCCAAAATGGTCTATAATGATGAAATTTTATCATTTAATCTTTTGACTCTAAATGACTGTTGGATGTGAATTTTGACTTTTTTAACTAAAATAAGTGTGTTTAAAGTCATTTCTGTGCCTGAAACGGGTCAAAATTGAAGCTTTTGAGTAAGCAAAACTCTGTAAAAATGGCAATTTTGGTCACTGTGAGGGTTTAAAAAGTGGTTATTCAACATGAGGCACGATCCAATTGACATTTTGAATCATTTTTGGTACAGTCCAAAAAAATCAATTTTCGGGTGAAAAACGATGACTCCGGACATGTCGAATGTTCCCAAAATGTTCTATAATGATGAAATTTTAACATTTAATCTTTTGACTCTAAATGACTGTTGGATGTGAATTATGACTTTTTCAACTAAAATAAGTGTGTTTAAAGTCATTTCTGTGCCTGAAATGGGTCAAAATTGAAGCTTTTGAGTAAGCAAAACTCTGTAAAAATGGCAATTTTGGTCACTGTGAGGGTTTAAAAAGTGGTTATTCAACATGAGGCACGATCCAATTGACATTTTGAATCATTTTTGGTACAGTCCAAAAAAATCAATTTTCGGGTGAAAAACGATGACTCCGGACATGTCGAATGTTCCCAAAATGTTCTATAATGATGAAATTTTAACATTTAATCTTTTGACTCTAAATGACTGTTGGATGTGAATTATGACTTTTTCAACTAAAATAAGTGTGTTTAAAGTCATTTCTGTGCCTGAAATGGGTCAAAATTGAAGCTTTTGAGTAAGCAAAACTCTGTAAAAATGGCAATTTTGGTCACTGTGAGGGTTTAAAAAGTGGTTATTCAACATGAGGCACGATCCAATTGACATTTTGAATCATTTTTGGTACAGTCCAAAAAATCAATTTTCGGATGAAAAACGATGACTCTGGACATGTCGAACGTTCCCAAAATGGTCTATAATGATGAAATTTTAACATTTAATCTTTTGACTCTAAATGACTGTTGGATGTGAATTATGACTTTTTCAACTAAAATAAGTGTGTTTAAAGTCATTTCTGTGACTGAAACGGGTCAAAATTGAAGCTTTTAAATAAGCAAAACTCTGTAAAAATGGCCATTTTGGTCACTGTGAGGGTTTAAAAAGTGGTTATTCAACATGAGGCACGATCCCATTGACATTTTGAATCATTTTTGGTACAGTCCAAAAAATCTATTTTCGGATAAAAAACGATGACTCCGGACATGTCGAACGTTCCCAAAATGGTCTATAATGATGAAATTTTAACATTTAATCTTTTGACTCTAAATGACTGTTGGATGTGAATTATGACTTTTTCAACTAAAATAAGTGTGTTTAAAGTCATTTCTGTGCCTGAAACGGGTCAAAATTAAAGCTTTTGAGTAAGCAAAACTCTGTAAAAATGGCAATTTTGGTCACTGTGAGGGTTTAAAAAGTGGTTATTCAACATGAGGCACGATCCAATTGACATTTTGAATCATTTTTGGTACAGTCCAAAAAATCATTTTTCGAATGAAAAACGATGACTCCGGACATGTCGAACGTTCCCAAAATGGTCTATAATGATGAAATTTTAACATTTAATCTTTTGACTCTAAATGACTGTTGGATGTGAATTATGACTTTTTCAACTAAAATAAGTGTGTTTAAAGTCATTTCTGTGACTGAAACGGGTAAAAATTGAAGCTTTTGAGTAAGCAAAACTCTGTAAAAATTGGCATTTTGGTCACTGTGAGGGTTTAAAAAGTGGTTATTCAACATGAGGCTCGATCCAATTGACATTTGGAATCATTTTTGGTACAGTCCAAAAAATCAATTTTCGGATGAAAAACGATGACTCCGGACATGTCAAACATTCCCAAAATGGTCTATAATGATGAAATTTTATCATTTAATCTTTTGACTCTAAATGACTGTTGGATGTGAATTTTGACTTTTTTAACTAAAATAAGTGTGTTTAAAGTCATTTCTGTGCCTGAAACGGGTCAAAATTGAAGCTTTTGAGTAAGCAAAACTCTGTAAAAATGGCAATTTTGGTCACTGTGAGGGTTTAAAAAGTGGTTATTCAACCTGAGGCACGATCCAATTGACATTTTGAATCATTTTTGGTACAGTCCAAAAAATCAATTTTCGGATGAAAAACGATGACTCCGGACATGTCGAACGTTCCCAAAATGGTCTATAATGATGAAATTTTAACATTTAATATTTTGACTCTAAATGACTGTTGGATGTGAATTATGACAATTTCAACTAAAATACGTGTGTTTAAAGTCATTTCTGTGACTGAAACGGGTCAAAATTGAAGCTTTTAAATAAGCAAAACTCTGTAAAAATGGCCATTTTGGTCACTGTGAGGGTTTAAAAAGTGGTTATTCAACATGATGCACGATCCAATTGACATTTTGAATCATTTTTGGTACAGTCCAAAAAAATCAATTTTCGGATGAAAAACGATGACTCCGGACATGTCGAATGTTCCCAAAATGTTCTATAATGATGACATTTTAACATTTAATCTTTTTACTCTAAATGACTGTTGGATGTGAATTATGACTTTTTCAACTAAAATAAGTGTGTTTAAAGTCATTTCTGTGCCTGAAACGGGTCAAAATTGAAGCTTTTGAGTAAGCAAAACTCTGTAAAAATGGCAATTTTGGTCACTGTGAGGGTTTAAAAAGTGGTTATTCAACATGAGGCACGATCCAATTGACATTTTGAATTATTTTTGGTACAGTCCAAAAAATCAATTTTCGGATGAAAAACGATGACTCCGGACATGTCGAACGTTCCCAAAATGGTCTATAATGATGAAATTTTAACATTTAATATTTTGACTCTAAATGACTGTTGGATGTGAATTATGACAATTTCAACTAAAATAAGTGTGTTTAAAGTCATTTCTGTGACTGAAACGGGTCAAAATTGAAGCTTTTAAATAAGCAAAACTCTGTAAAAATGGCCATTTTGGTCACTGTGAGGGTTTAAAAAGTGGTTATTCAACATGAGGCACGATCCAATTGACATTTTGAATCATTTTTGGTACAGTCCAAAAAATCAATTTTCGCATGAAAAACGATGACTCCGGACATGTCGAACGTTCCCAAAATGGTCTATAATGATGAAATTTTAACATTTAATCTTTTGACTCTAAATGACTGTTGGATGTGAATTATGACTTTTTCAACTAAAATAAGTGTGTTTAAAGTCATTTCTGTGCCTGAAACGGGTCAAAATTGAAGCTTTTGGGTAAGAAAAACTCTGTAAAAATGGCAATTTTGGTCACTGTGAGGGTTTAAAAAGTGGTTATTCAACATGAGGCACGATCCCATTGACATTTTGAATCATTTTTGGTACAGTCCAAAAAATCAATTTTCGGATGAAAAACAATGACTCCGGACATGTCGAACGTTCCCAAAATGGTCTATAATGATGAAATTTTAACATTTAATCTTTTGACTCTAAATGACTGTTGGATGCGAATTATGACTTTTTCTACTAAAATAAGTGTGTTTAAAGTCATTTCTGTGCCTGAAACGGGTCAAAATTGAAGCTTTTGAGTAAGCAAAACTCTGTAAAAATGGCAATTTTGGTCACTGTGAGGGTTTAAAAAGTGGTTATTCAACATGAGGCTCGATCCAATTGACATTTTGAATCATTTTTGGTACAGTCCAAAAAATCAATTTTCGGATGAAAAACGATGACTCCGGACATGTCAAACGTTCCCAAAATGGTCTATAATGATGAAATTTTATCATTTAATCTTTTGACTCTACATGACTGTTGGATGTGAATTATGACTTTTTCAACTAAAATAAGTGTGTTTAAAGTCATTTCTGTGCCTGACACGGGTCAAAAGTGAAGCTTTTGAGTAAGCAAAACTCTGTAAAAATGGCAATTTTGGTCACTGTGAGGGTTTAAAAAGTGGTTATTCAACATGAGGCACGATCCAATTGACATTTTGAATCATTTTTGGAACAGTCCAAAAAATCAATTTTTGGATGAAAAACGATGACTCTGGACATGTCGAACGTTCCCAAAATGGTCTATAATGATGAAATTTTATCATTTAATCTTTTGACTCTAAATGACTGTTGGATATGAATTTTGACTTTTTTAACTAAAATAAGTGTGTTTAAAGTCATTTCTGTGCCTGAAACGGGTCAAAATTAAAGCTTTTGAGTAAGCAAAACTCTGTAAAAATGGCAATTTTGGTCACTGTGAGGGTTTAAAAAGTGGTTATTCAACATGAGGCACGATCCAATTGACATTTTGAATCATTTTTGGTATAGTTTAAAAAATCAATTTTCGGATGAAAAACGATGACTCCGGACATGTCGAACGTTCCCAAAATGGTCTATAATGATGACATTTTAACATGTAATATTTTGACTCTAAATGACTGTTGGATGTGAATTATGACAATTTCAACTAAAATAAGTGTGTTTAAAGTCATTTCTGTGACTGAAACGGGTCAAAATTGAAGCTTTTAAATAAGAAAAACTCTGTAAAAATGGCCATTTTGGTCACTGTGAGGGTTTAAAAAGTGGTTATTCAACATGAGGCACGATCCAATTGACATTTTGAATCATTTTTGGTACAGTCCAAAAAATCAATTTTCGCATGAAAAACGATGACTCGGGACATGTCAAACATTCCCAAAATGGTCTATAATGATGAAATTTTATCATTTAATCTTTTGACTCTAAATGACTGTTGGATGTGAATTTTGACTTTTTTAACTAAAATAAGTGTGTTTAAAGTCATTTCTGTGCCTGAAACGGGTCAAAATTGAAGCTTTTGAGTAAGCAAAACTCTGTAAAAATGGCAATTTTGGTCACTGTGAGGGTTTAAAAAGTGGTTATTCAACATGAGGCACGATCCAATTGACATTTTGAATCATTTTTGGTACAGTCCAAAAAAATCAATTTTCGGGTGAAAAACGATGACTCCGGACATGTCGAATGTTCCCAAAATGTTCTATAATGATGAAATTTTAACATTTAATCTTTTGACTCTAAATGACTGTTGGATGTGAATTATGACTTTTTCAACTAAAATAAGTGTGTTTAAAGTCATTTCTGTGCCTGAAATGGGTCAAAATTGAAGCTTTTGAGTAAGCAAAACTCTGTAAAAATGGCAATTTTGGTCACTGTGAGGGTTTAAAAAGTGGTTATTCAACATGAGGCACGATCCAATTGACATTTTGAATCATTTTTGGTACAGTCCAAAAAAATCAATTTTCGGGTGAAAAACGATGACTCCGGACATGTCGAATGTTCCCAAAATGTTCTATAATGATGAAATTTTAACATTTAATCTTTTGACTCTAAATGACTGTTGGATGTGAATTATGACTTTTTCAACTAAAATAAGTGTGTTTAAAGTCATTTCTGTGCCTGAAATGGGTCAAAATTGAAGCTTTTGAGTAAGCAAAACTCTGTAAAAATGGCAATTTTGGTCACTGTGAGGGTTTAAAAAGTGGTTATTCAACATGAGGCACGATCCAATTGACATTTTGAATCATTTTTGGTACAGTCCAAAAAATCAATTTTCGGATGAAAAACGATGACTCTGGACATGTCGAACGTTCCCAAAATGGTCTATAATGATGAAATTTTAACATTTAATCTTTTGACTCTAAATGACTGTTGGATGTGAATTATGACTTTTTCAACTAAAATAAGTGTGTTTAAAGTCATTTCTGTGACTGAAACGGGTCAAAATTGAAGCTTTTAAATAAGCAAAACTCTGTAAAAATGGCCATTTTGGTCACTGTGAGGGTTTAAAAAGTGGTTATTCAACATGAGGCACGATCCCATTGACATTTTGAATCATTTTTGGTACAGTCCAAAAAATCTATTTTCGGATAAAAAACGATGACTCCGGACATGTCGAACGTTCCCAAAATGGTCTATAATGATGAAATTTTAACATTTAATCTTTTGACTCTAAATGACTGTTGGATGTGAATTATGACTTTTTCAACTAAAATAAGTGTGTTTAAAGTCATTTCTGTGCCTGAAACGGGTCAAAATTAAAGCTTTTGAGTAAGCAAAACTCTGTAAAAATGGCAATTTTGGTCACTGTGAGGGTTTAAAAAGTGGTTATTCAACATGAGGCACGATCCAATTGACATTTTGAATCATTTTTGGTACAGTCCAAAAAATCATTTTTCGAATGAAAAACGATGACTCCGGACATGTCGAACGTTCCCAAAATGGTCTATAATGATGAAATTTTAACATTTAATCTTTTGACTCTAAATGACTGTTGGATGTGAATTATGACTTTTTCAACTAAAATAAGTGTGTTTAAAGTCATTTCTGTGACTGAAACGGGTAAAAATTGAAGCTTTTGAGTAAGCAAAACTCTGTAAAAATTGGCATTTTGGTCACTGTGAGGGTTTAAAAAGTGGTTATTCAACATGAGGCTCGATCCAATTGACATTTGGAATCATTTTTGGTACAGTCCAAAAAATCAATTTTCGGATGAAAAACGATGACTCCGGACATGTCAAACATTCCCAAAATGGTCTATAATGATGAAATTTTATCATTTAATCTTTTGACTCTAAATGACTGTTGGATGTGAATTTTGACTTTTTTAACTAAAATAAGTGTGTTTAAAGTCATTTCTGTGCCTGAAACGGGTCAAAATTGAAGCTTTTGAGTAAGCAAAACTCTGTAAAAATGGCAATTTTGGTCACTGTGAGGGTTTAAAAAGTGGTTATTCAACCTGAGGCACGATCCAATTGACATTTTGAATCATTTTTGGTACAGTCCAAAAAATCAATTTTCGGATGAAAAACGATGACTCCGGACATGTCGAACGTTCCCAAAATGGTCTATAATGATGAAATTTTAACATTTAATATTTTGACTCTAAATGACTGTTGGATGTGAATTATGACAATTTCAACTAAAATACGTGTGTTTAAAGTCATTTCTGTGACTGAAACGGGTCAAAATTGAAGCTTTTAAATAAGCAAAACTCTGTAAAAATGGCCATTTTGGTCACTGTGAGGGTTTAAAAAGTGGTTATTCAACATGATGCACGATCCAATTGACATTTTGAATCATTTTTGGTACAGTCCAAAAAAATCAATTTTCGGATGAAAAACGATGACTCCGGACATGTCGAATGTTCCCAAAATGTTCTATAATGATGACATTTTAACATTTAATCTTTTTACTCTAAATGACTGTTGGATGTGAATTATGACTTTTTCAACTAAAATAAGTGTGTTTAAAGTCATTTCTGTGCCTGAAACGGGTCAAAATTGAAGCTTTTGAGTAAGCAAAACTCTGTAAAAATGGCAATTTTGGTCACTGTGAGGGTTTAAAAAGTGGTTATTCAACATGAGGCACGATCCAATTGACATTTTGAATTATTTTTGGTACAGTCCAAAAAATCAATTTTCGGATGAAAAACGATGACTCCGGACATGTCGAACGTTCCCAAAATGGTCTATAATGATGAAATTTTAACATTTAATATTTTGACTCTAAATGACTGTTGGATGTGAATTATGACAATTTCAACTAAAATAAGTGTGTTTAAAGTCATTTCTGTGACTGAAACGGGTCAAAATTGAAGCTTTTAAATAAGCAAAACTCTGTAAAAATGGCCATTTTGGTCACTGTGAGGGTTTAAAAAGTGGTTATTCAACATGAGGCACGATCCAATTGACATTTTGAATCATTTTTGGTACAGTCCAAAAAATCAATTTTCGGATGAAAAACGATGACTCCGGACATGTCGAACGTTCCCAAAATGGTCTATAATGATGAAATTTTAACATTTAATATTTTGACTCTAAATGACTGTTGGATGTGAATTATGACAATTTCAACTAAAATAAGTGTGTTTAAAGTCATTTCTGTGACTGAAACAGGTCAAAATTGAAGCTTTTAAATAAGCAAAACTCTGTAAAAATGGCCATTTTGGTCACTGTGAGGGTTTAAAAAGTGGTTATTCAACATGAGGCACGATCCAATTGACATTTTGAATCATTTTTGGTACAGTCCAAAAAATCAATTTTCGCATGAAAAACGATGACTCGGGACATGTCAAACATTCCCAAAATGGTCTATAATGATGAAATTTTATCATTTAATCTTTTGACTCTAAATGACTGTTGGATGTGAATTTTGACTTTTTTAACTAAAATAAGTGTGTTTAAAGTCATTTCTGTGCCTGAAACGGGTCAAAATTGAAGCTTTTGAGTAAGCAAAACTCTGTAAAAATGGCAATTTTGGTCACTGTGAGGGTTTAAAAAGTGGTTATTCAACATGAGGCACGATCCAATTGACATTTTGAATCATTTTTGGTACAGTCCAAAAAAATCAATTTTCGGATGAAAAACGATGACTCCGGACATGTCGAATGTTCCCAAAATGTTCTATAATGATGAAATTTTAACATTTAATCTTTTGACTCTAAATGACTGTTGGATGTGAATTATGACTTTTTCAACTAAAATAAGTGTGTTTAAAGTCATTTCTGTGCCTGAAATGGGTCAAAATTGAAGCTTTTGAGTAAGCAAAACTCTGTAAAAATGGCAATTTTGGTCACTGTGAGGGTTTAAAAAGTGGTTATTCAACATGAGGCACGATCCAATTGACATTTTGAATCATTTTTGGTACAGTCCAAAAAATCAATTTTCGGATGAAAAACGAGGACTCTGGACATGTCGAACGTTCCCAAAATGGTCTATAATGATGAAATTTTAACATTTAATCTTTTGACTCTAAATGACTGTTGGATGTGAATTATGACTTTTTCAACTAAAATAAGTGTGTTTAAAGTCATTTCTGTGACTGAAACGGGTCAAAATTGAAGCTTTTAAATAAGCAAAACTCTGTAAAAATGGCCATTTTGGTCACTGTGAGGGTTTAAAAAGTGGTTATTCAACATGAGGCACGATCCCATTGACATTTTGAATCATTTTTGGTACAGTCCAAAAAATCTATTTTCGGATAAAAAACGATGACTCCGGACATGTCGAACGTTCCCAAAATGGTCTATAATGATGAAATTTTAACATTTAATCTTTTGACTCTAAATGACTGTTGGATGTGAATTATGACTTTTTCAACTAAAATAAGTGTGTTTAAAGTCATTTCTGTGCCTGAAACGGGTCAAAATTAAAGCTTTTGAGTAAGCAAAACTCTGTAAAAATGGCAATTTTGGTCACTGTGAGGGTTTAAAAAGTGGTTATTCAACATGAGGCACGATCCAATTGACATTTTGAATCATTTTTGGTACAGTCCAAAAAATCATTTTTCGTATGAAAAACGATGACTCCGGACATGTCGAACGTTCCCAAAATGGTCTATAATGATGAAATTTTAACATTTAATCTTTTGACTCTAAATGACTGTTGGATGTGAATTATGACTTTTTCAACTAAAATAAGTGTGTTTAAAGTCATTTCTGTGACTGAAACGGGTCAAAATTGAAGCTTTTGAGTAAGCAAAACTCTGTAAAAATTGGCATTTTGGTCACTGTGAGGGTTTAAAAAGTGGTTATTCAACATGAGGCTCGATCCAATTGACATTTGGAATCATTTTTGGTACAGTCCAAAAAATCAATTTTCGGATGAAAAACGATGACTCCGGACATGTCAAACATTCCCAAAATGGTCTATAATGATGAAATTTTATCATTTAATCTTTTGACTCTAAATGACTGTTGGATGTGAATTTTGACTTTTTTAACTAAAATAAGTGTGTTTAAAGTCATTTCTGTGCCTGAAACGGGTCAAAATTGAAGCTTTTGAGTAAGCAAAACTCTGTAAAAATGGCAATTTTGGTCACTGTGAGGGTTTAAAAAGTGGTTATTCAACCTGAGGCACGATCCAATTGACATTTTGAATCATTTTTGGTACAGTCCAAAAAATCAATTTTCGGATGAAAAACGATGACTCCGGACATGTCGAACGTTCCCAAAATGGTCTATAATGATGAAATTTTAACATTTAATATTTTGACTCTAAATGACTGTTGGATGTGAATTATGACAATTTCAACTAAAATACGTGTGTTTAAAGTCATTTCTGTGACTGAAACGGGTCAAAATTGAAGCTTTTAAATAAGCAAAACTCTGTAAAAATGGCCATTTTGGTCACTGTGAGGGTTTAAAAAGTGGTTATTCAACATGATGCACGATCCAATTGACATTTTGAATAATTTTTGGTACAGTCCAAAAAAATCAATTTTCGGATGAAAAACGATGACTCCGGACATGTCGAATGTTCCCAAAATGTTCTATAATGATGACATTTTAACATTTAATCTTTTTACTCTAAATGACTGTTGGATGTGAATTATGACTTTTTCAACTAAAATAAGTGTGTTTAAAGTCATTTCTGTGCCTGAAACGGGTCAAAATTGAAGCTTTTGAGTAAGCAAAACTCTGTAAAAATGGCAATTTTGGTCACTGTGAGGGTTTAAAAAGTGGTTATTCAACATGAGGCACGATCCAATTGACATTTTGAATTATTTTTGGTACAGTCCAAAAAATCAATTTTCGGATGAAAAACGATGACTCCGGACATGTCGAACGTTCCCAAAATGGTCTATAATGATGAAATTTTAACATTTAATATTTTGACTCTAAATGACTGTTGGATGTGAATTATGACAATTTCAACTAAAATAAGTGTGTTTAAAGTCATTTCTGTGACTGAAACGGGTCAAAATTGAAGCTTTTAAATAAGCAAAACTCTGTAAAAATGGCCATTTTGGTCACTGTGAGGGTTTAAAAAGTGGTTATTCAACATGAGGCACGATCCAATTGACATTTTGAATCATTTTTGGTACAGTCCAAAAAATCAATTTTCGCATGAAAAACGATGACTCCGGACATGTCAAACGTTCCCAAAATGGTCTATAATGATGAAATTTTAACATTTAATCTTTTGACTCTAAATGACTGTTGGATGTGAATTATGACTTTTTCAACTAAAATAAGTGTGTTTAAAGTCATTTCTGTGCCTGAAACGGGTCAAAATTGAAGCTTTTGGGTAAGAAAAACTCTGTAAAAATGGCAATTTTGGTCACTGTGAGGGTTTAAAAAGTGGTTATTCAACATGAGGCACGATCCCATTGACATTTTGAATCATTTTTGGTACAGTCCAAAAAATCAATTTTCGGATGAAAAACGATGACTCCGGACATGTCGAACGTTCCCAAAATGGTCTATAATGATGAAACTTTAACATTTAATCTTTTGACTCTAAATGACTGTTGGATGTGAATTATTACTTTTTTAACTAAAATAAGTGTGTTTAAAGTCATTTCTGTGCCTGAAACGGGTCAAAATTGAAGCTTTTGAGTAAGCAAAACTCTGTAAAAATGGCAATTTTGGTCACTGTGAGGGTTTAAAAAGTGGTTATTCAACATGAGGCTCGATCCAATTGACATTTTGAATCATTTTTGGTACAGTCCAAAAAATCAATTTTCGGATGAAAAACGATGACTCCGGACATGTCAAACGTTCCCAAAATGGTCTATAATGATGAAATTTTATCATTTAATCTTTTGACTCTAAATGACTGTTGGATGTGAATTATGACTTTTTCAACTAAAATAAGTGTGTTTAAAGTCATTTCTGTGCCTGACACGGGTCAAAATTGAAGCTTTTGAGTAAGCAAAACTCTGTAAAAATGGCAATTTTGGTCACTGTGAGGGTTTAAAAAGTGGTTATTCAACATGAGGCACGATCCAATTGACATTTTGAATCATTTTTGGTACAGTCCAAAAAAATCAATTTTCGGATGAAAAACGATGACTCCGGACATGTCGAATGTTCCCAAAATGGTCTATAATGATGAAATTTTAACATTTAATCTTTTGACTCTAAATGACTGTTGGATGTGAATTATGACTTTTTCAACTAAAATAAGTGTGTTTAAAGTCATTTCTGTGACTGAAACGGGTCAAAATTGAAGCTTTTGAGTAAGCAAAACTCTGTAAAAATTGGCATTTTGGTCACTGTAAGGGTTTAAAAAGTGGTTATTCAACATGAGGCTCAATCCAATTGACATTTTGAATCATTTTTGGTACAGTCCAAAAAATCAATTTTCGGATGAAAAACGATGACTCGGGACATGTCAAACATTCCCAAAATGGTCTATAATGATGAAATTTTATCATTTAATCTTTTGACTCTAAATGACTGTTGGATGTGAATTTTGACTTTTTTAACTAAAATAAGTGTGTTTAAAGTCATTTCTGTGCCTGAAACGGGTCAAAATTGAAGCTTTTGAGTAAGCAAAACTCTGTAAAAATGGCAATTTTGGTCACTGTGAGGGTTTAAAAAGTGGTTATTCAACCTGAGGCACGATCCAATTGACATTTTGAATCATTTTTGGTACAGTCCAAAAAATCAATTTTCGGATGAAAAATGATGACTCCGGACATGTCGAACGTTCCCAAAATGGTCTATAATGATGAAATTTTAACATTTAATATTTTGACTCTAAATGACTGTTGGATGTGAATTATGACAATTTCAACTAAAATACGTGTGTTTAAAGTCATTTCTGTGACTGAAACGGGTCAAAATTGAAGCTTTTAAATAAGCAAAACTCTGTAAAAATGGCCATTTTGGTCACTGTGAGGGTTTAAAAAGTGGTTATTCAACATGAGGCACGATCCAATTGACATTTTGAATCATTTTTGGTACAGTCCAAAAAAATCAATTTTCGGATGAAAAACGATGACTCCGGACATGTCGAATGTTCCCAAAATGTTCTATAATGATGAAATTTTAACATTTAATCTTTTGACTCTAAATGACTGTTGGATGTGAATTATGACTTTTTCAACTAAAATAAGTGTGTTTAAAGTCATTTCTGTGCCTGAAATGGGTCAAAATTGAAGCTTTTGAGTAAGCAAAACTCTGTAAAAATGGCAATTTTGGTCACTGTGAGGGTTTAAAAAGTGGTTATTCAACATGAGGCACGATCCAATTGACATTTTGAATCATTTTTGGTACAGTCCAAAAAATCAATTTTCGGATGAAAAACGATGACTCTGGACATGTCGAACGTTCCCAAAATGGTCTATAATGATGAAATTTTAACATTTAATCTTTTGACTCTAAATGACTGTTGGATGTGAATTATGACTTTTTCAACTAAAATAAGTGTGTTTAAAGTCATTTCTGTGACTGAAACGGGTCAAAATTGAAGCTTTTAAATAAGCAAAACTCTGTAAAAATGGCCATTTTGGTCACTGTGAGGGTTTAAAAAGTGGTTATTCAACATGAGGCACGATCCAATTGACATTTTGAATCATTTTTGGTACAGTCCAAAAAATCAATTTTCGGATGAAAAACGATGACTCCGGACATGTCGAACGTTCCCAAAATGGTCTATAATGATGAAATTTTAACATTTAATATTTTGACTCTAAATGACTGTTGGATGTGAATTATGACAATTTCAACTAAAATAAGTGTGTTTAAAGTCATTTCTGTGACTGAAACAGGTCAAAATTGAAGCTTTTAAATAAGCAAAACTCTGTAAAAATGGCCATTTTGGTCACTGTGAGGGTTTAAAAAGTGGTTATTCAACATGAGGCACGATCCAATTGACATTTTGAATCATTTTTGGTACAGTCCAAAAAATCAATTTTCGCATGAAAAACGATGACTCCGGACATGTCGAACGTTCCCAAAATGGTCTATAATGATGAAATTTTAACATTTAATCTTTTGACTCTAAATGACTGTTGGATGTGAATTATGACTTTTTCAACTAAAATAAGTGTGTTTAAAGTCATTTCTGTGCCTGAAACGGGTCAAAATTGAAGCTTTTGGGTAAGAAAAACTCTGTAAAAATGGCAATTTTGGTCACTGTGAGGGTTTAAAAAGTGGTTATTCAACATGAGGCACGATCCCATTGACATTTTGAATCATTTTTGGTACAGTCCAAAAAATCAATTTTCGGATGAAAAACGATGACTCCGGACATGTCGAACGTTCCCAAAATGGTCTATAATGATGAAATTTTAACATTTAATCTTTTGACTCTAAATGACTGTTGGATGCGAATTATGACTTTTTCTACTAAAATAAGTGTGTTTAAAGTCATTTCTGTGCCTGAAACGGGTCAAAATTGAAGCTTTTGAGTAAGCAAAACTCTGTAAAAATGGCAATTTTGGTCACTGTGAGGGTTTAAAAAGTGGTTATTCAACATGAGGCTCGATCCAATTGACATTTTGAATCATTTTTGGTACAGTCCAAAAAATCAATTTTCGGATGAAAAACGATGACTCCGGACATGTCAACCGTTCCCAAAATGGTCTATAATGATGAAATTTTATCATTTAATCTTTTGACTCTAAATGACTGTTGGATGTGAATTATGACTTTTTCAACTAAAATAAGTGTGTTTAAAGTCATTTCTGTGCCTGACACGGGTCAAAAGTGAAGCTTTTGAGTAAGCAAAACTCTGTAAAAATGGCAATTTTGGTCACTGTGAGGGTTTAAAAAGTGGTTATTCAACATGAGGCACGATCCAATTGACATTTTGGATCATTTTTGGAACAGTCCAAAAAATCAATTTTTGGATGAAAAACGATGACTCTGGACATGTCGAACGTTCCCAAAATGGTCTATAATGATGAAATTTTATCATTTAATCTTTTGACTCTAAATGACTGTTGGATATGAATTTTGACTTTTTTAACTAAAATAAGTGTGTTTAAAGTCATTTCTGTGCCTGAAACGGGTCAAAATTAAAGCTTTTGAGTAAGCAAAACTCTGTAAAAATGGCAATTTTGGTCACTGTGAGGGTTTAAAAAGTGGTTATTCAACATGAGGCACGATCCAATTGACATTTTGAATCATTTTTGGTATAGTTTAAAAAATCAATTTTCGGATGAAAAACGATGACTCCGGACATGTCGAACGTTCCCAAAATGGTCTATAATGATGACATTTTAACATTTAATATTTTGACTCTAAATGACTGTTGGATGTGAATTATGACAATTTCAACTAAAATAAGTGTGTTTAAAGTCATTTCTGTGACTGAAACGGGTCAAAATTGAAGCTTTTAAATAAGAAAAACTCTGTAAAAATGGCCATTTTGGTCACTGTGAGGGTTTAAAAAGTGGTTATTCAACATGAGGCACGATCCAATTGACATTTTGAATCATTTTTGGTACAGTCCAAAAAATCAATTTTCGCATGAAAAACGATGACTCGGGACATGTCAAACATTCCCAAAATGGTCTATAATGATGAAATTTTATCATTTAATCTTTTGACTCTAAATGACTGTTGGATGTGAATTTTGACTTTTTTAACTAAAATAAGTGTGTTTAAAGTCATTTCTGTGCCTGAAACGGGTCAAAATTGAAGCTTTTGAGTAAGCAAAACTCTGTAAAAATGGCAATTTTGGTCACTGTGAGGGTTTAAAAAGTGGTTATTCAACATGAGGCACGATCCAATTGACATTTTGAATCATTTTTGGTACAGTCCAAAAAAATCAATTTTCGGATGAAAAACGATGACTCCGGACATGTCGAATGTTCCCAAAATGTTCTATAATGATGAAATTTTAACATTTAATCTTTTGACTCTAAATGACTGTTGGATGTGAATTATGACTTTTTCAACTAAAATAAGTGTGTTTAAAGTCATTTCTGTGCCTGAAATGGGTCAAAATTGAAGCTTTTGAGTAAGCAAAACTCTGTAAAAATGGCAATTTTGGTCACTGTGAGGGTTTAAAAAGTGGTTATTCAACATGAGGCACGATCCAATTGACATTTTGAATCATTTTTGGTACAGTCCAAAAAATCAATTTTCGGATGAAAAACGATGACTCTGGACATGTCGAACGTTCCCAAAATGGTCTATAATGATGAAATTTTAACATTTAATCTTTTGACTCTAAATGACTGTTGGATGTGAATTATGACTTTTTCAACTAAAATAAGTGTGTTTAAAGTCATTTCTGTGACTGAAACGGGTCAAAATTGAAGCTTTTAAATAAGCAAAACTCTGTAAAAATGGCCATTTTGGTCACTGTGAGGGTTTAAAAAGTGGTTATTCAACATGAGGCACGATCCCATTGACATTTTGAATCATTTTTGGTACAGTCCAAAAAATCTATTTTCGGATAAAAAACGATGACTCCGGACATGTCGAACGTTCCCAAAATGGTCTATAATGATGAAATTTTAACATTTAATCTTTTGACTCTAAATGACTGTTGGATGTGAATTATGACTTTTTCAACTAAAATAAGTGTGTTTAAAGTCATTTCTGTGCCTGAAACGGGTCAAAATTAAAGCTTTTGAGTAAGCAAAACTCTGTAAAAATGGCAATTTTGGTCACTGTGAGGGTTTAAAAAGTGGTTATTCAACATGAGGCACGATCCAATTGACATTTTGAATCATTTTTGGTACAGTCCAAAGAAAAACGATGACTCCGGACATGTCGAACGTTCCCAAAATGGTCTATAATGATGAAATTTTAACATTTAATCTTTTGACTCTAAATGACTGTTGGATGTGAATTATGACTTTTTCAACTAAAATAAGTGTGTTTAAAGTCATTTCTGTGACTGAAACGGGTCAAAATTGAAGCTTTTGAGTAAGCAAAACTCTGTAAAAATTGGCATTTTGGTCACTGTGAGGGTTTAAAAAGTGGTTATTCAACATGAGGCTCGATCCAATTGACATTTGGAATCATTTTTGGTACAGTCCAAAAAATCAATTTTCGGATGAAAAACGATGACTCCGGACATGTCAAACATTCCCAAAATGGTCTATAATGATGAAATTTTATCATTTAATCTTTTGACTCTAAATGACTGTTGGATGTGAATTTTGACTTTTTTAACTAAAATAAGTGTGTTTAAAGTCATTTCTGTGCCTGAAACGGGTCAAAATTGAAGCTTTTGAGTAAGCAAAACTCTGTAAAAATGGCAATTTTGGTCACTGTGAGGGTTTAAAAAGTGGTTATTCAACCTGAGGCACGATCCAATTGACATTTTGAATCATTTTTGGTACAGTCCAAAAAATCAATTTTCGGATGAAAAACGATGACTCCGGACATGTCGAACGTTCCCAAAATGGTCTATAATGATGAAATTTTAACATTTAATATTTTGACTCTAAATGACTGTTGGATGTGAATTATGACAATTTCAACTAAAATACGTGTGTTTAAAGTCATTTCTGTGACTGAAACGGGTCAAAATTGAAGCTTTTAAATAAGCAAAACTCTGTAAAAATGGCCATTTTGGTCACTGTGAGGGTTTAAAAAGTGGTTATTCAACATGAGGCACGATCCAATTGACATTTTGAATTATTTTTGGTACAGTCCAAAAAATCAATTTTCGGATGAAAAACGATGACTCCGGACATGTCGAACGTTCCCAAAATGGTCTATAATGATGAAATTTTAACATTTAATATTTTGACTCTAAATGACTGTTGGATGTGAATTATGACAATTTCAACTAAAATAAGTGTGTTTAAAGTCATTTCTGTGACTGAAACGGGTCAAAATTGAAGCTTTTAAATAAGCAAAACTCTGTAAAAATGGCCATTTTGGTCACTGTGAGGGTTTAAAAAGTGGTTATTCAACATGAGGCACGATCCAATTGACATTTTGAATAATTTTTGGTACAGTCCAAAAAATCAATTTTCGCATGAAAAACGATGACTCCGGACATGTCAAACGTTCCCAAAATGGTCTATAATGATGAAATTTTAACATTTAATCTTTTGACTCTAAATGACTGTTGGATGTGAATTATGACTTTTTCAACTAAAATAAGTGTGTTTAAAGTCATTTCTGTGCCTGAAACGGGTCAAAATTGAAGCTTTTGGGTAAGAAAAACTCTGTAAAAATGGCAATTTTGGTCACTGTGAGGGTTTAAAAAGTGGTTATTCAACATGAGGCACGATCCCATTGACATTTTGAATCATTTTTGGTACAGTCCAAAAAATCAATTTTCGGATGAAAAACGATGACTCCGGACATGTCGAACGTTCCCAAAATGGTCTATAATGATGAAACTTTAACATTTAATCTTTTGACTCTAAATGACTGTTGGATGTGAATTATTACTTTTTTAACTAAAATAAGTGTGTTTAAAGTCATTTCTGTGCCTGAAACGGGTCAAAATTGAAGCTTTTGAGTAAGCAAAACTCTGTAAAAATGGCAATTTTGGTCACTGTGAGGGTTTAAAAAGTGGTTATTCAACATGAGGCTCGATCCAATTGACATTTTGAATCATTTTTGGTACAGTCCAAAAAATCAATTTTCGGATGAAAAACGATGACTCCGGACATGTCAAACGTTCCCAAAATGGTCTATAATGATGAAATTTTATCATTTAATCTTTTGACTCTAAATGACTGTTGGATGTGAATTATGACTTTTTCAACTAAAATAAGTGTGTTTAAAGTCATTTCTGTGCCTGACACGGGTCAAAATTGAAGCTTTTGAGTAAGCAAAACTCTGTAAAAATGGCAATTTTGGTCACTGTGAGGGTTTAAAAAGTGGTTATTCAACATGAGGCACGATCCAATTGACATTTTGAATCATTTTTGGTACAGTCCAAAAAAATCAATTTTCGGATGAAAAACGATGACTCCGGACATGTCGAATGTTCCCAAAATGGTCTATAATGCTGAAATTTTAACATTTAATCTTTTGACTCTAAATGACTGTTGGATGTGAATTATGACTTTTTCAACTAAAATAAGTGTGTTTAAAGTCATTTCTGTGACTGAAACGGGTCAAAATTGAAGCTTTTGAGTAAGCAAAACTCTGTAAAAGTTGGCATTTTGGTCACTGTAAGGGTTTAAAAAGTGGTTATTCAACATGAGGCTCGATCCAATTGACATTTTGAATCATTTTTGGTACAGTCCAAAAAATCAATTTTCGGATGAAAAACGATGACTCCGGACATGTCAAACGTTCCCAAAATGGTCTATAATGATGAAATTTTATCATTTAATCTTTTGACTCTAAATGACTGTTGGATATGAATTTTGACTTTTTTAACTAAAATAAGTGTGTTTAAAGTCATTTCTGTGCCTGAAACGGGTCAAAATTAAAGCTTTTGAGTAAGCAAAACTCTGTAAAAATGGCCATTTTGGTCACTGTGAGGGTTTAAAAAGTGGTTATTCAACATGAGGCACGATCCAATTGACATTTTGAATTATTTTTGGTACAGTCCAAAAAATCAATTTTCGGATGAAAAACGATGACTCCGGACATGTCGAACGTTCCCAAAATGGTCTATAATGATGAAATTTTAACATTTAATATTTTGACTCTAAATGACTGTTGGATGTGAATTATGACAATTTCAACTAAAATAAGTGTGTTTAAAGTCATTTCTGTGACTGAAACGGGTCAAAATTGAAGCTTTTAAATAAGCAAAACTCTGTAAAAATGGCCATTTTGGTCACTGTGAGGGTTTAAAAAGTGGTTATTCAACATGAGGCACGATCCAATTGACATTTTGAATCATTTTTGGTACAGTCCAAAAAATCAATTTTCGCATGAAAAACGATGACTCCGGACATGTCAAACGTTCCCAAAATGGTCTATAATGATGAAATTTTAACATTTAATCTTTTGACTCTAAATGACTGTTGGATGTGAATTATGACTTTTTCAACTAAAATAAGTGTGTTTAAAGTCATTTCTGTGCCTGAAACGGGTCAAAATTGAAGCTTTTGGGTAAGAAAAACTCTGTAAAAATGGCAATTTTGGTCACTGTGAGGGTTTAAAAAGTGGTTATTCAACATGAGGCACGATCCCATTGACATTTTGAATCATTTTTGGTACAGTCCAAAAAATCAATTTTCGGATGAAAAACGATGACTCCGGACATGTCGAACGTTCCCAAAATGGTCTATAATGATGAAACTTTAACATTTAATCTTTTGACTCTAAATGACTGTTGGATGTGAATTATTACTTTTTTAACTAAAATAAGTGTGTTTAAAGTCATTTCTGTGCCTGAAACGGGTCAAAATTGAAGCTTTTGAGTAAGCAAAACTCTGTAAAAATGGCAATTTTGGTCACTGTGAGGGTTTAAAAAGTGGTTATTCAACATGAGGCTCGATCCAATTGACATTTTGAATCATTTTTGGTACAGTCCAAAAAATCAATTTTCGGATGAAAAACGATGACTCCGGACATGTCAAACGTTCCCAAAATGGTCTATAATGATGAAATTTTATCATTTAATCTTTTGACTCTAAATGACTGTTGGATGTGAATTATGACTTTTTCAACTAAAATAAGTGTGTTTAAAGTCATTTCTGTGACTGAAACGGGTCAAAATTGAAGCTTTTGAGTAAGCAAAACTCTGTAAAAATTGGCATTTTGGTCACTGCAAGGGTTTAAAAAGTGGTTATTCAACATGAGGCTCGATCCAATTGACATTTTGAATCATTTTTGGTACAGTCCAAAAAATCAATTTTCGGATGAAAAACGATGACTCCGGACATGTCAAACGTTCCCAAAATGGTCTATAATGATTAAATTTTATCATTTAATCTTTTGACTCTAAATGACTGTTGGATATGAATTTTGACTTTTTTAACTAAAATAAGTGTGTTTAAAGTCATTTCTGTGCCTGAAACGGGTCAAAATTAAAGCTTTTGAGTAAGCAAAACTCTGTAAAAATGGCCATTTTGGTCACTGTGAGGGTTTAAAAAGTGGTTATTCAACATGAGGCACGATCCAATTGACATTTTGAATCATTTTTGGTACAGTCCAAAAAATCAATTTTCGGATGAAAAACGATGACTCCGGACATGTCAAACGTTCCCAAAATGGTCTATAATGATGAAATTTTATCATTTAATCTTTTGACTCTAAATGACTGTTGGATGTGAATTATGACTTTTTCAACTAAAATAAGTGTGTTTAAAGTCATTTCTGTGCCTGACACGGGTCAAAATTGAAGCTTTTGAGTAAGCAAAACTCTGTAAAAATGGCAATTTTGGTCACTGTGAGGGTTTAAAAAGTGGTTATTCAACATGAGGCACGATCCAATTGACATTTTGAATCATTTTTGGTACAGTCCAAAAAAATCAATTTTCGGATGAAAAACGATGACTCCGGACATGTCGAATGTTCCCAAAATGGTCTATAATGATGAAATTTTAACATTTAATCTTTTGACTCTAAATGACTGTTGGATGTGAATTATGACTTTTTCAACTAAAATAAGTGTGTTTAAAGTCATTTCTGTGACTGAAACGGGTCAAAATTGAAGCTTTTGAGTAAGCAAAACTCTGTAAAAGTTGGCATTTTGGTCACTGTAAGGGTTTAAAAAGTGGTTATTCAACATGAGGCTCGATCCAATTGACATTTTGAATCATTTTTGGTACAGTCCAAAAAATCAATTTTCGGATGAAAAACGATGACTCCGGACATGTCAAACGTTCCCAAAATGGTCTATAATGATGAAATTTTATCATTTAATCTTTTGACTCTAAATGACTGTTGGATATGAATTTTGACTTTTTTAACTAAAATAAGTGTGTTTAAAGTCATTTCTGTGCCTGAAACGGGTCAAAATTAAAGCTTTTGAGTAAGCAAAACTCTGTAAAAATGGCCATTTTGGTCACTGTGAGGGTTTAAAAAGTGGTTATTCAACATGAGGCACGATCCAATTGACATTTTGAATTATTTTTGGTACAGTCCAAAAAATCAATTTTCGGATGAAAAACGATGACTCCGGACATGTCGAACGTTCCCAAAATGGTCTATAATGATGAAATTTTAACATTTAATATTTTGACTCTAAATGACTGTTGGATGTGAATTATGACAATTTCAACTAAAATAAGTGTGTTTAAAGTCATTTCTGTGACTGAAACGGGTCAAAATTGAAGCTTTTAAATAAGCAAAACTCTGTAAAAATGGCCATTTTGGTCACTGTGAGGGTTTAAAAAGTGGTTATTCAACATGAGGCACGATCCAATTGACATTTTGAATCATTTTTGGTACAGTCCAAAAAATCAATTTTCGCATGAAAAACGATGACTCCGGACATGTCAAACGTTCCCAAAATGGTCTATAATGATGAAATTTTAACATTTAATCTTTTGACTCTAAATGACTGTTGGATGTGAATTATGACTTTTTCAACTAAAATAAGTGTGTTTAAAGTCATTTCTGTGCCTGAAACGGGTCAAAATTGAAGCTTTTGGGTAAGAAAAACTCTGTAAAAATGGCAATTTTGGTCACTGTGAGGGTTTAAAAAGTGGTTATTCAACATGAGGCACGATCCCATTGACATTTTGAATCATTTTTGGTACAGTCCAAAAAATCAATTTTCGGATGAAAAACGATGACTCCGGACATGTCGAACGTTCCCAAAATGGTCTATAATGATGAAACTTTAACATTTAATCTTTTGACTCTAAATGACTGTTGGATGTGAATTATTACTTTTTTAACTAAAATAAGTGTGTTTAAAGTCATTTCTGTGCCTGAAACGGGTCAAAATTGAAGCTTTTGAGTAAGCAAAACTCTGTAAAAATGGCAATTTTGGTCACTGTGAGGGTTTAAAAAGTGGTTATTCAACATGAGGCTCGATCCAATTGACATTTTGAATCATTTTTGGTACAGTCCAAAAAATCAATTTTCGGATGAAAAACGATGACTCCGGACATGTCAAACGTTCCCAAAATGGTCTATAATGATGAAATGTTATCATTTAATCTTTTGACTCTAAATGACTGTTGGATGTGAATTATGACTTTTTCAACTAAAATAAGTGTGTTTAAAGTCATTTCTGTGACTGAAACGGGTCAAAATTGAAGCTTTTGAGTAAGCAAAACTCTGTAAAAATTGGCATTTTGGTCACTGTAAGGGTTTAAAAAGTGGTTATTCAACATGAGGCTCGATCCAATTGACATTTTGAATCATTTTTGGTACAGTCCAAAAAATCAATTTTCGGATGAAAAACGATGACTCCGGACATGTCAAACGTTCCCAAAATGGTCTATAATGATTAAATTTTATCATTTAATCTTTTGACTCTAAATGACTGTTGGATATGAATTTTGACTTTTTTAACTAAAATAAGTGTGTTTAAAGTCATTTCTGTGCCTGAAACGGGTCAAAATTAAAGCTTTTGAGTAAGCAAAACTCTGTAAAAATGGCAATTTTGGTCACTGTGAGGGTTTAAAAAGTGGTTATTCAACATGAGGCACGATCCAATTGACATTTTGAATCATTTTTGGTACAGTCCAAAAAATCAATTTTCGGATGAAAAACGATGACTCTGGACATGTCGAACGTTCCCAAAATGGTCTATAATGATGAAATTTTAACATTTAATCTTTTGACTCTAAATGACTGTTGGATGTGAATTATGACTTTTTCAACTAAAATAAGTGTGTTTAAAGTCATTTCTGTGACTGAAACGGGTCAAAATTGAAGCTTTTAAATAAGCAAAACTCTGTAAAAATGGCCATTTTGGTCACTGTGAGGGTTTAAAAAGTGGTTATTCAACATGAGGCACGATCCAATTGACATTTTGAATCATTTTTGGTACAGTCCAAAAAATCAATTTTCGGATGAAAAACGATGACTCCGGACATGTCGAACGTTCCCAAAATGGTCTATAATGATGAAATTTTAACATTTAATATTTTGACTCTAAATGACTGTTGGATGTGAATTATGACAATTTCAACTAAAATAAGTGTGTTTAAAGTCATTTCTGTGACTGAAACAGGTCAAAATTGAAGCTTTTAAATAAGCAAAACTCTGTAAAAATGGCCATTTTGGTCACTGTGAGGGTTTAAAAAGTGGTTATTCAACATGAGGCACGATCCAATTGACATTTTGAATCATTTTTGGTACAGTCCAAAAAATCAATTTTCGCATGAAAAACGATGACTCCGGACATGTCGAACGTTCCCAAAATGGTCTATAATGATGAAATTTTAACATTTAATCTTTTGACTCTAAATGACTGTTGGATGTGAATTATGACTTTTTCAACTAAAATAAGTGTGTTTAAAGTCATTTCTGTGCCTGAAACGGGTCAAAATTGAAGCTTTTGGGTAAGAAAAACTCTGTAAAAATGGCAATTTTGGTCACTGTGAGGGTTTAAAAAGTGGTTATTCAACATGAGGCACGATCCCATTGACATTTTGAATCATTTTTGGTACAGTCCAAAAAATCAATTTTCGGATGAAAAACGATGACTCCGGACATGTCGAACGTTCCCAAAATGGTCTATAATGATGAAATTTTAACATTTAATCTTTTGACTCTAAATGACTGTTGGATGCAAATTATGACTTTTTCTACTAAAATAAGTGTGTTTAAAGTCATTTCTGTGCCTGAAACGGGTCAAAATTGAAGCTTTTGAGTAAGCAAAACTCTGTAAAAATGGCAATTTTGGTCACTGTGAGGGTTTAAAAAGTGGTTATTCAACATGAGGCTCGATCCAATTGACATTTTGAATCATTTTTGGTACAGTCCAAAAAATCAATTTTCGGATGAAAAACGATGACTCCGGACATGTCAAACGTTCCCAAAATGGTCTATAATGATGAAATTTTATCATTTAATCTTTTGACTCTAAATGACTGTTGGATGTGAATTATGACTTTTTCAACTAAAATAAGTGTGTTTAAAGTCATTTCTGTGCCTGACACGGGTCAAAAGTGAAGCTTTTGAGTAAGCAAAACTCTGTAAAAATGGCAATTTTGGTCACTGTGAGGGTTTAAAAAGTGGTTATTCAACATGAGGCACGATCCAATTGACATTTTGAATCATTTTTGGAACAGTCCAAAAAATCAATTTTTGGATGAAAAACGATGACTCTGGACATGTCGAACGTTCCCAAAATGGTCTATAATGATGAAATTTTATCATTTAATCTTTTGACTCTAAATGACTGTTGGATATGAATTTTGACTTTTTTAACTAAAATAAGTGTGTTTAAAGTCATTTCTGTGCCTGAAACGGGTCAAAATTAAAGCTTTTGAGTAAGCAAAACTCTGTAAAAATGGCAATTTTGGTCACTGTGAGGGTTTAAAAAGTGGTTATTCAACATGAGGCACGATCCAATTGACATTTTGAATCATTTTTGGTATAGTTTAAAAAATCAATTTTCGGATGAAAAACGATGACTCCGGACATTTCGAACGTTCCCAAAATGGTCTATAATGATGACATTTTAACATTTAATATTTTGACTCTAAATGACTGTTGGATGTGAATTATGACAATTTCAACTAAAATAAGTGTGTTTAAAGTCATTTCTGTGACTGAAACGGGTCAAAATTGAAGCTTTTAAATAAGAAAAACTCTGTAAAAATGGCCATTTTGGTCACTGTGAGGGTTCAAAAAGTGGTTATTCAACATGAGGCACGATCCAATTGACATTTTGAATCATTTTTGGTACAGTCCAAAAAATCAATTTTCGCATGAAAAACGATGACTCCGGACATGTCGAACGTTCCCAAAATGGTCTATAATGATGAAATTTTAACATTTAATCTTTTGACTCTAAATGACTGTTGGATGTGAATTATGACTTTTTCAACTAAAATAAGTGTGTTTAAAGTCATTTCTGTGACTGAAACGGGTCAAAATTGAAGCTTTTAAATAAGCAAAACTCTGTAAAAATGGCCATTTTGGTCACTGTGAGGGTTTAAAAAGTGGTTATCCAACATGAGGCACGATCCCATTGACATTTTGAATCATTTTTGGTACAGTCCAAAAAATCAATTTTCGGATGAAAAACGATGACTCCGGACATGTCGAACGTTCCCAAAATGGTCTATAATGATGAAATTTTAACATTTAATCTTTTGACTCTAAATGACTGTTGGATGTGAATTATGACTTTTTCAACTAAAATAAGTGTGTTTAAAGTCATTTCTGTGCCTGAAACGGGTCAAAATTGAAGCTTTTGAGTAAGCAAAACTCTGTAAAAATGGCAATTTTGGTCACTGTGAGGGTTTAAAAAGTGGTTATTCAACATGAGGCACGATCCAATTGACATTTTGAATCATTTTTGGTACAGTCTAAAAAATCTATTTTCGGATGAAAAACGATGACTCCGGACATGTCGAACGTTCCCAAAATAGTCTATAATGATGAAATTTTAACATTTAATATTTTGACTCTAAATGACTGTTGGATGTGAATTATGACAATTTCAACTAAAATAAGTGTGTTTAAAGTCATTTCTGTGACTGAAACGGGTCAAAATTGAAGCTTTTAAATAAGCAAAACTCTGTAAAAATGGCCATTTTGGTCACTGTGAGGGTTTAAAAAGTGGTTATTCAACATGAGGCTCGATCCAATTGACATTTTGAATCATTTTTGGTACAGTCCAAAAAATCAATTTTCGGATGAAAAACGATGACTCCGGACATGTCAAACGTTCCCAAAATGGTCTATAATGATGAAATTTTATCATTTAATCTTTTGACTCTAAATGACTGTTGGATGTGAATTATGACTTTTTCAACTAAAATAAGTGTGTTTAAAGTCATTTCTGTGCCTGACACGGGTCAAAATTGAAGCTTTTGAGTAAGCAAAACTCTGTAAAAATGGCAATTTTGGTCACTGTGAGGGTTTAAAAAGTGGTTATTCAACATGAGGCACGATCCAATTGACATTTTGAATCATTTTTGGTACAGTCCAAAAAAATCAATTTTCGGATGAAAAACGATGACTCCGGACATGTCGAATGTTCCCAAAATGGTCTATAATGATGACATTTTAACATTTAATCTTTTGACTCTAAATGACTGTTGGATGTGAATTATGACTTTTTCAACTAAAATAAGTGTGTTTAAAGTCATTTCTGTGCCTGAAACGGGTCAAAATTGAAGCTTTTGAGTAAGCAAAACTCTGTAAAAATGGCAATTTTGGTCACTGTGAGGGTTTAAAAAGTGGTTATTCAACATGAGGCACGATCCAATTGACATTTTGAATCATTTTTGGTACAGTCCAAAAAATAAATTTTCGGATGAAAAACGATGACTCTGGACATGTCGAACGTTCCCAAAATGGTCTATAATGATGAAATTTTAACATTTAATCTTTTGACTCTAAATGACTGTTGGATGTGAATTATGACTTTTTCAACTAAAATAAGTGTGTTTAAAGTCATTTCTGTGACTGAAACGGGTCAAAATTGAAGCTTTTGAGTAAGCAAAACTCTGTAAAAATTGGCATTTTGGTCACTGTAAGGGTTTAAAAAGTGGTTATTCAACATGAGGCTCGATCCAATTGACATTTTGAATCATTTTTGGTACAGTCCAAAAAATCAATTTTCGGATGAAAAACGATGACTCCGGACATGTCAAACGTTCCCAAAATGGTCTATAATGATGAAATTTTATCATTTAATCTTTTGACTCTAAATGACTGTTGGATATGAATTTTGACTTTTTTAACTAAAATAAGTGTGTTTAAAGTCATTTCTGTGCCTGAAACGGGTCAAAATTAAAGCTTTTGAGTAAGCAAAACTCTGTAAAAATGGCCATTTTGGTCACTGTGAGGGTTTAAAAAGTGGTTATTCAACATGAGGCACGATCCAATTGACATTTTGAATTATTTTTGGTACAGTCCAAAAAAATCAATTTTCGGATGAAAAACGATGACTCCGGACATGTCGAATGTTCCGAAAATGTTCTATAATGATGAAATTTTAACATTTAATCTTTTGACTCTAAATGACTGTTGGATGTGAATTATGACTTTTTCAACTAAAATAAGTGTGTTTAAAGTCATTTCTGTGCCTGAAATGGGTCAAAATTGAAGCTTTTGAGTAAGCAAAACTCTGTAAAAATGGCAATTTTGGTCACTGTGAGGGTTTAAAAAGTGGTTATTCAACATGAGGCACGATCCAATTGACATTTTGAATCATTTTTGGTACAGTCCAAAAAATCAATTTTCGGATGAAAAACGATGACTCTGGACATGTCGAACGTTCCCAAAATGGTCTATAATGATGAAATTTTAACATTTAATCTTTTGACTCTAAATGACTGTTGGATGTGAATTATGACTTTTTCAACTAAAATAAGTGTGTTTAAAGTCATTTCTGTGACTGAAACGGGTCAAAATTGAAGCTTTTAAATAAGCAAAACTCTGTAAAAATGGCCATTTTGGTCACTGTGAGGGTTTAAAAAGTGGTTATTCAACATGAGGCATGATCCAATTGACATTTTGAATCATTTTTGGTACAGTCCAAAAAATCAATTTTCGGATGAAAAACGATGACTCCGGACATGTCGAACGTTCCCAAAATGGTCTATAATGATGAAATTTTAACATTTAATATTTTGACTCTAAATGACTGTTGGATGTGAATTATGACAATTTCAACTAAAATAAGTGTGTTTAAAGTCATTTCTGTGACTGAAATAGGTCAAAATTGAAGCTTTTAAATAAGCAAAACTCTGTAAAAATGGCCATTTTGGTCACTGTGAGGGTTTAAAAAGTGGTTATTCAACATGAGGCACGATCCAATTGACATTTTGAATCATTTTTGGTACAGTCCAAAAAATCAATTTTCGCATGAAAAACGATGACTCCGGACATGTCGAACGTTCCCAAAATGGTCTATAATGATAAAATTTTAACATTTAATCTTTTGACTCTAAATGACTGTTGGATGTGAATTATGACTTTTTCAACTAAAATAAGTGTGTTTAAAGTCATTTCTGTGCCTGAAACGGGTCAAAATTGAAGCTTTTGAGTAAGCAAAACTCTGTAAAAATGGCAATTTTGGTCACTGTGAGGGTTTAAAAAGTGGTTATTCAACATGAGGCTCGATCCAATTGACATTTTGAATCATTTTTGGTACAGTCCAAAAAATCAATTTTCGGATGAAAAACGATGACTCCGGACATGTCAAACGTTCCCAAAATGGCCTATAATGATGAAATTTTATCATTTAATCTTTTGACTCTAAATGACTGTTGGATGTGAATTATGACTTTTTCAACTAAAGTAAGTGTGTTTAAAGTCATTTCTGTGCCTGACACGGGTCAAAAGTGAAGCTTTTGAGTAAGCAAAACTCTGTAAAAATGGCAATTTTGGTCACTGTGAGGGTTTAAAAAGTGGTTATTCAACATGAGGCACGATCCAATTGACATTTTGAATCATTTTTGGAACAGTCCAAAAAATCAATTTTTGGATGAAAAACGATGACTCTGGACATGTCGAACGTTCCCAAAATGGTCTATAATGATGAAATTTTATCATTTAATCTTTTGACTCTAAATGACTGTTGGATATGAATTTTGACTTTTTTAACTAAAATAAGTGTGTTTAAAGTCATTTCTGTGCCTGAAACGGGTCAAAATTAAAGCTTTTGAGTAAGCAAAACTCTGTAAAAATGGCAATTTTGGTCACTGTGAGGGTTTAAAAAGTAGTTATTCAACATGAGGCACGATCCAATTGACATTTTGAATCATTTTTGGTACAGTCCAAAAAATCAATTTTCGGATGAAAAACGATGACTCCGGACATGTCGAACGTTCCCAAAATGGTCTATAATGATGACATTTTAACATTTAATATTTTGACTCTAAATGACTGTTGGATGTGAATTATGACAATTTCAACTAAAATAAGTGTGTTTAAAGTCATTTCTGTGACTGAAACGTGTCAAAATTGAAGCTTTTAAATAAGAAAAACTCTGTAAAAATGGCCATTTTGGTCACTGTGAGGGTTTAAAAAGTGGTTATTCAACATGAGGCACGATCCAATTGACATTTTGAATCATTTTTGGTACAGTCCAAAAAATCAATTTTCGCATGAAAAACGATGACTCCGGACATGTCGAACGTTCCCAAAATGGTCTATAATGATGAAATTTTAACATTTAATCTTTTGACTCTAAATGACTGTTGGATGTGAATTATGACTTTTTCAACTAAAATAAGTGTGTTTAAAGTCATTTCTGTGCCTGAAACGGGTCAAAATTGAAGCTTTTGGGTAAGAAAAACTCTGTAAAAATGGCAATTTTGGTCACTGTGAGGGTTTAAAAAGTGGTTATTCAACATGAGGCACGATCCCATTGACATTTTGAATCATTTTTGGTACAGTCCAAAAAATCAATTTTCGGATGAAAAACGATGACTCCGGACATGTCGAACGTTCCCAAAATGGTCTATAATGATGAAATTTTAACATTTAATCTTTTGACTCTAAATGACTGTTGGATGTGAATTATGACTTTTTCAACTAAAATAAGTGTGTTTAAAGTCATTTCTGTGCCTGAAACGGGTCAAAATTGAAGCTTTTGAGTAAGCAAAACTCTGTAAAAATGGCAATTTTGGTCACTGTGAGGGTTTAAAAAGTGGTTATTCAACATGAGGCTCGATCCAATTGACATTTTGAATAATTTTTGGTACAGTCCAAAAAATCAATTTTCGGATGAAAAACGATGACTCCGGACATGTCAAACGTTCCCAAAATGGTCTATAATGATGAAATTTTATCATTTAATCTTTTGACTCTAAATGACTGTTGGATGTGAATTATGACTTTTTCAACTAAAATAAGTGTGTTTAAAGTCATTTCTGTGCCTGACACGGGTCAAAATTGAAGCTTTTGAGTAAGCAAAACTCTGTAAAAATGGCAATTTTGGTCACCGTGAGGGTTTAAAAAGTGGTTATTCAACATGAGGCACGATCCAATTGACATTTTGAATCATTTTTGGTACAGTACAAAAAAATCAATTTTCGGATGAAAAACGATGACTCCGGACATGTCGAATGTTCCCAAAATGGTCTATAATGATGACATTTTAACATTTAATCTTTTGACTCTAAATGACTGTTGGATGTGAATTATGACTTTTTCAACTAAAATAAGTGTGTTTAAAGTCATTTCTGTGCCTGAAACGGGTCAAAATTGAAGCTTTTGAGTAAGCAAAACTCTGTAAAAATGGCAATTTTGGTCACTGTGAGGGTTTAAAAAGTGGTTATTCAACATGAGGCACGATCCAATTGACATTTTGAATCATTTTTGGTACAGTCCAAAAAATCAATTTTCGGATGAAAAACGATGACTCTGGACATGTCGAACGTTCCCAAAATGGTCTATAATGATGAAATTTTAACATTTAATCTTTTGACTCTAAATGACTGTTGGATGTGAATTATGACTTTTTCAACTAAAATAAGTGTGTTTAAAGTCATTTCTGTGACTGAAACGGGTCAAAATTGAAGCTTTTGAGTAAGCAAAACTCTGTAAAAATTGGCATTTTGGTCACTGTAAGGGTTTAAAAAGTGGTTATTCAACATGAGGCTCGATCCAATTGACATTTTGAATCATTTTTGGTACAGTCCAAAAAATCAATTTTCGGATGAAAAACGATGACTCCGGACATGTCAAACGTTCCCAAAATGGTCTATAATTATGAAATTTTATCATTTAATCTTTTGACTCTAAATGACTGTTGGATATGAATTTTGACTTTTTTAACTAAAATAAGTGTGTTTAAAGTCATTTCTGTGCCTGAAACGTGTCAAAATTAAAGCTTTTGAGTAAGCAAAACTCTGTAAAAATGGCAATTTTGGTCACTGTGAGGGTTTAAAAAGTGGTTATTCAACATGAGGCACGATCCAATTGACATTTTGAATCATTTTTGGTACAGTCCAAAAAATCAATTTTCGGATGAAAAACGATGACTCCGGACATGTCGAACGTTCTCAAAATGGTCTATAATGATGAAATTTTAACATTTAATCTTTTGACTCTAAATGACTGTTGGATGTGAATTATGACTTCTTCAACTAAAATAAGTGTGTTTAAAGTCATTTCTGTGCCTGAAACGGGTCAAAATTGAAGCTTTTGAGTAAGCAAAACTCTGTAAAAATGGACATTTTGGTCACTGTGGGGGTTTAAAAAGTGGTTATTCAACATGAGGCACGATCCAATTGACATTTTGAATCATTTTTGGTACAGTCCAAAAAATCAATTTTCGGATGAAAAACGATGACTCGGGACATGTCAAACATTCCCAAAATGGTCTATAATGATGAAATTTTATCATTTAATCTTTTGACTCTAAATGACTGTTGGATGTGAATTTTGACTTTTTTAACTAAAATAAGTGTGTTTAAAGTCATTTCTGTGCCTGAAACGGGTCAAAATTGAAGCTTTTGAGTAAGCAAAACTCTGTAAAAATGGCAATTTTGGTCACTGTGAGGGTTTAAAAAGTGGTTATTCAACATGAGGCACGATCCAATTGACATTTTGAATCATTTTTGGTACAGTCCAAAAAAATCAATTTTCGGATGAAAAACGATGACTCCGGACATGTCGAATGTTCCCAAAATGTTCTATAATGATGAAATTTTAACATTTAATCTTTTGACTCTAAATGACTGTTGGATGTGAATTATGACTTTTTCAACTAAAATAAGTGTTTAAAGTCATTTCTGTGCCTGAAATGGGTCAAAATTGAAGCTTTTGAGTAAGCAAAACTCTGTAAAAATGGCAATTTTGGTCACTGTGAGGGTTTAAAAAGTGGTTATTCAACATGAGGCACGATCCAATTGACATTTTGAATCATTTTTGGTACAGTCCAAAAAATCAATTTTCGGATGAAAAACGATGACTCTGGACATGTCGAACGTTCCCAAAATGGTCTATAATGATGAAATTTTAACATTTAATATTTTGACTCTAAATGACTGTTGGATGTGAATTATGACAATTTCAACTAAAATAAGTGTGTTTAAAGTCATTTCTGTGACTGAAACAGGTCAAAATTGAAGCTTTTAAATAAGCAAAACTCTGTAAAAATGGCCATTTTGGTCACTGTGAGGGTTTAAAAAGTGGTTATTCAACATGAGGCACGATCCAATTGACATTTTGAATCATTTTTGGTACAGTCCAAAAAATCAATTTTCGCATAAAAAACGATGACTCCGGACATGTCGAACGTTCCCAAAATGGTCTATAATGATGAAATTTTAACATTTAATCTTTTGACTCTAAATGACTGTTGGATGTGAATTATGACTTTTTCAACTAAAATAAGTGTGTTTAAAGTCATTTCTGTGCCTGAAACGGGTCAAAATTGAAGCTTTTGGGTAAGAAAAACTCTGTAAAAATGGCAATTTTGGTCACTGTGAGGGTTTAAAAAGTGGTTATTCAACATGAGGCACGATCCCATTGACATTTTGAATCATTTTTGGTACAGTCCAAAAAATCAATTTTCGGATGAAAAACGATGACTCCGGACATGTCGAACGTTCCCAAAATGGTCTATAATGATGAAATTTTAACATTTAATCTTTTGACTCTAAATGACTGTTGGATGCGAATTATGACTTTTTCTACTAAAATAAGTGTGTTTAAAGTCATTTCTGTGCCTGAAACGGGTCAAAATTGAAGCTTTTGAGTAAGCAAAACTCTGTAAAAATGGCAATTTTGGTCACTGTGAGGGTTTAAAAAGTGGTTATTCAACATGAGGCTCGATCCAATTGACATTTTGAATCATTTTTGGTACAGTCCAAAAAATCAATTTTCGGATGAAAAACGATGACTCCGGACATGTCAAACGTTCCCAAAATGGTCTATAATGATGAAATTTTATCATTTAATCTTTTGACTCTAAATGACTGTTGGATGTGAATTATGACTTTTTCAACTAAAATAAGTGTGTTTAAAGTCATTTCTGTGCCTGACACGGGTCAAAAGTGAAGCTTTTGAGTAAGCAAAACTCTGTAAAAATGGCAATTTTGGTCACTGTGCGGGTTTAAAAAGTGGTTATTCAACATGAGGCACGATCCAATTGACATTTTGAATCATTTTTGGAACAGTCCAAAAAATCAATTTTTGGATGAAAAACGATGACTCTGGACATGTCGAACGTTCCCAAAATGGTCTATAATGATGAAATTTTATCATTTAATCTTTTGACTCTAAATGACTGTTGGATATGAATTTTGACTTTTTTAACTAAAATAAGTGTGTTTAAAGTCATTTCTGTGCCTGAAACGGGTCAAAATTAAAGCTTTTGAGTAAGCAAAACTCTGTAAAAATGGCAATTTTGGTCACTGTGAGGGTTTAAAAAGTGGTTATTCAACATGAGGCACGATCCAATTGACATTTTGAATCATTTTTGGTACAGTCCAAAAAATCAATTTTCGGATGAAAAACGATGACTCCGGACATGTCGAACGTTCCCAAAATGGTCTATAATGATGACATTTTAACATTTAATATTTTGACTCTAAATGACTGTTGGATGTGAATTATGACAATTTCAACTAAAATAAGTGTGTTTAAAGTCATTTCTGTGACTGAAACGTGTCAAAATTGAAGCTTTTAAATAAGAAAAACTCTGTAAAAATGGCCATTTTGGTCACTGTGAGGGTTTAAAAAGTGGTTATTCAACATGAGGCACGATCCAATTGACATTTTGAATCATTTTTGGTACAGTCCAAAAAATCAATTTTCGCATGAAAAACGATGACTCCGGACATGTCGAACGTTCCCAAAATGGTCTATAATGATGAAATTTTAACATTTAATCTTTTGACTCTAAATGACTGTTGGATGTGAATTATGACTTTTTCAACTAAAATAAGTGTGTTTAAAGTCATTTCTGTGCCTGAAACGGGTCAAAATTGAAGCTTTTGGGTAAGAAAAACTCTGTAAAAATGGCAATTTTGGTCACTGTGAGGGTTTAAAAAGTGGTTATTCAACATGAGGCACGATCCCATTGACATTTTGAATCATTTTTGGTACAGTCCAAAAAATCAATTTTCGGATGAAAAACGATGACTCCGGACATGTCGAACGTTCCCAAAATGGTCTATAATGATGAAATTTTAACATTTAATCTTTTGACTCTAAATGACTGTTGGATGTGAATTATGACTTTTTCAACTAAAATAAGTGTGTTTAAAGTCATTTCTGTGCCTGAAACGGGTCAAAATTGAAGCTTTTGAGTAAGCAAAACTCTGTAAAAATGGCAATTTTGGTCACTGTGAGGGTTTAAAAAGTGGTTATTCAACATGAGGCTCGATCCAATTGACATTTTGAATAATTTTTGGTACAGTCCAAAAAATCAATTTTCGGATGAAAAACGATGACTCCGGACATGTCAAACGTTCCCAAAATGGTCTATAATGATGAAATTTTATCATTTAATCTTTTGACTCTAAATGACTGTTGGATGTGAATTATGACTTTTTCAACTAAAATAAGTGTGTTTAAAGTCATTTCTGTGCCTGACACGGGTCAAAATTGAAGCTTTTGAGTAAGCAAAACTCTGTAAAAATGGCAATTTTGGTCACTGTGAGGGTTTAAAAAGTGGTTATTCAACATGAGGCACGATCCAATTGACATTTTGAATCATTTTTGGTACAGTACAAAAAAATCAATTTTCGGATGAAAAACGATGACTCCGGACATGTCGAATGTTCCCAAAATGGTCTATAATGATGACATTTTAACATTTAATCTTTTGACTCTAAATGACTGTTGGATGTGAATTATGACTTTTTCAACTAAAATAAGTGTGTTTAAAGTCATTTCTGTGCCTGAAACGGGTCAAAATTGAAGCTTTTGAGTAAGCAAAACACTGTAAAAATGGCAATTTTGGTCACTGTGAGGGTTTAAAAAGTGGTTATTCAACATGAGGCACGATCCAATTGACATTTTGAATCATTTTTGGTACAGTCCAAAAAATCAATTTTCGGATGAAAAACGATGACTCTGGACATGTCGAACGTTCCCAAAATGGTCTATAATGATGAAATTTTAACATTTAATCTTTTGACTCTAAATGACTGTTGGATGTGAATTATGACTTTTTCAACTAAAATAAGTGTGTTTAAAGTCATTTCTGTGACTGAAACGGGTCAAAATTGAAGCTTTTGAGTAAGCAAAACTCTGTAAAAATTGGCATTTTGGTCACTGTAAGGGTTTAAAAAGTGGTTATTCAACATGAGGCTCGATCCAATTGACATTTTGAATCATTTTTGGTACAGTCCAAAAAATCAATTTTCGGATGAAAAACGATGACTCCGGACATGTCAAACGTTCCCAAAATGGTCTATAATTATGAAATTTTATCATTTAATCTTTTGACTCTAAATGACTGTTGGATATGAATTTTGACTTTTTTAACTAAAATAAGTGTGTTTAAAGTCATTTCTGTGCCTGAAACGGGTCAAAATTAAAGCTTTTGAGTAAGCAAAACTCTGTAAAAATGGCAATTTTGGTCACTGTGAGGGTTTAAAAAGTGGTTATTCAACATGAGGCACAATCCAATTGACATTTTGAATCATTTTTGGTACAGTCCAAAAAATCAATTTTCGGATGAAAAACGATGACTCCGGACATGTCGAACGTTCTCAAAATGGTCTATAATGATGAAATTTTAACATTTAATCTTTTGACTCTAAATGACTGTTGGATGTGAATTATGACTTCTTCAACTAAAATAAGTGTGTTTAAAGTCATTTCTGTGCCTGAAACGGGTCAAAATTGAAGCTTTTGAGTAAGCAAAACTCTGTAAAAATGGACATTTTGGTCACTGTGGGGGTTTAAAAAGTGGTTATTCAACATGAGGCACGATCCAATTGACATTTTGAATCATTTTTGGTACAGTCCAAAAAATCAATTTTCGGATGAAAAACGATGACTCGGGACATGTCAAACATTCCCAAAATGGTCTATAATGATGAAATTTTATCATTTAATCTTTTGACTCTAAATGACTGTTGGATGTGAATTTTGACTTTTTTAACTAAAATAAGTGTGTTTAAAGTCATTTCTGTGCCTGAAACGGGTCAAAATTGAAGCTTTTGAGTAAGCAAAACTCTGTAAAAATGGCAATTTTGGTCACTGTGAGGGTTTAAAAAGTGGTTATTCAACATGAGGCACGATCCAATTGACATTTTGAATCATTTTTGGTACAGTCCAAAAAAATCAATTTTCGGATGAAAAACGATGACTCCGGACATGTCGAATGTTCCCAAAATGTTCTATAATGATGAAATTTTAACATTTAATCTTTTGACTCTAAATGACTGTTGGATGTGAATTATGACTTTTTCAACTAAAATAAGTGTTTAAAGTCATTTCTGTGCCTGAAATGGGTCAAAATTGAAGCTTTTGAGTAAGCAAAACTCTGTAAAAATGGCAATTTTGGTCACTGTGAGGGTTTAAAAAGTGGTTATTCAACATGAGGCACGATCCAATTGACATTTTGAATCATTTTTGGTACAGTCCAAAAAATCAATTTTCGGATGAAAAACGATGACTCTGGACATGTCGAACGTTCCCAAAATGGTCTATAATGATGAAATTTTAACATTTAATATTTTGACTCTAAATGACTGTTGGATGTGAATTATGACAATTTCAACTAAAATAAGTGTGTTTAAAGTCATTTCTGTGACTGAAACAGGTCAAAATTGAAGCTTTTAAATAAGCAAAACTCTGTAAAAATGGCCATTTTGGTCACTGTGAGGGTTTAAAAAGTGGTTATTCAACATGAGGCACGATCCAATTGACATTTTGAATCATTTTTGGTACAGTCCAAAAAATCAATTTTCGCATAAAAAACGATGACTCCGGACATGTCGAACGTTCCCAAAATGGTCTATAATGATGAAATTTTAACATTTAATCTTTTGACTCTAAATGACTGTTGGATGTGAATTATGACTTTTTCAACTAAAATAAGTGTGTTTAAAGTCATTTCTGTGCCTGAAACGGGTCAAAATTGAAGCTTTTGGGTAAGAAAAACTCTGTAAAAATGGCAATTTTGGTCACTGTGAGGGTTTAAAAAGTGGTTATTCAACATGAGGCACGATCCCATTGACATTTTGAATCATTTTTGGTACAGTCCAAAAAATCAATTTTCGGATGAAAAACGATGACTCCGGACATGTCGAACGTTCCCAAAATGGTCTATAATGATGAAATTTTAACATTTAATCTTTTGACTCTAAATGACTGTTGGATGCGAATTATGACTTTTTCTACTAAAATAAGTGTGTTTAAAGTCATTTCTGTGCCTGAAACGGGTCAAAATTGAAGCTTTTGAGTAAGCAAAACTCTGTAAAAATGGCAATTTTGGTCACTGTGAGGGTTTAAAAAGTGGTTATTCAACATGAGGCTCGATCCAATTGACATTTTGAATCATTTTTGGTACAGTCCAAAAAATCAATTTTCGGATGAAAAACGATGACTCCGGACATGTCAAACGTTCCCAAAATGGTCTATAATGATGAAATTTTATCATTTAATCTTTTGACTCTAAATGACTGTTGGATGTGAATTATGACTTTTTCAACTAAAATAAGTGTGTTTAAAGTCATTTCTGTGCCTGACACGGGTCAAAAGTGAAGCTTTTGAGTAAGCAAAACTCTGTAAAAATGGCAATTTTGGTCACTGTGAGGGTTTAAAAAGTGGTTATTCAACATGAGGCACGATCCAATTGACATTTTGAATCATTTTTGGAACAGTCCAAAAAATCAATTTTTGGATGAAAAACGATGACTCTGGACATGTCGAACGTTCCCAAAATGGTCTATAATGATGAAATTTTATCATTTAATCTTTTGACTCTAAATGACTGTTGGATATGAATTTTGACTTTTTTAACTAAAATAAGTGTGTTTAAAGTCATTTCTGTGCCTGAAACGGGTCAAAATTAAAGCTTTTGAGTAAGCAAAACTCTGTAAAAATGGCAATTTTGGTCACTGTGAGGGTTTAAAAAGTGGTTATTCAACATGAGGCACGATCCAATTGACATTTTGAATCATTTTTGGTACAGTCCAAAAAATCAATTTTCGGATGAAAAACGATGACTCCGGACATGTCGAACGTTCCCAAAATGGTCTATAATGATGACATTTTAACATTTAATATTTTGACTCTAAATGACTGTTGGATGTGAATTATGACAATTTCAACTAAAATAAGTGTGTTTAAAGTCATTTCTGTGACTGAAACGTGTCAAAATTGAAGCTTTTAAATAAGAAAAACTCTGTAAAAATGGCCATTTTGGTCACTGTGAGGGTTTAAAAAGTGGTTATTCAACATGAGGCACGATCCAATTGACATTTTGAATCATTTTTGGTACAGTCCAAAAAATCAATTTTCGCATGAAAAACGATGACTCCGGACATGTCGAACGTTCCCAAAATGGTCTATAATGATGAAATTTTAACATTTAATCTTTTGACTCTAAATGACTGTTGGATGTGAATTATGACTTTTTCAACTAAAATAAGTGTGTTTAAAGTCATTTCTGTGCCTGAAACGGGTCAAAATTGAAGCTTTTGGGTAAGAAAAACTCTGTAAAAATGGCAATTTTGGTCACTGTGAGGGTTTAAAAAGTGGTTATTCAACATGAGGCACGATCCCATTGACATTTTGAATCATTTTTGGTACAGTCCAAAAAATCAATTTTCGGATGAAAAACGATGACTCCGGACATGTCGAACGTTCCCAAAATGGTCTATAATGATGAAATTTTAACATTTAATCTTTTGACTCTAAATGACTGTTGGATGTGAATTATGACTTTTTCAACTAAAATAAGTGTGTTTAAAGTCATTTCTGTGCCTGAAACGGGTCAAAATTGAAGCTTTTGAGTAAGCAAAACTCTGTAAAAATGGCAATTTTGGTCACTGTGAGGGTTTAAAAAGTGGTTATTCAACATGAGGCTCGATCCAATTGACATTTTGAATAATTTTTGGTACAGTCCAAAAAATCAATTTTCGGATGAAAAACGATGACTCCGGACATGTCAAACGTTCCCAAAATGGTCTATAATGATGAAATTTTATCATTTAATCTTTTGACTCTAAATGACTGTTGGATGTGAATTATGACTTTTTCAACTAAAATAAGTGTGTTTAAAGTCATTTCTGTGCCTGACACGGGTCAAAATTGAAGCTTTTGAGTAAGCAAAAACTCTGTAAAAATGGCAATTTTGGTCACTGTGAGGGTTTAAAAAGTGGTTATTCAACATGAGGCACGATCCAATTGACATTTTGAATCATTTTTGGTACAGTACAAAAAAATCAATTTTCGGATGAAAAACGATGACTCCGGACATGTCGAATGTTCCCAAAATGGTCTATAATGATGACATTTTAACATTTAATCTTTTGACTCTAAATGACTGTTGGATGTGAATTATGACTTTTTCAACTAAAATAAGTGTGTTTAAAGTCATTTCTGTGCCTGAAACGGGTCAAAATTGAAGCTTTTGAGTAAGCAAAACTCTGTAAAAATGGCAATTTTGGTCACTGTGAGGGTTTAAAAAGTGGTTATTCAACATGAGGCACGATCCAATTGACATTTTGAATCATTTTTGGTACAGTCCAAAAAATCAATTTTCGGATGAAAAACGATGACTCTGGACATGTCGAACGTTCCCAAAATGGTCTATAATGATGAAATTTTAACATTTAATCTTTTGACTCTAAATGACTGTTGGATGTGAATTATGACTTTTTCAACTAAAATAAGTGTGTTTAAAGTCATTTCTGTGACTGAAACGGGTCAAAATTGAAGCTTTTGAGTAAGCAAAACTCTGTAAAAATTGGCATTTTGGTCACTGTAAGGGTTTAAAAAGTGGTTATTCAACATGAGGCTCGATCCAATTGACATTTTGAATCATTTTTGGTACAGTCCAAAAAATCAATTTTCGGATGAAAAACGATGACTCCGGACATGTCAAACGTTCCCAAAATGGTCTATAATTATGAAATTTTATCATTTAATCTTTTGACTCTAAATGACTGTTGGATATGAATTTTGACTTTTTTAACTAAAATAAGTGTGTTTAAAGTCATTTCTGTGCCTGAAACGGGTCAAAATTAAAGCTTTTGAGTAAGCAAAACTCTGTAAAAATGGCAATTTTGGTCACTGTGAGGGTTTAAAAAGTGGTTATTCAACATGAGGCACGATCCAATTGACATTTTGAATCATTTTTGGTACAGTCCAAAAAATCAATTTTCGGATGAAAAACGATGACTCCGGACATGTCGAACGTTCTCAAAATGGTCTATAATGATGAAATTTTAACATTTAATCTTTTGACTCTAAATGACTGTTGGATGTGAATTATGACTTCTTCAACTAAAATAAGTGTGTTTAAAGTCATTTCTGTGCCTGAAACGGGTCAAAATTGAAGCTTTTGAGTAAGCAAAACTCTGTAAAAATGGACATTTTGGTCACTGTGAGGGTTTAAAAAGTGGTTATTCAACATGAGGCACGATCCAATTGACATTTTGAATCATTTTTGGTACAGTCCAAAAAATCAATTTTCGGATGAAAAACGATGACTCGGGACATGTCAAACATTCCCAAAATGGTCTATAATGATGAAATTTTATCATTTAATCTTTTGACTCTAAATGACTGTTGGATATGAATTTTGACTTTTTTAACTAAAATAAGTGTGTTTAAAGTCATTTCTGTGCCTGAAACGGGTCAAAATTAAAGCTTTTGAGTAAGCAAAACTCTGTAAAAATGGCAATTTTGGTCACTGTGAGGGTTTAAAAAGTGGTTATTCAACATGAGGCACGATCCAATTGACATTTTGAATCATTTTTGGTACAGTCCAAAAAATCAATTTTCGGATGAAAAACGATGACTCTGGACATGTCGAACGTTCCCAAAATGGTCTATAATGATGAAATTTTAACATTTAATCTTTTGACTCTAAATGACTGTTGGATGTGAATTATGACTTTTTCAACTAAAATAAGTGTGTTTAAAGTCATTTCTGTGACTGAAACGGGTCAAAATTGAAGCTTTTAAATAAGCAAAATTCTGTAAGAATGGCCATTTTGGTCACTGTGAGGGTTTAAAAAGTGGTTATTCAACATGAGGCACGATCCAATTGACATTTTGAATCATTTTTGGTACAGTCCAAAAAATCAATTTTCGGATGAAAAACGATGACTCCGGACATGTCGAACGTTCCCAAAATGGTCTATAATGATGAAATTTTAACATTTAATATTTTGACTCTAAATGACTGTTGGATGTGAATTATGACAATTTCAACTAAAATAAGTGTGTTTAAAGTCACTTCTGTGACTGAAACGGGTCAAAATTGAAGCTTTTAAATAAGCAAAACTCTGTAAAAATGGCCATTTTGGTCACTGTGAGGGTTTAAAAAGTGGTTATTCAACATGAGGCACGATCCAATTGACATTTTGAATCATTTTTGGTACAGTCCAAAAAATCAATTTTCGGATGAAAAACGATGACTCCGGACATGTCGAACGTTCTCAAAATGGTCTATAATGATGAAATTTTAACATTTAATCTTTTGACTCTAAATGACTGTTGGATGTGAATTATGACTTCTTCAACTAAAATAAGTGTGTTTAAAGTCATTTCTGTGCCTGAAACGGGTCAAAATTGAAGCTTTTGAGTAAGCAAAACTCTGTAAAAATGGACATTTTGGTCACTGTGAGAGTTTAAAAAGTGGTTATTCAACATGAGGCACGATCCAATTGACATTTTGAATCATTTTTGGTACAGTCCAAAAAATCAATTTTCGGATGAAAAACGATGACTCGGGACATGTCAAACATTCCCAAAATGGTCTATAATGATGAAATTTTATCATTTAATCTTTTGACTCTAAATGACTTTTGGATGTGAATTTTGACTTTTTTAACTAAAATAAGTGTGTTTAAAGTCATTTCTGTGCCTGAAATGGGTCAAAATTGAAGCTTTTGAGTAAGCAAAACTCTGTAAAAATGGCAATTTTGGTCACTGTGAGGGTTTAAAAAGTGGTTATTCAACCTGAGGCACGATCCAATTGACATTTTGAATCATTTTTGGTACAGTCCAAAAAATCAATTTTCAGATGAAAAACGATGACTCCGGACATGTCGAACGTTCCCAAAATGGTCTATAATGATGAAATTTTAACATTTAATATTTTGACTCTAAATGACTGTTGGATGTGAATTATGACAATTTCAACTAAAATACGTGTGTTTAAAGTCATTTCTGTGACTGAAACGGGTCAAAATTGAAGCTTTTAAATAAGCAAAACTCTGTAAAAATGGCCATTTTGGTCACTGTGAGGATTTAAAAAGTGGTTATTCAACATGAGGCACGATCCAATTGACATTTTGAATCATTTTTGGTACAGTCCAAAAAAATCAATTTTCGGATGAAAAACGATGACTCCGGACATGTCGAATGTTCCCAAAATGTTCTATAATGATGAAATTTTAACATTTAATCTTTTGACTCTAAATGACTGTTGGATGTGAATTATGACTTTTTCAACTAAAATAAGTGTGTTTAAAGTCATTTCTGTGACTGAAACGGGTCAAAATTGAAGCTTTTAAATAAGCAAAACTCTGTAAAAATGGCCATTTTGGTCACTGTGAGGGTTTAAAAAGTGGTTATTCAACATGAGGCACGATCCAATTGACATTTTGAATAATTTTTGGTACAGTCCAAAAAATCAATTTTCGGATGAAAAACGATGACTCCGGACATGTCGAACGTTCCCAAAATGGTCTATAATGATGAAATTTTAACATTTAATATTTTGACTCTAAATGACTGTTGGATGTGAATTATGACAATTTCAACTAAAATAAGTGTGTTTAAAGTCATTTCTGTGACTGAAACAGGTCAAAATTGAAGCTTTTAAATAAGCAAAACTCTGTAAAAATGGCCATTTTGGTCACTGTGAGGGTTTAAAAAGTGGTTATTCAACATGAGGCACGATCCAATTGACATTTTGAATCATTTTTGGTACAGTCCAAAAAATCAATTTTCGCATGAAAAACGATGACTCCGGACATGTCGAACGTTCCCAAAATGGTCTATAATGATGAAATTTTAACATTTAATCTTTTGACTCTAAATGACTGTTGGATGTGAATTATGACTTTTTCAACTAAAATAAGTGTGTTTAAAGTCATTTCTGTGTCTGAAACGGGTCAAAATTGAAGCTTTTGGGTAAGAAAAACTCTGTAAAAATGGCAATTTTGGTCACTGTGAGGGTTTAAAAAGTGGTTATTCAACATGAGGCTCGATCCAATTGACATTTTGAATCATTTTTGGTACAGTCCAAAAAATCAATTTTCGGATGAAAAACGATGACTCCGGACATGTCGAACGTTCCCAAAATGGTCTATAATGATGAAATTTTAACATTTAATCTTTTGACTCTAAATGACTGTTGGATGTGAATTATGACTTTTTCAACTAAAATAAGTGTGTTTAAAGTCATTTCTGTGCCTGAAACGGGTCAAAATTGAAGCTTTTGAGTAAGCAAAACTCTGTAAAAATGGCAATTTTGGTCACTGTGAGGGTTTAAAAAGTGGTTATTCAACATGAGGCTCGATCCAATTGACATTTTGAATCATTTTTGGTACAGTCCAAAAAATCAATTTTTGGATGAAAAACGATGACTCCGGACATGTCGAATGTTCCCAAAATGGTCTATAATGATGACATTTTAACATTTAATCTTTTGACTCTAAATGACTGTTGGATGTGAATTATGACTTTTTCAACTAAAATAAGTGTGTTTAAAGTCATTTCTGTGCCTGAAACGGGTCAAAATTGAAGCTTTTGAGTAAGCAAAACTCTGTAAAAATGGCAATTTTGGTCACTGTGAGGGTTTAAAAAGTGGTTATTCAACATGAGGCACGATCCAATTGACATTTTGAATCATTTTTGGTACAGTCCAAAAAATCAATTTTCGGATGAAAAACGATGACTCTGGACATGTCGAACGTTCCCAAAATGGTCTATAATGATGAAATTTTAACATTTAATCTTTTGACTCTAAATGACTGTTGGATGTGAATTATGACTTTTTCAACTAAAATAAGTGTGTTTAAAGTCATTTCTGTGACTGAAACGGGTCAAAATTGAAGCTTTTGAGTAAGCAAAACTCTGTAAAAATTGGCATTTTGGTCACTGTAAGGGTTTAAAAAGTGGTTATTCAACATGAGGCTCGATCCAATTGACATTTTGAATCATTTTTGGTACAGTCCAAAAAATCAATTTTCGGATGAAAAACGATGACTCCGGACATGTCAAACGTTCCCAAAATGGTCTATAATTATGAAATTTTATCATTTAATCTTTTGACTCTAAATGACTGTTGGATATGAATTTTGACTTTTTTAACTAAAATAAGTGTGTTTAAAGTCATTTCTGTGCCTGAAACGTGTCAAAATTAAAGCTTTTGAGTAAGCAAAACTCTGTAAAAATGGCAATTTTGGTCACTGTGAGGGTTTAAAAAGTGGTTATTCAACATGAGGCACGATCCAATTGACATTTTGAATCATTTTTGGTACAGTCCAAAAAATCAATTTTCGGATGAAAAACGATGACTCCGGACATGTCGAACGTTCTCAAAATGGTCTATAATGATGAAATTTTAACATTTAATCTTTTGACTCTAAATGACTGTTGGATGTGAATTATGACTTCTTCAACTAAAATAAGTGTGTTTAAAGTCATTTCTGTGCCTGAAACGGGTCAAAATTGAAGCTTTTGAGTAAGCAAAACTCTGTAAAAATGGACATTTTGGTCACTGTGGGGGTTTAAAAAGTGGTTATTCAACATGAGGCACGATCCAATTGACATTTTGAATCATTTTTGGTACAGTCCAAAAAATCAATTTTCGGATGAAAAACGATGACTCGGGACATGTCAAACATTCCCAAAATGGTCTATAATGATGAAATTTTATCATTTAATCTTTTGACTCTAAATGACTGTTGGATGTGAATTTTGACTTTTTTAACTAAAATAAGTGTGTTTAAAGTCATTTCTGTGCCTGAAACGGGTCAAAATTGAAGCTTTTGAGTAAGCAAAACTCTGTAAAAATGGCAATTTTGGTCACTGTGAGGGTTTAAAAAGTGGTTATTCAACATGAGGCACGATCCAATTGACATTTTGAATCATTTTTGGTACAGTCCAAAAAAATCAATTTTCGGATGAAAAACGATGACTCCGGACATGTCGAATGTTCCCAAAATGTTCTATAATGATGAAATTTTAACATTTAATCTTTTGACTCTAAATGACTGTTGGATGTGAATTATGACTTTTTCAACTAAAATAAGTGTTTAAAGTCATTTCTGTGCCTGAAATGGGTCAAAATTGAAGCTTTTGAGTAAGCAAAACTCTGTAAAAATGGCAATTTTGGTCACTGTGAGGGTTTAAAAAGTGGTTATTCAACATGAGGCACGATCCAATTGACATTTTGAATCATTTTTGGTACAGTCCAAAAAATCAATTTTCGGATGAAAAACGATGACTCTGGACATGTCGAACGTTCCCAAAATGGTCTATAATGATGAAATTTTAACATTTAATATTTTGACTCTAAATGACTGTTGGATGTGAATTATGACAATTTCAACTAAAATAAGTGTGTTTAAAGTCATTTCTGTGACTGAAACAGGTCAAAATTGAAGCTTTTAAATAAGCAAAACTCTGTAAAAATGGCCATTTTGGTCACTGTGAGGGTTTAAAAAGTGGTTATTCAACATGAGGCACGATCCAATTGACATTTTGAATCATTTTTGGTACAGTCCAAAAAATCAATTTTCGCATAAAAAACGATGACTCCGGACATGTCGAACGTTCCCAAAATGGTCTATAATGATGAAATTTTAACATTTAATCTTTTGACTCTAAATGACTGTTGGATGTGAATTATGACTTTTTCAACTAAAATAAGTGTGTTTAAAGTCATTTCTGTGCCTGAAACGGGTCAAAATTGAAGCTTTTGGGTAAGAAAAACTCTGTAAAAATGGCAATTTTGGTCACTGTGAGGGTTTAAAAAGTGGTTATTCAACATGAGGCACGATCCCATTGACATTTTGAATCATTTTTGGTACAGTCCAAAAAATCAATTTTCGGATGAAAAACGATGACTCCGGACATGTCGAACGTTCCCAAAATGGTCTATAATGATGAAATTTTAACATTTAATCTTTTGACTCTAAATGACTGTTGGATGCGAATTATGACTTTTTCTACTAAAATAAGTGTGTTTAAAGTCATTTCTGTGCCTGAAACGGGTCAAAATTGAAGCTTTTGAGTAAGCAAAACTCTGTAAAAATGGCAATTTTGGTCACTGTGAGGGTTTAAAAAGTGGTTATTCAACATGAGGCTCGATCCAATTGACATTTTGAATCATTTTTGGTACAGTCCAAAAAATCAATTTTCGGATGAAAAACGATGACTCCGGACATGTCAAACGTTCCCAAAATGGTCTATAATGATGAAATTTTATCATTTAATCTTTTGACTCTAAATGACTGTTGGATGTGAATTATGACTTTTTCAACTAAAATAAGTGTGTTTAAAGTCATTTCTGTGCCTGACACGGGTCAAAAGTGAAGCTTTTGAGTAAGCAAAACTCTGTAAAAATGGCAATTTTGGTCACTGTGCGGGTTTAAAAAGTGGTTATTCAACATGAGGCACGATCCAATTGACATTTTGAATCATTTTTGGAACAGTCCAAAAAATCAATTTTTGGATGAAAAACGATGACTCTGGACATGTCGAACGTTCCCAAAATGGTCTATAATGATGAAATTTTATCATTTAATCTTTTGACTCTAAATGACTGTTGGATATGAATTTTGACTTTTTTAACTAAAATAAGTGTGTTTAAAGTCATTTCTGTGCCTGAAACGGGTCAAAATTAAAGCTTTTGAGTAAGCAAAACTCTGTAAAAATGGCAATTTTGGTCACTGTGAGGGTTTAAAAAGTGGTTATTCAACATGAGGCACGATCCAATTGACATTTTGAATCATTTTTGGTACAGTCCAAAAAATCAATTTTCGGATGAAAAACGATGACTCCGGACATGTCGAACGTTCCCAAAATGGTCTATAATGATGACATTTTAACATTTAATATTTTGACTCTAAATGACTGTTGGATGTGAATTATGACAATTTCAACTAAAATAAGTGTGTTTAAAGTCATTTCTGTGACTGAAACGTGTCAAAATTGAAGCTTTTAAATAAGAAAAACTCTGTAAAAATGGCCATTTTGGTCACTGTGAGGGTTTAAAAAGTGGTTATTCAACATGAGGCACGATCCAATTGACATTTTGAATCATTTTTGGTACAGTCCAAAAAATCAATTTTCGCATGAAAAACGATGACTCCGGACATGTCGAACGTTCCCAAAATGGTCTATAATGATGAAATTTTAACATTTAATCTTTTGACTCTAAATGACTGTTGGATGTGAATTATGACTTTTTCAACTAAAATAAGTGTGTTTAAAGTCATTTCTGTGCCTGAAACGGGTCAAAATTGAAGCTTTTGGGTAAGAAAAACTCTGTAAAAATGGCAATTTTGGTCACTGTGAGGGTTTAAAAAGTGGTTATTCAACATGAGGCACGATCCCATTGACATTTTGAATCATTTTTGGTACAGTCCAAAAAATCAATTTTCGGATGAAAAACGATGACTCCGGACATGTCGAACGTTCCCAAAATGGTCTATAATGATGAAATTTTAACATTTAATCTTTTGACTCTAAATGACTGTTGGATGTGAATTATGACTTTTTCAACTAAAATAAGTGTGTTTAAAGTCATTTCTGTGCCTGAAACGGGTCAAAATTGAAGCTTTTGAGTAAGCAAAACTCTGTAAAAATGGCAATTTTGGTCACTGTGAGGGTTTAAAAAGTGGTTATTCAACATGAGGCTCGATCCAATTGACATTTTGAATAATTTTTGGTACAGTCCAAAAAATCAATTTTCGGATGAAAAACGATGACTCCGGACATGTCAAACGTTCCCAAAATGGTCTATAATGATGAAATTTTATCATTTAATCTTTTGACTCTAAATGACTGTTGGATGTGAATTATGACTTTTTCAACTAAAATAAGTGTGTTTAAAGTCATTTCTGTGCCTGACACGGGTCAAAATTGAAGCTTTTGAGTAAGCAAAACTCTGTAAAAATGGCAATTTTGGTCACTGTGAGGGTTTAAAAAGTGGTTATTCAACATGAGGCACGATCCAATTGACATTTTGAATCATTTTTGGTACAGTACAAAAAAATCAATTTTCGGATGAAAAACGATGACTCCGGACATGTCGAATGTTCCCAAAATGGTCTATAATGATGACATTTTAACATTTAATCTTTTGACTCTAAATGACTGTTGGATGTGAATTATGACTTTTTCAACTAAAATAAGTGTGTTTAAAGTCATTTCTGTGCCTGAAACGGGTCAAAATTGAAGCTTTTGAGTAAGCAAAACACTGTAAAAATGGCAATTTTGGTCACTGTGAGGGTTTAAAAAGTGGTTATTCAACATGAGGCACGATCCAATTGACATTTTGAATCATTTTTGGTACAGTCCAAAAAATCAATTTTCGGATGAAAAACGATGACTCTGGACATGTCGAACGTTCCCAAAATGGTCTATAATGATGAAATTTTAACATTTAATCTTTTGACTCTAAATGACTGTTGGATGTGAATTATGACTTTTTCAACTAAAATAAGTGTGTTTAAAGTCATTTCTGTGACTGAAACGGGTCAAAATTGAAGCTTTTGAGTAAGCAAAACTCTGTAAAAATTGGCATTTTGGTCACTGTAAGGGTTTAAAAAGTGGTTATTCAACATGAGGCTCGATCCAATTGACATTTTGAATCATTTTTGGTACAGTCCAAAAAATCAATTTTCGGATGAAAAACGATGACTCCGGACATGTCAAACGTTCCCAAAATGGTCTATAATTATGAAATTTTATCATTTAATCTTTTGACTCTAAATGACTGTTGGATATGAATTTTGACTTTTTTAACTAAAATAAGTGTGTTTAAAGTCATTTCTGTGCCTGAAACGGGTCAAAATTAAAGCTTTTGAGTAAGCAAAACTCTGTAAAAATGGCAATTTTGGTCACTGTGAGGGTTTAAAAAGTGGTTATTCAACATGAGGCACAATCCAATTGACATTTTGAATCATTTTTGGTACAGTCCAAAAAATCAATTTTCGGATGAAAAACGATGACTCCGGACATGTCGAACGTTCTCAAAATGGTCTATAATGATGAAATTTTAACATTTAATCTTTTGACTCTAAATGACTGTTGGATGTGAATTATGACTTCTTCAACTAAAATAAGTGTGTTTAAAGTCATTTCTGTGCCTGAAACGGGTCAAAATTGAAGCTTTTGAGTAAGCAAAACTCTGTAAAAATGGACATTTTGGTCACTGTGGGGGTTTAAAAAGTGGTTATTCAACATGAGGCACGATCCAATTGACATTTTGAATCATTTTTGGTACAGTCCAAAAAATCAATTTTCGGATGAAAAACGATGACTCGGGACATGTCAAACATTCCCAAAATGGTCTATAATGATGAAATTTTATCATTTAATCTTTTGACTCTAAATGACTGTTGGATGTGAATTTTGACTTTTTTAACTAAAATAAGTGTGTTTAAAGTCATTTCTGTGCCTGAAACGGGTCAAAATTGAAGCTTTTGAGTAAGCAAAACTCTGTAAAAATGGCAATTTTGGTCACTGTGAGGGTTTAAAAAGTGGTTATTCAACATGAGGCACGATCCAATTGACATTTTGAATCATTTTTGGTACAGTCCAAAAAAATCAATTTTCGGATGAAAAACGATGACTCCGGACATGTCGAATGTTCCCAAAATGTTCTATAATGATGAAATTTTAACATTTAATCTTTTGACTCTAAATGACTGTTGGATGTGAATTATGACTTTTTCAACTAAAATAAGTGTTTAAAGTCATTTCTGTGCCTGAAATGGGTCAAAATTGAAGCTTTTGAGTAAGCAAAACTCTGTAAAAATGGCAATTTTGGTCACTGTGAGGGTTTAAAAAGTGGTTATTCAACATGAGGCACAATCCAATTGACATTTTGAATCATTTTTGGTACAGTCCAAAAAATCAATTTTCGGATGAAAAACGATGACTCTGGACATGTCGAACGTTCCCAAAATGGTCTATAATGATGAAATTTTAACATTTAATATTTTGACTCTAAATGACTGTTGGATGTGAATTATGACAATTTCAACTAAAATAAGTGTGTTTAAAGTCATTTCTGTGACTGAAACAGGTCAAAATTGAAGCTTTTAAATAAGCAAAACTCTGTAAAAATGGCCATTTTGGTCACTGTGAGGGTTTAAAAAGTGGTTATTCAACATGAGGCACGATCCAATTGACATTTTGAATCATTTTTGGTACAGTCCAAAAAATCAATTTTCGCATAAAAAACGATGACTCCGGACATGTCGAACGTTCCCAAAATGGTCTATAATGATGAAATTTTAACATTTAATCTTTTGACTCTAAATGACTGTTGGATGTGAATTATGACTTTTTCAACTAAAATAAGTGTGTTTAAAGTCATTTCTGTGCCTGAAACGGGTCAAAATTGAAGCTTTTGGGTAAGAAAAACTCTGTAAAAATGGCAATTTTGGTCACTGTGAGGGTTTAAAAAGTGGTTATTCAACATGAGGCACGATCCCATTGACATTTTGAATCATTTTTGGTACAGTCCAAAAAATCAATTTTCGGATGAAAAACGATGACTCCGGACATGTCGAACGTTCCCAAAATGGTCTATAATGATGAAATTTTAACATTTAATCTTTTGACTCTAAATGACTGTTGGATGCGAATTATGACTTTTTCTACTAAAATAAGTGTGTTTAAAGTCATTTCTGTGCCTGAAACGGGTCAAAATTGAAGCTTTTGAGTAAGCAAAACTCTGTAAAAATGGCAATTTTGGTCACTGTGAGGGTTTAAAAAGTGGTTATTCAACATGAGGCTCGATCCAATTGACATTTTGAATCATTTTTGGTACAGTCCAAAAAATCAATTTTCGGATGAAAAACGATGACTCCGGACATGTCAAACGTTCCCAAAATGGTCTATAATGATGAAATTTTATCATTTAATCTTTTGACTCTAAATGACTGTTGGATGTGAATTATGACTTTTTCAACTAAAATAAGTGTGTTTAAAGTCATTTCTGTGCCTGACACGGGTCAAAAGTGAAGCTTTTGAGTAAGCAAAACTCTGTAAAAATGGCAATTTTGGTCACTGTGAGGGTTTAAAAAGTGGTTATTCAACATGAGGCACGATCCAATTGACATTTTGAATCATTTTTGGAACAGTCCAAAAAATCAATTTTTGGATGAAAAACGATGACTCTGGACATGTCGAACGTTCCCAAAATGGTCTATAATGATGAAATTTTATCATTTAATCTTTTGACTCTAAATGACTGTTGGATATGAATTTTGACTTTTTTAACTAAAATAAGTGTGTTTAAAGTCATTTCTGTGCCTGAAACGGGTCAAAATTAAAGCTTTTGAGTAAGCAAAACTCTGTAAAAATGGCAATTTTGGTCACTGTGAGGGTTTAAAAAGTGGTTATTCAACATGAGGCACGATCCAATTGACATTTTGAATCATTTTTGGTACAGTCCAAAAAATCAATTTTCGGATGAAAAACGATGACTCCGGACATGTCGAACGTTCCCAAAATGGTCTATAATGATGACATTTTAACATTTAATATTTTGACTCTAAATGACTGTTGGATGTGAATTATGACAATTTCAACTAAAATAAGTGTGTTTAAAGTCATTTCTGTGACTGAAACGTGTCAAAATTGAAGCTTTTAAATAAGAAAAACTCTGTAAAAATGGCCATTTTGGTCACTGTGAGGGTTTAAAAAGTGGTTATTCAACATGAGGCACGATCCAATTGACATTTTGAATCATTTTTGGTACAGTCCAAAAAATCAATTTTCGCATGAAAAACGATGACTCCGGACATGTCGAACGTTCCCAAAATGGTCTATAATGATGAAATTTTAACATTTAATCTTTTGACTCTAAATGACTGTTGGATGTGAATTATGACTTTTTCAACTAAAATAAGTGTGTTTAAAGTCATTTCTGTGCCTGAAACGGGTCAAAATTGAAGCTTTTGGGTAAGAAAAACTCTGTAAAAATGGCAATTTTGGTCACTGTGAGGGTTTAAAAAGTGGTTATTCAACATGAGGCACGATCCCATTGACATTTTGAATCATTTTTGGTACAGTCCAAAAAATCAATTTTCGGATGAAAAACGATGACTCCGGACATGTCGAACGTTCCCAAAATGGTCTATAATGATGAAATTTTAACATTTAATCTTTTGACTCTAAATGACTGTTGGATGTGAATTATGACTTTTTCAACTAAAATAAGTGTGTTTAAAGTCATTTCTGTGCCTGAAACGGGTCAAAATTGAAGCTTTTGAGTAAGCAAAACTCTGTAAAAATGGCAATTTTGGTCACTGTGAGGGTTTAAAAAGTGGTTATTCAACATGAGGCTCGATCCAATTGACATTTTGAATAATTTTTGGTACAGTCCAAAAAATCAATTTTCGGATGAAAAACGATGACTCCGGACATGTCAAACGTTCCCAAAATGGTCTATAATGATGAAATTTTATCATTTAATCTTTTGACTCTAAATGACTGTTGGATGTGAATTATGACTTTTTCAACTAAAATAAGTGTGTTTAAAGTCATTTCTGTGCCTGACACGGGTCAAAATTGAAGCTTTTGAGTAAGCAAAAACTCTGTAAAAATGGCAATTTTGGTCACTGTGAGGGTTTAAAAAGTGGTTATTCAACATGAGGCACGATCCAATTGACATTTTGAATCATTTTTGGTACAGTACAAAAAAATCAATTTTCGGATGAAAAACGATGACTCCGGACATGTCGAATGTTCCCAAAATGGTCTATAATGATGACATTTTAACATTTAATCTTTTGACTCTAAATGACTGTTGGATGTGAATTATGACTTTTTCAACTAAAATAAGTGTGTTTAAAGTCATTTCTGTGCCTGAAACGGGTCAAAATTGAAGCTTTTGAGTAAGCAAAACTCTGTAAAAATGGCAATTTTGGTCACTGTGAGGGTTTAAAAAGTGGTTATTCAACATGAGGCACGATCCAATTGACATTTTGAATCATTTTTGGTACAGTCCAAAAAATCAATTTTCGGATGAAAAACGATGACTCTGGACATGTCGAACGTTCCCAAAATGGTCTATAATGATGAAATTTTAACATTTAATCTTTTGACTCTAAATGACTGTTGGATGTGAATTATGACTTTTTCAACTAAAATAAGTGTGTTTAAAGTCATTTCTGTGACTGAAACGGGTCAAAATTGAAGCTTTTGAGTAAGCAAAACTCTGTAAAAATTGGCATTTTGGTCACTGTAAGGGTTTAAAAAGTGGTTATTTAACATGAGGCTCGATCCAATTGACATTTTGAATCATTTTTGGTACAGTCCAAAAAATCAATTTTCGGATGAAAAACGATGACTCCGGACATGTCAAACGTTCCCAAAATGGTCTATAATTATGAAATTTTATCATTTAATCTTTTGACTCTAAATGACTGTTGGATATGAATTTTGACTTTTTTAACTAAAATAAGTGTGTTTAAAGTCATTTCTGTGCCTGAAACGGGTCAAAATTAAAGCTTTTGAGTAAGCAAAACTCTGTAAAAATGGCAATTTTGGTCACTGTGAGGGTTTAAAAAGTGGTTATTCAACATGAGGCACGATCCAATTGACATTTTGAATCATTTTTGGTACAGTCCAAAAAATCAATTTTCGGATGAAAAACGATGACTCCGGACATGTCGAACGTTCTCAAAATGGTCTATAATGATGAAATTTTAACATTTAATCTTTTGACTCTAAATGACTGTTGGATGTGAATTATGACTTCTTCAACTAAAATAAGTGTGTTTAAAGTCATTTCTGTGCCTGAAACGGGTCAAAATTGAAGCTTTTGAGTAAGCAAAACTCTGTAAAAATGGACATTTTGGTCACTGTGAGGGTTTAAAAAGTGGTTATTCAACATGAGGCACGATCCAATTGACATTTTGAATCATTTTTGGTACAGTCCAAAAAATCAATTTTCGGATGAAAAACGATGACTCGGGACATGTCAAACATTCCCAAAATGGTCTATAATGATGAAATTTTATCATTTAATCTTTTGACTCTAAATGACTGTTGGATATGAATTTTGACTTTTTTAACTAAAATAAGTGTGTTTAAAGTCATTTCTGTGCCTGAAACGGGTCAAAATTAAAGCTTTTGAGTAAGCAAAACTCTGTAAAAATGGCAATTTTGGTCACTGTGAGGGTTTAAAAAGTGGTTATTCAACATGAGGCACGATCCAATTGACATTTTGAATCATTTTTGGTACAGTCCAAAAAATCAATTTTCGGATGAAAAACGATGACTCTGGACATGTCGAACGTTCCCAAAATGGTCTATAATGATGAAATTTTAACATTTAATCTTTTGACTCTAAATGACTGTTGGATGTGAATTATGACTTTTTCAACTAAAATAAGTGTGTTTAAAGTCATTTCTGTGACTGAAACGGGTCAAAATTGAAGCTTTTAAATAAGCAAAATTCTGTAAGAATGGCCATTTTGGTCACTGTGAGGGTTTAAAAAGTGGTTATTCAACATGAGGCACGATCCAATTGACATTTTGAATCATTTTTGGTACAGTCCAAAAAATCAATTTTCGGATGAAAAACGATGACTCCGGACATGTCGAACGTTCCCAAAATGGTCTATAATGATGAAATTTTAACATTTAATATTTTGACTCTAAATGACTGTTGGATGTGAATTATGACAATTTCAACTAAAATAAGTGTGTTTAAAGTCACTTCTGTGACTGAAACGGGTCAAAATTGAAGCTTTTAAATAAGCAAAACTCTGTAAAAATGGCCATTTTGGTCACTGTGAGGGTTTAAAAAGTGGTTATTCAACATGAGGCACGATCCAATTGACATTTTGAATCATTTTTGGTACAGTCCAAAAAATCAATTTTCGGATGAAAAACGATGACTCCGGACATGTCGAACGTTCTCAAAATGGTCTATAATGATGAAATTTTAACATTTAATCTTTTGACTCTAAATGACTGTTGGATGTGAATTATGACTTCTTCAACTAAAATAAGTGTGTTTAAAGTCATTTCTGTGCCTGAAACGGGTCAAAATTGAAGCTTTTGAGTAAGCAAAACTCTGTAAAAATGGACATTTTGGTCACTGTGAGAGTTTAAAAAGTGGTTATTCAACATGAGGCACGATCCAATTGACATTTTGAATCATTTTTGGTACAGTCCAAAAAATCAATTTTCGGATGAAAAACGATGACTCGGGACATGTCAAACATTCCCAAAATGGTCTATAATGATGAAATTTTATCATTTAATCTTTTGACTCTAAATGACTTTTGGATGTGAATTTTGACTTTTTTAACTAAAATAAGTGTGTTTAAAGTCATTTCTGTGCCTGAAATGGGTCAAAATTGAAGCTTTTGAGTAAGCAAAACTCTGTAAAAATGGCAATTTTGGTCACTGTGAGGGTTTAAAAAGTGGTTATTCAACCTGAGGCACGATCCAATTGACATTTTGAATCATTTTTGGTACAGTCCAAAAAATCAATTTTCAGATGAAAAACGATGACTCCGGACATGTCGAACGTTCCCAAAATGGTCTATAATGATGAAATTTTAACATTTAATATTTTGACTCTAAATGACTGTTGGATGTGAATTATGACAATTTCAACTAAAATACGTGTGTTTAAAGTCATTTCTGTGACTGAAACGGGTCAAAATTGAAGCTTTTAAATAAGCAAAACTCTGTAAAAATGGCCATTTTGGTCACTGTGAGGATTTAAAAAGTGGTTATTCAACATGAGGCACGATCCAATTGACATTTTGAATCATTTTTGGTACAGTCCAAAAAAATCAATTTTCGGATGAAAAACGATGACTCCGGACATGTCGAATGTTCCCAAAATGTTCTATAATGATGAAATTTTAACATTTAATCTTTTGACTCTAAATGACTGTTGGATGTGAATTATGACTTTTTCAACTAAAATAAGTGTGTTTAAAGTCATTTCTGTGACTGAAACGGGTCAAAATTGAAGCTTTTAAATAAGCAAAACTCTGTAAAAATGGCCATTTTGGTCACTGTGAGGGTTTAAAAAGTGGTTATTCAACATGAGGCACGATCCAATTGACATTTTGAATAATTTTTGGTACAGTCCAAAAAATCAATTTTCGGATGAAAAACGATGACTCCGGACATGTCGAACGTTCCCAAAATGGTCTATAATGATGAAATTTTAACATTTAATATTTTGACTCTAAATGACTGTTGGATGTGAATTATGACAATTTCAACTAAAATAAGTGTGTTTAAAGTCATTTCTGTGACTGAAACAGGTCAAAATTGAAGCTTTTAAATAAGCAAAACTCTGTAAAAATGGCCATTTTGGTCACTGTGAGGGTTTAAAAAGTGGTTATTCAACATGAGGCACGATCCAATTGACATTTTGAATCATTTTTGGTACAGTCCAAAAAATCAATTTTCGCATGAAAAACGATGACTCCGGACATGTCGAACGTTCCCAAAATGGTCTATAATGATGAAATTTTAACATTTAATCTTTTGACTCTAAATGACTGTTGGATGTGAATTATGACTTTTTCAACTAAAATAAGTGTGTTTAAAGTCATTTCTGTGTCTGAAACGGGTCAAAATTGAAGCTTTTGGGTAAGAAAAACTCTGTAAAAATGGCAATTTTGGTCACTGTGAGGGTTTAAAAAGTGGTTATTCAACATGAGGCTCGATCCAATTGACATTTTGAATCATTTTGGTACAGTCCAAAAAATCAATTTTCGGATGAAAAACGATGACTCCGGACATGTCGAACGTTCCCAAAATGGTCTATAATGATGAAATTTTAACATTTAATCTTTTGACTCTAAATGACTGTTGGATGTGAATTATGACTTTTTCAACTAAAATAAGTGTGTTTAAAGTCATTTCTGTGCCTGAAACGGGTCAAAATTGAAGCTTTTGAGTAAGCAAAACTCTGTAAAAATGGCAATTTTGGTCACTGTGAGGGTTTAAAAAGTGGTTATTCAACATGAGGCTCGATCCAATTGACATTTTGAATCATTTTTGGTACAGTCCAAAAAATCAATTTTTGGATGAAAAACGATGACTCCGGACATGTCGAATGTTCCCAAAATGGTCTATAATGATGACATTTTAACATTTAATCTTTTGACTCTAAATGACTGTTGGATGTGAATTATGACTTTTTCAACTAAAATAAGTGTGTTTAAAGTCATTTCTGTGCCTGAAACGGGTCAAAATTGAAGCTTTTGAGTAAGCAAAACTCTGTAAAAATGGCAATTTTGGTCACTGTGAGGGTTTAAAAAGTGGTTATTCAACATGAGGCACGATCCAATTGACATTTTGAATCATTTTTGGTACAGTCCAAAAAATCAATTTTCGGATGAAAAACGATGACTCTGGACATGTCGAACGTTCCCAAAATGGTCTATAATGATGAAATTTTAACATTTAATCTTTTGACTCTAAATGACTGTTGGATGTGAATTATGACTTTTTCAACTAAAATAAGTGTGTTTAAAGTCATTTCTGTGACTGAAACGGGTCAAAATTGAAGCTTTTGAGTAAGCAAAACTCTGTAAAAATTGGCATTTTGGTCACTGTAAGGGTTTAAAAAGTGGTTATTCAACATGAGGCTCGATCCAATTGACATTTTGAATCATTTTTGGTACAGTCCAAAAAATCAATTTTCGGATGAAAAACGATGACTCCGGACATGTCAAACGTTCCCAAAATGGTCTATAATTATGAAATTTTATCATTTAATCTTTTGACTCTAAATGACTGTTGGATATGAATTTTGACTTTTTTAACTAAAATAAGTGTGTTTAAAGTCATTTCTGTGCCTGAAACGGGTCAAAATTAAAGCTTTTGAGTAAGCAAAACTCTGTAAAAATGGCAATTTTGGTCACTGTGAGGGTTTAAAAAGTGGTTATTCAACATGAGGCACGATCCAATTGACATTTTGAATCATTTTTGGTACAGTCCAAAAAATCAATTTTCGGATGAAAAACGATGACTCCGGACATGTCGAACGTTCTCAAAATGGTCTATAATGATGAAATTTTAACATTTAATCTTTTGACTCTAAATGACTGTTGGATGTGAATTATGACTTCTTCAACTAAAATAAGTGTGTTTAAAGTCATTTCTGTGCCTGAAACGGGTCAAAATTGAAGCTTTTGAGTAAGCAAAACTCTGTAAAAATGGACATTTTGGTCACTGTGGGGGTTTAAAAAGTGGTTATTCAACATGAGGCACGATCCAATTGACATTTTGAATCATTTTTGGTACAGTCCAAAAAATCAATTTTCGGATGAAAAACGATGACTCGGGACATGTCAAACATTCCCAAAATGGTCTATAATGATGAAATTTTATCATTTAATCTTTTGACTCTAAATGACTGTTGGATGTGAATTTTGACTTTTTTAACTAAAATAAGTGTGTTTAAAGTCATTTCTGTGCCTGAAACGGGTCAAAATTGAAGCTTTTGAGTAAGCAAAACTCTGTAAAAATGGCAATTTTGGTCACTGTGAGGGTTTAAAAAGTGGTTATTCAACCTGAGGCACGATCCAATTGACATTTTGAATCATTTTTGGTACAGTCCAAAAAATCAATTTTCGGATGAAAAATGATGACTCCGGACATGTCGAACGTTCCCAAAATGGTCTATAATGATGAAATTTTAACATTTAATATTTTGACTCTAAATGACTGTTGGATGTGAATTATGACAATTTCAACTAAAATACGTGTGTTTAAAGTCATTTCTGTGACTGAAACGGGTCAAAATTGAAGCTTTTAAATAAGCAAAACTCTGTAAAAATGGCCATTTTGGTCACTGTGAGGGTTTAAAAAGTGGTTATTCAACACGAGGCACGATCCAATTGACATTTTGAATCATTTTTGGTACAGTCCAAAAAAATCAATTTTCGGATGAAAAACGATGACTCCGGACATGTCGAATGTTCCCAAAATGTTCTATAATGATGAAATTTTAACATTTAATCTTTTGACTCTAAATGACTGTTGGATGTGAATTATGACTTTTTCAACTAAAATAAGTGTGTTTAAAGTCATTTCTGTGCCTGAAATGGGTCAAAATTGAAGCTTTTGAGTAAGCAAAACTCTGTAAAAATGGCAATTTTGGTCACTGTGAGGGTTTAAAAAGTGGTTATTCAACATGAGGCACGATCCAATTGACATTTTGAATCATTTTTGGTACAGTCCAAAAAATCAATTTTCGGATGAAAAACGATGACTCTGGACATGTCGAACGTTCCCAAAATGGTCTATAATGATGAAATTTTAACATTTAATCTTTTGACTCTAAATGACTGTTGGATGTGAATTATGACTTTTTCAACTAAAATAAGTGTGTTTAAAGTCATTTCTGTGACTGAAACGGGTCAAAATTGAAGCTTTTAAATAAGCAAAATTCTGTAAAAATGGCCATTTTGGTCACTGTGAGGGTTTAAAAAGTGGTTATTCAACATGAGGCACGATCCAATTGACATTTTGAATCATTTTTGGTACAGTCCAAAAAATCAATTTTCGGATGAAAAACGATGACTCCGGACATGTCGAACGTTCCCAAAATGGTCTATAATGATGAAATTTTAACATTTAATATTTTGACTCTAAATGACTGTTGGATGTGAATTATGACAATTTCAACTAAAATAAGTGTGTTTAAAGTCATTTCTGTGACTGAAACGGGTCAAAATTGAAGCTTTTAAATAAGCAAAACTCTGTAAAAATGGCCATTTTGGTCACTGTGAGGGTTTAAAAAGTGGTTATTCAACATGAGGCACGATCCAATTGACATTTTGAATCATTTTTGGTACAGTCCAAAAAATCAATTTTCGGATGAAAAACGATGACTCCGGACATGTCGAACGTTCTCAAAATGGTCTATAATGATGAAATTTTAACATTTAATCTTTTGACTCTAAATGACTGTTGGATGTGAATTATGACTTCTTCAACTAAAATAAGTGTGTTTAAAGTCATTTCTGTGCCTGAAACGGGTCAAAATTGAAGCTTTTGAGTAAGCAAAACTCTGTAAAAATGGACATTTTGGTCACTGTGAGGGTTTAAAAAGTGGTTATTCAACATGAGGCACGATCCAATTGACATTTTGAATAATTTTTGGTACAGTCCAAGAATCAATTTTCGGATGAAAAACGATGACTCCGGACATGTCGAACGTTCCCAAAATGGTCTATAATGATGAAATTTTAACATTTAATATTTTGACTCTAAATGACTGTTGGATGTGAATTATGACAATTTCAACTAAAATAAGTGTGTTTAAAGTCATTTCTGTGACTGAAACAGGTCAAAATTGAAGCTTTTAAATAAGCAAAACTCTGTAAAAATGGCCATTTTGGTCACTGTGAGGGTTTAAAAAGTGGTTATTCAACATGAGGCACGATCCAATTGACATTTTGAATCATTTTTGGTACAGTCCAAAAAATCAATTTTCGCATGAAAAACGATGACTCCGGACATGTCGAACGTTCCCAAAATGGTCTATAATGATGAAATTTTAACATTTAATCTTTTGACTCTAAATGACTGTTGGATGTGAATTATGACTTTTTCAACTAAAATAAGTGTGTTTAAAGTCATTTCTGTGTCTGAAACGGGTCAAAATTGAAGCTTTTGGGTAAGAAAAACTCTGTAAAAATGGCAATTTTGGTCACTGTGAGGGTTTAAAAAGTGGTTATTCAACATGAGGCACGATCTCATTGACATTTTGAATCATTTTTGGTACAGTCCAAAAAATCAATTTTCGGATGAAAAACGATGACTCCGGACATGTCGAACGTTCCCAAAATGGTCTATAATGATGAAATTTTAACATTTAATCTTTTGACTCTAAATGACTGTTGGATGTGAATTATGACTTTTTCAACTAAAATAAGTGTGTTTAAAGTCATTTCTGTGCCTGAAACGGGTCAAAATTGAAGCTTTTGAGTAAGCAAAACTCTGTAAAAATGGCAATTTTGGTCACTGTCAGGGTTTAAAAAGTGGTTATTCAACATGAGGCTCGATCCAATTGACATTTTGAATCATTTTTGGTACAGTCCAAAAAATCAATTTTTGGATGAAAAACGATGACTCCGGACATGTCGAATGTTCCCAAAATGGTCTATAATGATGACATTTTAACATTTAATCTTTTGACTCTAAATGACTGTTGGATGTGAATTATGACTTTTTAAACTAAAATAAGTGTGTTTAAAGTCATTTCTGTGCCTGACACGGGTCAAAAGTGAAGCTTTTGAGTAAGCAAAACTCTGTAAAAATGGCAATTTTGGTCACTGTGAGGGTTTAAAAAGTGGTTATTCAACATGAGGCACGATCCAATTGACATTTTGAATCATTTTTGGAACAGTCCAAAAAATCAATTTTTGGATGAAAAACGATGAATCTGGACATGTCGAACGTTCCCAAAATGGTCTATAATGATGAAATTTTATCATTTAATCTTTTGACTCTAAATGACTGTTGGATATGAATTTTGACTTTTTTAACTAAAATAAGTGTGTTTAAAGTCATTTCTGTGCCTGAAACGGGTCAAAATTAAAGCTTTTGAGTAAGCAAAACTCTGTAAAAATGGCAATTTTGGTCACTGTGAGGGTTTAAAAAGTGGTTATTCAACATGAGGCACGATCCAATTGACATTTTGAATCATTTTTGGTACAGTCCAAAAAATCAATTTTCGGATGAAAAACGATGACTCCGGACATGTCGAACGTTCCCAAAATGGTCTATAATGATGACATTTTAACATTTAATATTTTGACTCTAAATGACTGTTGGATGTGAATTATGACAATTTCAACTAAAATAAGTGTGTTTAAAGTCATTTCTGTGACTGAAACGTGTCAAAATTGAAGCTTTTAAATAAGAAAAACTCTGTAAAAATGGCCATTTTGGTCACTGTGAGGGTTTAAAAAGTGGTTATTCAACATGAGGCACGATCCAATTGACATTTTGAATCATTTTTGGTACAGTCCAAAAAATCAATTTTCGCATGAAAAACGATGACTCCGGACATGTCGAACGTTCCCAAAATGGTCTATAATGATGAAATTTTAACATTTAATCTTTTGACTCTAAATGACTGTTGGATGTGAATTATGACTTTTTCAACTAAAATAAGTGTGTTTAAAGTCATTTCTGTGCCTGAAACGGGTCAAAATTGAAGCTTTTGGGTAAGAAAAACTCTGTAAAAATGGCAATTTTGGTCACTGTGAGGGTTTAAAAAGTGGTTATTCAACATGAGGCACGATCCCATTGACATTTTGAATCATTTTTGGTACAGTCCAAAAAATCAATTTTCGGATGAAAAACGATGACTCCGGACATGTCGAACGTTCCCAAAATGGTCTATAATGATGAAATTTTAACATTTAATCTTTTGACTCTAAATGACTGTTGGATGTGAATTATGACTTTTTCAACTAAAATAAGTGTGTTTAAAGTCATTTCTGTGCCTGAAACGGGTCAAAATTGAAGCTTTTGAGTAAGCAAAACTCTGTAAAAATGGCAATTTTGGTCACTGTGAGGGTTTAAAAAGTGGTTATTCAACATGAGGCTCGATCCAATTGACATTTTGAATAATTTTTGGTACAGTCCAAAAAATCAATTTTCGGATGAAAAACGATGACTCCGGACATGTCAAACGTTCCCAAAATGGTCTATAATGATGAAATTTTATCATTTAATCTTTTGACTCTAAATGACTGTTGGATGTGAATTATGACTTTTTCAACTAAAATAAGTGTGTTTAAAGTCATTTCTGTGCCTGACACGGGTCAAAATTGAAGCTTTTGAGTAAGCAAAACTCTGTAAAAATGGCAATTTTGGTCACTGTGAGGGTTTAAAAAGTGGTTATTCAACATGAGGCACGATCCAATTGACATTTTGAATCATTTTTGGTACAGTACAAAAAAATCAATTTTCGGATGAAAAACGATGACTCCGGACATGTCGAATGTTCCCAAAATGGTCTATAATGATGACATTTTAACATTTAATCTTTTGACTCTAAATGACTGTTGGATGTGAATTATGACTTTTTCAACTAAAATAAGTGTGTTTAAAGTCATTTCTGTGACTGAAACGGGTCAAAATTGAAGCTTTTGAGTAAGCAAAACTCTGTAAAAATTGGCATTTTGGTCACTGTAAGGGTTTAAAAAGTGGTTATTCAACATGAGGCTCGATCCAATTGACATTTTGAATCATTTTTGGTACAGTCCAAAAAATCAATTTTCGGATGAAAAACGATGACTCCGGACATGTCAAACGTTCCCAAAATGGTCTATAATTATGAAATTTTATCATTTAATCTTTTGACTCTAAATGACTGTTGGATATGAATTTTGACTTTTTTAACTAAAATAAGTGTGTTTAAAGTCATTTCTGTGCCTGAAACGGGTCAAAATTAAAGCTTTTGAGTAAGCAAAACTCTGTAAAAATGGCAATTTTGGTCACTGTGAGGGTTTAAAAAGTGGTTATTCAACATGAGGCACGATCCAATTGACATTTTGAATCATTTTTGGTACAGTCCAAAAAATCAATTTTCGGATGAAAAACGATGACTCCGGACATGTCGAACGTTCTCAAAATGGTCTATAATGATGAAATTTTAACATTTAATCTTTTGACTCTAAATGACTGTTGGATGTGAATTATGACTTTTTCAACTAAAATAAGTGTGTTTAAAGTCATTTCTGTGACTGAAACGGGTCAAAATTGAAGCTTTTGAGTAAGCAAAACTCTGTAAAAATTGGCATTTTGGTCACTGTAAGGGTTTAAAAAGTGGTTATTCAACATGAGGCTCGATCCAATTGACATTTTGAATCATTTTTGGTACAGTCCAAAAAATCAATTTTCGGATGAAAAACGATGACTCCGGACATGTCAAACGTTCCCAAAATGGTCTATAATTATGAAATTTTATCATTTAATCTTTTGACTCTAAATGACTGTTGGATATGAATTTTGACTTTTTTAACTAAAATAAGTGTGTTTAAAGTCATTTCTGTGCCTGAAACGGGTCAAAATTAAAGCTTTTGAGTAAGCAAAACTCTGTAAAAATGGCAATTTTGGTCACTGTGAGGGTTTAAAAAGTGGTTATTCAACATGAGGCACGATCCAATTGACATTTTGAATCATTTTTGGTACAGTCCAAAAAATCAATTTTCGGATGAAAAACGATGACTCTGGACATGTCGAACGTTCCCAAAATGGTCTATAATGATGAAATTTTAACATTTAATCTTTTGACTCTAAATGACTGTTGGATGTGAATTATGACTTTTTCAACTAAAATAAGTGTGTTTAAAGTCATTTCTGTGACTGAAACGGGTCAAAATTGAAGCTTTTAAATAAGCAAAATTCTGTAAGAATGGCCATTTTGGTCACTGTGAGGGTTTAAAAAGTGGTTATTCAACATGAGGCACGATCCAATTGACATTTTGAATCATTTTTGGTACAGTCCAAAAAATCAATTTTCGGATGAAAAACGATGACTCCGGACATGTCGAACGTTCCCAAAATGGTCTATAATGATGAAATTTTAACATTTAATATTTTGACTCTAAATGACTGTTGGATGTGAATTATGACAATTTCAACTAAAATAAGTGTGTTTAAAGTCATTTCTGTGACTGAAACGGGTCAAAATTGAAGCTTTTAAATAAGCAAAACTCTGTAAAAATGGCCATTTTGGTCACTGTGAGGGTTTAAAAAGTGGTTATTCAACATGAGGCACGATCCAATTGACATTTTGAATCATTTTTGGTACAGTCCAAAAAATCAATTTTCGGATGAAAAACGATGACTCCGGACATGTCGAACGTTCTCAAAATGGTCTATAATGATGAAATTTTAACATTTAATCTTTTGACTCTAAATGACTGTTGGATGTGAATTATGACTTCTTCAACTAAAATAAGTGTGTTTAAAGTCATTTCTGTGCCTGAAACGGGTCAAAATTGAAGCTTTTGAGTAAGCAAAACTCTGTAAAAATGGACATTTTGGTCACTGTGAGGGTTTAAAAAGTGGTTATTCAACATGAGGCACGATCCAATTGACATTTTGAATCATTTTTGGTACAGTCCAAAAAATCAATTTTCGGATGAAAAACGATGACTCGGGACATGTCAAACATTCCCAAAATGGTCTATAATGATGAAATTTTATCATTTAATCTTTTGACTCTAAATGACTTTTGGATGTGAATTTTGACTTTTTTAACTAAAATAAGTGTGTTTAAAGTCATTTCTGTGCCTGAAACGGGTCAAAATTGAAGCTTTTGAGTAAGCAAAACTCTGTAAAAATGGCAATTTTGGTCACTGTGAGGGTTTAAAAAGTGGTTATTCAACCTGAGGCACGATCCAATTGACATTTTGAATCATTTTTGGTACAGTCCAAAAAATCAATTTTCAGATGAAAAACGATGACTCCGGACATGTCGAACGTTCCCAAAATGGTCTATAATGATGAAATTTTAACATTTAATATTTTGACTCTAAATGACTGTTGGATGTGAATTATGACAATTTCAACTAAAATACGTGTGTTTAAAGTCATTTCTGTGACTGAAACGGGTCAAAATTGAAGCTTTTAAATAAGCAAAACTCTGTAAAAATGGCCATTTTGGTCACTGTGAGGATTTAAAAAGTGGTTATTCAACATGAGGCACGATCCAATTGACATTTTGAATCATTTTTGGTACAGTCCAAAAAAATCAATTTTCGGATGAAAAACGATGACTCCGGACATGTCGAATGTTCCCAAAATGTTCTATAATGATGAAATTTTAACATTTAATCTTTTGACTCTAAATGACTGTTGGATGTGAATTATGACTTTTTCAACTAAAATAAGTGTGTTTAAAGTCATTTCTGTGACTGAAACGGGTCAAAATTGAAGCTTTTAAATAAGCAAAACTCTGTAAAAATGGCCATTTTGGTCACTGTGAGGGTTTAAAAAGTGGTTATTCAACATGAGGCACGATCCAATTGACATTTTGAATAATTTTTGGTACAGTCCAAAAAATCAATTTTCGGATGAAAAACGATGACTCCGGACATGTCGAACGTTCCCAAAATGGTCTATAATGATGAAATTTTAACATTTAATATTTTGACTCTAAATGACTGTTGGATGTGAATTATGACAATTTCAACTAAAATAAGTGTGTTTAAAGTCATTTCTGTGACTGAAACAGGTCAAAATTGAAGCTTTTAAATAAGCAAAACTCTGTAAAAATGGCCATTTTGGTCACTGTGAGGGTTTAAAAAGTGGTTATTCAACATGAGGCACGATCCAATTGACATTTTGAATCATTTTTGGTACAGTCCAAAAAATCAATTTTCGCATGAAAAACGATGACTCCGGACATGTCGAACGTTCCCAAAATGGTCTATAATGATGAAATTTTAACATTTAATCTTTTGACTCTAAATGACTGTTGGATGTGAATTATGACTTTTTCAACTAAAATAAGTGTGTTTAAAGTCATTTCTGTGTCTGAAACGGGTCAAAATTGAAGCTTTTGGGTAAGAAAAACTCTGTAAAAATGGCAATTTTGGTCACTGTGAGGGTTTAAAAAGTGGTTATTCAACATGAGGCACGATCTCATTGACATTTTGAATCATTTTTGGTACAGTCCAAAAAATCAATTTTCGGATGAAAAACGATGACTCCGGACATGTCGAACGTTCCCAAAATGGTCTATAATGATGAAATTTTAACATTTAATCTTTTGACTCTAAATGACTGTTGGATGTGAATTATGACTTTTTCAACTAAAATAAGTGTGTTTAAAGTCATTTCTGTGCCTGAAACGGGTCAAAATTGAAGCTTTTGAGTAAGCAAAACTCTGTAAAAATGGCAATTTTGGTCACTGTGAGGGTTTAAAAAGTGGTTATTCAACATGAGGCTCGATCCAATTGACATTTTGAATCATTTTTGGTACAGTCCAAAAAATCAATTTTTGGATGAAAAACGATGACTCCGGACATGTCGAATGTTCCCAAAATGGTCTATAATGATGACATTTTAACATTTAATCTTTTGACTCTAAATGACTGTTGGATGTGAATTATGACTTTTTCAACTAAAATAAGTGTGTTTAAAGTCATTTCTGTGCCTGAAACGGGTCAAAATTGAAGCTTTTGAGTAAGCAAAACTCTGTAAAAATGGCAATTTTGGTCACTGTGAGGGTTTAAAAAGTGGTTATTCAACATGAGGCACGATCCAATTGACATTTTGAATCATTTTTGGAACAGTCCAAAAAATCAATTTTCGGATGAAAAACGATGACTCTGGACATGTCGAACGTTCCCAAAATGGTCTATAATGATGAAATTTTATCATTTAATCTTTTGACTCTAAATGACTGTTGGATGTGAATTATGACTTTTTCAACTAAAATAAGTGTGTTTAAAGTCATTTCTGTGCCTGAAACGGGTCAAAATTGAAGCTTTTGAGTAAGCAAAACTCTGTAAAAATGGCAATTTTGGTCACTGTGAGGGTTTAAAAAGTGGTTATTCAACATGAGGCACGATCCAATTGACATTTTGAATCATTTTTGGTACAGTCCAAAAAATCAATTTTCGGATGAAAAACGATGACTCTGGACATGTCGAACGTTCCCAAAATGGTCTATAATGATGAAATTTTAACATTTAATCTTTTGACTCTAAATGACTGTTGGATGTGAATTATGACTTTTTCAACTAAAATAAGTGTGTTTAAAGTCATTTCTGTGACTGAAACGGGTCAAAATTGAAGCTTTTGAGTAAGCAAAACTCTGTAAAAATTGGCATTTTGGTCACTGTAAGGGTTTAAAAAGTGGTTATTCAACATGAGGCTCGATCCAATTGACATTTTGAATCATTTTTGGTACAGTCCAAAAAATCAATTTTCGGATGAAAAACGATGACTCCGGACATGTCAAACGTTCCCAAAATGGTCTATAATTATGAAATTTTATCATTTAATCTTTTGACTCTAAATGACTGTTGGATATGAATTTTGACTTTTTTAACTAAAATAAGTGTGTTTAAAGTCATTTCTGTGCCTGAAACGGGTCAAAATTAAAGCTTTTGAGTAAGCAAAACTCTGTAAAAATGGCAATTTTGGTCACTGTGAGGGTTTAAAAAGTGGTTATTCAACATGAGGCACGATCCAATTGACATTTTGAATCATTTTTGGTACAGTCCAAAAAATCAATTTTCGGATGAAAAACGATGACTCCGGACATGTCGAACGTTCTCAAAATGGTCTATAATGATGAAATTTTAACATTTAATCTTTTGACTCTAAATGACTGTTGGATGTGAATTATGACTTCTTCAACTAAAATAAGTGTGTTTAAAGTCATTTCTGTGCCTGAAACGGGTCAAAATTGAAGCTTTTGAGTAAGCAAAACTCTGTAAAAATGGACATTTTGGTCACTGTGGGGGTTTAAAAAGTGGTTATTCAACATGAGGCACGATCCAATTGACATTTTGAATCATTTTTGGTACAGTCCAAAAAATCAATTTTCGGATGAAAAACGATGACTCGGGACATGTCAAACATTCCCAAAATGGTCTATAATGATGAAATTTTATCATTTAATCTTTTGACTCTAAATGACTGTTGGATGTGAATTTTGACTTTTTTAACTAAAATAAGTGTGTTTAAAGTCATTTCTGTGACTGAAACGTGTCAAAATTGAAGCTTTTAAATAAGAAAAACTCTGTAAAAATGGCCATTTTGGTCACTGTGAGGGTTTAAAAAGTGGTTATTCAACATGAGGCACGATCCAATTGACATTTTGAATCATTTTTGGTACAGTCCAAAAAATCAATTTTCGCATGAAAAACGATGACTCCGGACATGTCGAACGTTCCCAAAATGGTCTATAATGATGAAATTTTAACATTTAATCTTTTGACTCTAAATGACTGTTGGATGTGAATTATGACTTTTTCAACTAAAATAAGTGTGTTTAAAGTCATTTCTGTGCCTGAAACGGGTCAAAATTGAAGCTTTTGGGTAAGAAAAACTCTGTAAAAATGGCAATTTTGGTCACTGTGAGGGTTTAAAAAGTGGTTATTCAACATGAGGCACGATCCCATTGACATTTTGAATCATTTTTGGTACAGTCCAAAAAATCAATTTTCGGATGAAAAACGATGACTCCGGACATGTCGAACGTTCCCAAAATGGTCTATAATGATGAAATTTTAACATTTAATCTTTTGACTCTAAATGACTGTTGGATGTGAATTATGACTTTTTCAACTAAAATAAGTGTGTTTAAAGTCATTTCTGTGCCTGAAACGGGTCAAAATTGAAGCTTTTGAGTAAGCAAAACTCTGTAAAAATGGCAATTTTGGTCACTGTGAGGGTTTAAAAAGTGGTTATTCAACATGAGGCTCGATCCAATTGACATTTTGAATAATTTTTGGTACAGTCCAAAAAATCAATTTTCGGATGAAAAACGATGACTCCGGACATGTCAAACGTTCCCAAAATGGTCTATAATGATGAAATTTTATCATTTAATCTTTTGACTCTAAATGACTGTTGGATGTGAATTATGACTTTTTCAACTAAAATAAGTGTGTTTAAAGTCATTTCTGTGCCTGACACGGGTCAAAATTGAAGCTTTTGAGTAAGCAAAACTCTGTAAAAATGGCAATTTTGGTCACTGTGAGGGTTTAAAAAGTGGTTATTCAACATGAGGCACGATCCAATTGACATTTTGAATCATTTTTGGTACAGTACAAAAAAATCAATTTTCGGATGAAAAACGATGACTCCGGACATGTCGAATGTTCCCAAAATGGTCTATAATGATGACATTTTAACATTTAATCTTTTGACTCTAAATGACTGTTGGATGTGAATTATGACTTTTTCAACTAAAATAAGTGTGTTTAAAGTCATTTCTGTGCCTGAAACGGGTCAAAATTGAAGCTTTTGAGTAAGCAAAACTCTGTAAAAATGGCAATTTTGGTCACTGTGAGGGTTTAAAAAGTGGTTATTCAACATGAGGCACGATCCAATTGACATTTTGAATCATTTTTGGTACAGTCCAAAAAATCAATTTTCGGATGAAAAACGATGACTCTGGACATGTCGAACGTTCCCAAAATGGTCTATAATGATGAAATTTTAACATTTAATCTTTTGACTCTAAATGACTGTTGGATGTGAATTATGACTTTTTCAACTAAAATAAGTGTGTTTAAAGTCATTTCTGTGACTGAAACGGGTCAAAATTGAAGCTTTTGAGTAAGCAAAACTCTGTAAAAATTGGCATTTTGGTCACTGTAAGGGTTTAAAAAGTGGTTATTCAACATGAGGCTCGATCCAATTGACATTTTGAATCATTTTTGGTACAGTCCAAAAAATCAATTTTCGGATGAAAAACGATGACTCCGGACATGTCAAACGTTCCCAAAATGGTCTATAATTATGAAATTTTATCATTTAATCTTTTGACTCTAAATGACTGTTGGATATGAATTTTGACTTTTTTAACTAAAATAAGTGTGTTTAAAGTCATTTCTGTGCCTGAAACGGGTCAAAATTAAAGCTTTTGAGTAAGCAAAACTCTGTAAAAATGGCAATTTTGGTCACTGTGAGGGTTTAAAAAGTGGTTATTCAACATGAGGCACGATCCAATTGACATTTTGAATCATTTTTGGTACAGTCCAAAAAATCAATTTTCGGATGAAAAACGATGACTCCGGACATGTCGAACGTTCTCAAAATGGTCTATAATGATGAAATTTTAACATTTAATCTTTTGACTCTAAATGACTGTTGGATGTGAATTATGACTTCTTCAACTAAAATAAGTGTGTTTAAAGTCATTTCTGTGCCTGAAACGGGTCAAAATTGAAGCTTTTGAGTAAGCAAAACTCTGTAAAAATGGACATTTTGGTCACTGTGAGGGTTTAAAAAGTGGTTATTCAACATGAGGCACGATCCAATTGACATTTTGAATCATTTTTGGTACAGTCCAAAAAATCAATTTTCGGATGAAAAACGATGACTCGGGACATGTCAAACATTCCCAAAATGGTCTATAATGATGAAATTTTATCATTTAATCTTTTGACTCTAAATGACTGTTGGATATGAATTTTGACTTTTTTAACTAAAATAAGTGTGTTTAAAGTCATTTCTGTGCCTGAAACGGGTCAAAATTAAAGCTTTTGAGTAAGCAAAACTCTGTAAAAATGGCAATTTTGGTCACTGTGAGGGTTTAAAAAGTGGTTATTCAACATGAGGCACGATCCAATTGACATTTTGAATCATTTTTGGTACAGTCCAAAAAATCAATTTTCGGATGAAAAACGATGACTCTGGACATGTCGAACGTTCCCAAAATGGTCTATAATGATGAAATTTTAACATTTAATCTTTTGACTCTAAATGACTGTTGGATGTGAATTATGACTTTTTCAACTAAAATAAGTGTGTTTAAAGTCATTTCTGTGACTGAAACGGGTCAAAATTGAAGCTTTTAAATAAGCAAAATTCTGTAAGAATGGCCATTTTGGTCACTGTGAGGGTTTAAAAAGTGGTTATTCAACATGAGGCACGATCCAATTGACATTTTGAATCATTTTTGGTACAGTCCAAAAAATCAATTTTCGGATGAAAAACGATGACTCCGGACATGTCGAACGTTCCCAAAATGGTCTATAATGATGAAATTTTAACATTTAATATTTTGACTCTAAATGACTGTTGGATGTGAATTATGACAATTTCAACTAAAATAAGTGTGTTTAAAGTCATTTCTGTGACTGAAACGGGTCAAAATTGAAGCTTTTAAATAAGCAAAACTCTGTAAAAATGGCCATTTTGGTCACTGTGAGGGTTTAAAAAGTGGTTATTCAACATGAGGCACGATCCAATTGACATTTTGAATCATTTTTGGTACAGTCCAAAAAATCAATTTTCGGATGAAAAACGATGACTCCGGACATGTCGAACGTTCTCAAAATGGTCTATAATGATGAAATTTTAACATTTAATCTTTTGACTCTAAATGACTGTTGGATGTGAATTATGACTTCTTCAACTAAAATAAGTGTGTTTAAAGTCATTTCTGTGCCTGAAACGGGTCAAAATTGAAGCTTTTGAGTAAGCAAAACTCTGTAAAAATGGACATTTTGGTCACTGTGAGGGTTTAAAAAGTGGTTATTCAACATGAGGCACGATCCAATTGACATTTTGAATCATTTTTGGTACAGTCCAAAAAATCAATTTTCGGATGAAAAACGATGACTCGGGACATGTCAAACATTCCCAAAATGGTCTATAATGATGAAATTTTATCATTTAATCTTTTGACTCTAAATGACTTTTGGATGTGAATTTTGACTTTTTTAACTAAAATAAGTGTGTTTAAAGTCATTTCTGTGCCTGAAACGGGTCAAAATTGAAGCTTTTGAGTAAGCAAAACTCTGTAAAAATGGCAATTTTGGTCACTGTGAGGGTTTAAAAAGTGGTTATTCAACCTGAGGCACGATCCAATTGACATTTTGAATCATTTTTGGTACAGTCCAAAAAAATCAATTTTCAGATGAAAAACGATGACTCCGGACATGTCGAATGTTCCCAAAATGTTCTATAATGATGAAATTTTAACATTTAATCTTTTGACTCTAAATGACTGTTGGATGTGAATTATGACTTTTTCAACTAAAATAAGTGTGTTTAAAGTCATTTCTGTGACTGAAACGGGTCAAAATTGAAGCTTTTAAATAAGCAAAACTCTGTAAAAATGGCCATTTTGGTCACTGTGAGGGTTTAAAAAGTGGTTATTCAACATGAGGCACGATCCAATTGACATTTTGAATAATTTTTGGTACAGTCCAAAAAATCAATTTTCGGATGAAAAACGATGACTCCGGACATGTCGAACGTTCCCAAAATGGTCTATAATGATGAAATTTTAACATTTAATATTTTGACTCTAAATGACTGTTGGATGTGAATTATGACAATTTCAACTAAAATAAGTGTGTTTAAAGTCATTTCTGTGACTGAAACAGGTCAAAATTGAAGCTTTTAAATAAGCAAAACTCTGTAAAAATGGCCATTTTGGTCACTGTGAGGGTTTAAAAAGTGGTTATTCAACATGAGGCACGATCCAATTGACATTTTGAATCATTTTTGGTACAGTCCAAAAAATCAATTTTCGCATGAAAAACGATGACTCCGGACATGTCGAACGTTCCCAAAATGGTCTATAATGATGAAATTTTAACATTTAATCTTTTGACTCTAAATGACTGTTGGATGTGAATTATGACTTTTTCAACTAAAATAAGTGTGTTTAAAGTCATTTCTGTGTCTGAAACGGGTCAAAATTGAAGCTTTTGGGTAAGAAAAACTCTGTAAAAATGGCAATTTTGGTCACTGTGAGGGTTTAAAAAGTGGTTATTCAACATGAGGCACGATCTCATTGACATTTTGAATCATTTTTGGTACAGTCCAAAAAATCAATTTTCGGATGAAAAACGATGACTCCGGACATGTCGAACGTTCCCAAAATGGTCTATAATGATGAAATTTTAACATTTAATCTTTTGACTCTAAATGACTGTTGGATGTGAATTATGACTTTTTCAACTAAAATAAGTGTGTTTAAAGTCATTTCTGTGCCTGAAACGGGTCAAAATTGAAGCTTTTGAGTAAGCAAAACTCTGTAAAAATGGCAATTTTGGTCACTGTGAGGGTTTAAAAAGTGGTTATTCAACATGAGGCTCGATCCAATTGACATTTTGAATCATTTTTGGTACAGTCCAAAAAATCAATTTTTGGATGAAAAACGATGACTCCGGACATGTCGAATGTTCCCAAAATGGTCTATAATGATGACATTTTAACATTTAATCTTTTGACTCTAAATGACTGTTGGATGTGAATTATGACTTTTTCAACTAAAATAAGTGTGTTTAAAGTCATTTCTGTGCCTGAAACGGGTCAAAATTGAAGCTTTTGAGTAAGCAAAACTCTGTAAAAATGGCAATTTTGGTCACTGTGAGGGTTTAAAAAGTGGTTATTCAACATGAGGCACGATCCAATTGACATTTTGAATCATTTTTGGAACAGTCCAAAAAATCAATTTTTGGATGAAAAACGATGACTCTGGACATGTCGAACGTTCCCAAAATGGTCTATAATGATGAAATTTTATCATTTAATCTTTTGACTCTAAATGACTGTTGGATGTGAATTATGACTTTTTCAACTAAAATAAGTGTGTTTAAAGTCATTTCTGTGCCTGAAACGGGTCAAAATTGAAGCTTTTGAGTAAGCAAAACTCTGTAAAAATGGCAATTTTGGTCACTGTGAGGGTTTAAAAAGTGGTTATTCAACATGAGGCACGATCCAATTGACATTTTGAATCATTTTTGGTACAGTCCAAAAAATCAATTTTCGGATGAAAAACGATGACTCTGGACATGTCGAACGTTCCCAAAATGGTCTATAATGATGAAATTTTAACATTTAATCTTTTGACTCTAAATGACTGTTGGATGTGAATTATGACTTTTTCAACTAAAATAAGTGTGTTTAAAGTCATTTCTGTGACTGAAACGGGTCAAAATTGAAGCTTTTGAGTAAGCAAAACTCTGTAAAAATTGGCATTTTGGTCACTGTAAGGGTTTAAAAAGTGGTTATTCAACATGAGGCTCGATCCAATTGACATTTTGAATCATTTTTGGTACAGTCCAAAAAATCAATTTTCGGATGAAAAACGATGACTCCGGACATGTCAAACGTTCCCAAAATGGTCTATAATTATGAAATTTTATCATTTAATCTTTTGACTCTAAATGACTGTTGGATATGAATTTTGACTTTTTTAACTAAAATAAGTGTGTTTAAAGTCATTTCTGTGCCTGAAACGGGTCAAAATTAAAGCTTTTGAGTAAGCAAAACTCTGTAAAAATGGCAATTTTGGTCACTGTGAGGGTTTAAAAAGTGGTTATTCAACATGAGGCACGATCCAATTGACATTTTGAATCATTTTTGGTACAGTCCAAAAAATCAATTTTCGGATGAAAAACGATGACTCCGGACATGTCGAACGTTCTCAAAATGGTCTATAATGATGAAATTTTAACATTTAATCTTTTGACTCTAAATGACTGTTGGATGTGAATTATGACTTCTTCAACTAAAATAAGTGTGTTTAAAGTCATTTCTGTGCCTGAAACGGGTCAAAATTGAAGCTTTTGAGTAAGCAAAACTCTGTAAAAATGGACATTTTGGTCACTGTGGGGGTTTAAAAAGTGGTTATTCAACATGAGGCACGATCCAATTGACATTTTGAATCATTTTTGGTACAGTCCAAAAAATCAATTTTCGGATGAAAAACGATGACTCGGGACATGTCAAACATTCCCAAAATGGTCTATAATGATGAAATTTTATCATTTAATCTTTTGACTCTAAATGACTGTTGGATGTGAATTTTGACTTTTTTAACTAAAATAAGTGTGTTTAAAGTCATTTCTGTGCCTGAAACGGGTCAAAATTGAAGCTTTTGAGTAAGCAAAACTCTGTAAAAATGGCAATTTTGGTCACTGTGAGGGTTTAAAAAGTGGTTATTCAACCTGAGGCACGATCCAATTGACATTTTGAATCATTTTTGGTACAGTCCAAAAAATCAATTTTCGGATGAAAAATGATGACTCCGGACATGTCGAACGTTCCCAAAATGGTCTATAATGATGAAATTTTAACATTTAATATTTTGACTCTAAATGACTGTTGGATGTGAATTATGACAATTTCAACTAAAATACGTGTGTTTAAAGTCATTTCTGTGACTGAAACGGGTCAAAAATTGAAGCTTTTAAATAAGCAAAACTCTGTAAAAATGGCCATTTTGGTCACTGTGAGGGTTTAAAAAGTGGTTATTCAACACGAGGCACGATCCAATTGACATTTTGAATCATTTTTGGTACAGTCCAAAAAAATCAATTTTCGGATGAAAAACGATGACTCCGGACATGTCGAATGTTCCCAAAATGTTCTATAATGATGAAATTTTAACATTTAATCTTTTGACTCTAAATGACTGTTGGATGTGAATTATGACTTTTTCAACTAAAATAAGTGTGTTTAAAGTCATTTCTGTGCCTGAAATGGGTCAAAATTGAAGCTTTTGAGTAAGCAAAACTCTGTAAAAATGGCAATTTTGGTCACTGTGAGGGTTTAAAAAGTGGTTATTCAACATGAGGCACGATCCAATTGACATTTTGAATCATTTTTGGTACAGTCCAAAAAATCAATTTTCGGATGAAAAACGATGACTCTGGACATGTCGAACGTTCCCAAAATGGTCTATAATGATGAAATTTTAACATTTAATCTTTTGACTCTAAATGACTGTTGGATGTGAATTATGACTTTTTCAACTAAAATAAGTGTGTTTAAAGTCATTTCTGTGACTGAAACGGGTCAAAATTGAAGCTTTTAAATAAGCAAAATTCTGTAAAAATGGCCATTTTGGTCACTGTGAGGGTTTAAAAAGTGGTTATTCAACATGAGGCACGATCCAATTGACATTTTGAATCATTTTTGGTACAGTCCAAAAAATCAATTTTCGGATGAAAAACGATGACTCCGGACATGTCGAACGTTCCCAAAATGGTCTATAATGATGAAATTTTAACATTTAATATTTTGACTCTAAATGACTGTTGGATGTGAATTATGACAATTTCAACTAAAATAAGTGTGTTTAAAGTCATTTCTGTGACTGAAACGGGTCAAAATTGAAGCTTTTAAATAAGCAAAACTCTGTAAAAATGGCCATTTTGGTCACTGTGAGGGTTTAAAAAGTGGTTATTCAACATGAGGCACGATCCAATTGACATTTTGAATCATTTTTGGTACAGTCCAAAAAATCAATTTTCGGATGAAAAACGATGACTCCGGACATGTCGAACGTTCTCAAAATGGTCTATAATGATGAAATTTTAACATTTAATCTTTTGACTCTAAATGACTGTTGGATGTGAATTATGACTTCTTCAACTAAAATAAGTGTGTTTAAAGTCATTTCTGTGCCTGAAACGGGAAATTGAAGCTTTTGAGTAAGCAAAACTCTGTAAAAATGGACATTTTGGTCACTGTGAGGGTTTAAAAAGTGGTTATTCAACATGAGGCACGATCCAATTGACATTTTGAATCATTTTTGGTACAGTCCAAAAAAATCAATTTTCGGATGAAAAACGATGACTCGGGACATGTCAAACATTCCCTAAATGGTCTATAATGATGAAATTTTTATCATTTAATCTTTTGACTCTAAATGACTTTTGGATGTGAATTTTGACTTTTTTAACTAAAATAAGTGTGTTTAAAGTCATTTCTGTGCCTGAAAACGGGTCAAAATTGAAGCTTTTGAGTAAGCAAAACTCTGTAAAAATGGCAATTTTGGTCACTGTGAGGTTTAAAAAAGTGGTTATTCAACCTGAGGCACGATCCAATTGACATTTTGAATCATTTTTGGTACAGTCCAAAAAATCAATTTTCAGATGAAAAACGATGACTCCGGACATGTCGAACGTTCCCAAAATGGTCTATAATGATGAAATTTTAACATTTAATATTTTGACTCTAAATGACTGTTGGATGTGAATTATGACAATTTCAACTAAAATACGTGTGTTTAAAGTCATTTCTGTGACTGAAACGGGTCAAAATTGAAGCTTTTAAATAAGCAAAACTCTGTATAAATGGCCATTTTGGTCACTGTGAGGATTTAAAAAGTGGTTATTCAACATGAGGCACGATCCAATTGACATTTTGAATCATTTTTGGTACAGTCCAAAAAAATCAATTTTCGGATGAAAAACGATGACTCCGGACATGTCGAATGTTCCCAAAATGTTCTATAATGATGAAATTTTAACATTTAATCTTTTGACTCTAAATGACTGTTGGATGTGAATTATGACTTTTTCAACTAAAATAAGTGTGTTTAAAGTCATTTCTGTGACTGAAACGGGTCAAAAATTGAAGCTTTTAAATAAGCAAAACTCTGTAAAAATGGCCATTTTGGTCACTGTGAGGGTTTAAAAAGTGGTTATTCAACATGAGGCACGATCCAATTGACATTTTGAATAATTTTTGGTACAGTCCAAGAATCAATTTTCGGATGAAAAACGATGACTCCGGACATGTCGAACGTTCCCAAAATGGTCTATAATGATGAAATTTTAACATTTAATATTTTGACTCTAAATGACTGTTGGATGTGAATTATGACAATTTCAACTAAAATAAGTGTGTTTAAAGTCATTTCTGTGACTGAAACAGGTCAAAATTGAAGCTTTTAAATAAGCAAAATCTGTAAAAATGGCCATTTTGGTCACTGTGAGGGTTTAAAAGTGGTTATTCAACATGAGGCACGATCCAATTGACATTTTGAATCATTTTTGGTACAGTCCAAAAAATCAATTTTCGCATGAAAAACGATGACTCCGGACATGTCGAACGTTCCCAAAATGGTCTATAATGATGAAATTTTAACATTTAATCTTTTGACTCTAAATGACTGTTGGATGTGAATTATGACTTTTTCAACTAAAATAAGTGTGTTTAAAGTCATTTCTGTGCCTGAAACGGGTCAAAATTGAAGCTTTTGAGTAAGCAAAACTCTGTAAAAATGGCAATTTTGGTCACTGTGAGGGTTTAAAAAGTGGTTATTCAACATGAGGCACGATCCAATTGACATTTTGAATCATTTTTGGTACAGTCCAAAAAATCAATTTTCGGATGAAAAACGATGACTCTGGACATGTCGAACGTTCCCAAAATGGTCTATAATGATGAAATTTTAACATTTAATCTTTTGACTCTAAATGACTGTTGGATGTGAATTATGACTTTTTCAACTAAAATAAGTGTGTTTAAAGTCATTTCTGTGACTGAAACGGGTCAAAATTGAAGCTTTTGAGTAAGCAAAACTCTGTAAAAATTGGCATTTTGGTCACTGTAAGGGTTTAAAAAGTGGTTATTCAACATGAGGCTCGATCCAATTGACATTTTGAATCATTTTTGGTACAGTCCAAAAAATCAATTTTCGGATGAAAAACGATGACTCCGGACATGTCAAACGTTCCCAAAATGGTCTATAATTATGAAATTTTATCATTTAATCTTTTGACTCTAAATGACTGTTGGATATGAATTTTGACTTTTTTAACTAAAATAAGTGTGTTTAAAGTCATTTCTGTGCCTGAAACGGGTCAAAATTAAAGCTTTTGAGTAAGCAAAACTCTGTAAAAATGGCAATTTTGGTCACTGTGAGGGTTTAAAAAGTGGTTATTCAACATGAGGCACGATCCAATTGACATTTTGAATCATTTTTGGTACAGTCCAAAAAATCAATTTTCGGATGAAAAACGATGACTCCGGACATGTCGAACGTTCTCAAAATGGTCTATAATGATGAAATTTTAACATTTAATCTTTTGACTCTAAATGACTGTTGGATGTGAATTATGACTTCTTCAACTAAAATAAGTGTGTTTAAAGTCATTTCTGTGCCTGAAACGGGTCAAAATTGAAGCTTTTGAGTAAGCAAAACTCTGTAAAAATGGACATTTTGGTCACTGTGGGGGTTTAAAAAGTGGTTATTCAACATGAGGCACGATCCAATTGACATTTTGAATCATTTTTGGTACAGTCCAAAAAATCAATTTTCGGATGAAAAACGATGACTCGGGACATGTCAAACATTCCCAAAATGGTCTATAATGATGAAATTTTATCATTTAATCTTTTGACTCTAAATGACTGTTGGATGTGAATTTTGACTTTTTTAACTAAAATAAGTGTGTTTAAAGTCATTTCTGTGCCTGAAACGGGTCAAAATTGAAGCTTTTGAGTAAGCAAAACTCTGTAAAAATGGCAATTTTGGTCACTGTGAGGGTTTAAAAAGTGGTTATTCAACCTGAGGCACGATCCAATTGACATTTTGAATCATTTTTGGTACAGTCCAAAAAATCAATTTTCGGATGAAAAATGATGACTCCGGACATGTCGAACGTTCCCAAAATGGTCTATAATGATGAAATTTTAACATTTAATATTTTGACTCTAAATGACTGTTGGATGTGAATTATGACAATTTCAACTAAAATACGTGTGTTTAAAGTCATTTCTGTGACTGAAACGGGTCAAAATTGAAGCTTTTAAATAAGCAAAACTCTGTAAAAATGGCCATTTTGGTCACTGTGAGGGTTTAAAAAGTGGTTATTCAACACGAGGCACGATCCAATTGACATTTTGAATCATTTTTGGTACAGTCCAAAAAAATCAATTTTCGGATGAAAAACGATGACTCCGGACATGTCGAATGTTCCCAAAATGTTCTATAATGATGAAATTTTAACATTTAATCTTTTGACTCTAAATGACTGTTGGATGTGAATTATGACTTTTTCAACTAAAATAAGTGTGTTTAAAGTCATTTCTGTGCCTGAAATGGGTCAAAATTGAAGCTTTTGAGTAAGCAAAACTCTGTAAAAATGGCAATTTTGGTCACTGTGAGGGTTTAAAAAGTGGTTATTCAACATGAGGCACGATCCAATTGACATTTTGAATCATTTTTGGTACAGTCCAAAAAATCAATTTTCGGATGAAAAACGATGACTCTGGACATGTCGAACGTTCCCAAAATGGTCTATAATGATGAAATTTTAACATTTAATCTTTTGACTCTAAATGACTGTTGGATGTGAATTATGACTTTTTCAACTAAAATAAGTGTGTTTAAAGTCATTTCTGTGACTGAAACGGGTCAAAATTGAAGCTTTTAAATAAGCAAAATTCTGTAAAAATGGCCATTTTGGTCACTGTGAGGGTTTAAAAAGTGGTTATTCAACATGAGGCACGATCCAATTGACATTTTGAATCATTTTTGGTACAGTCCAAAAAATCAATTTTCGGATGAAAAACGATGACTCCGGACATGTCGAACGTTCCCAAAATGGTCTATAATGATGAAATTTTAACATTTAATATTTTGACTCTAAATGACTGTTGGATGTGAATTATGACAATTTCAACTAAAATAAGTGTGTTTAAAGTCATTTCTGTGACTGAAACGGGTCAAAATTGAAGCTTTTAAATAAGCAAAACTCTGTAAAAATGGCCATTTTGGTCACTGTGAGGGTTTAAAAAGTGGTTATTCAACATGAGGCACGATCCAATTGACATTTTGAATCATTTTTGGTACAGTCCAAAAAATCAATTTTCGGATGAAAAACGATGACTCCGGACATGTCGAACGTTCTCAAAATGGTCTATAATGATGAAATTTTAACATTTAATCTTTTGACTCTAAATGACTGTTGGATGTGAATTATGACTTCTTCAACTAAAATAAGTGTGTTTAAAGTCATTTCTGTGCCTGAAACGGGTCAAAATTGAAGCTTTTGAGTAAGCAAAACTCTGTAAAAATGGACATTTTGGTCACTGTGAGGGTTTAAAAAGTGGTTATTCAACATGAGGCACGATCCAATTGACATTTTGAATCATTTTTGGTACAGTCCAAAAAATCAATTTTCGGATGAAAAACGATGACTCGGGACATGTCAAACATTCCCTAAATGGTCTATAATGATGAAATTTTATCATTTAATCTTTTGACTCTAAATGACTTTTGGATGTGAATTTTGACTTTTTTAACTAAAATAAGTGTGTTTAAAGTCATTTCTGTGCCTGAAACGGGTCAAAATTGAAGCTTTTGAGTAAGCAAAACTCTGTAAAAATGGCAATTTTGGTCACTGTGAGGGTTTAAAAAGTGGTTATTCAACCTGAGGCACGATCCAATTGACATTTTGAATCATTTTTGGTACAGTCCAAAAAATCAATTTTCAGATGAAAAACGATGACTCCGGACATGTCGAACGTTCCCAAAATGGTCTATAATGATGAAATTTTAACATTTAATATTTTGACTCTAAATGACTGTTGGATGTGAATTATGACAATTTCAACTAAAATACGTGTGTTTAAAGTCATTTCTGTGACTGAAACGGGTCAAAATTGAAGCTTTTAAATAAGCAAAACTCTGTATAAATGGCCATTTTGGTCACTGTGAGGATTTAAAAAGTGGTTATTCAACATGAGGCACGATCCAATTGACATTTTGAATCATTTTTGGTACAGTCCAAAAAAATCAATTTTCGGATGAAAAACGATGACTCCGGACATGTCGAATGTTCCCAAAATGTTCTATAATGATGAAATTTTAACATTTAATCTTTTGACTCTAAATGACTGTTGGATGTGAATTATGACTTTTTCAACTAAAATAAGTGTGTTTAAAGTCATTTCTGTGACTGAAACGGGTCAAAATTGAAGCTTTTAAATAAGCAAAACTCTGTAAAAATGGCCATTTTGGTCACTGTGAGGGTTTAAAAAGTGGTTATTCAACATGAGGCACGATCCAATTGACATTTTGAATAATTTTTGGTACAGTCCAAGAATCAATTTTCGGATGAAAAACGATGACTCCGGACATGTCGAACGTTCCCAAAATGGTCTATAATGATGAAATTTTAACATTTAATATTTTGACTCTAAATGACTGTTGGATGTGAATTATGACAATTTCAACTAAAATAAGTGTGTTTAAAGTCATTTCTGTGACTGAAACAGGTCAAAATTGAAGCTTTTAAATAAGCAAAACTCTGTAAAAATGGCCATTTTGGTCACTGTGAGGGTTTAAAAAGTGGTTATTCAACATGAGGCACGATCCAATTGACATTTTGAATCATTTTTGGTACAGTCCAAAAAATCAATTTTCGCATGAAAAACGATGACTCCGGACATGTCGAACGTTCCCAAAATGGTCTATAATGATGAAATTTTAACATTTAATCTTTTGACTCTAAATGACTGTTGGATGTGAATTATGACTTTTTCAACTAAAATAAGTGTGTTTAAAGTCATTTCTGTGTCTGAAACGGGTCAAAATTGAAGCTTTTGGGTAAGAAAAACTCTGTAAAAATGGCAATTTTGGTCACTGTGAGGGTTTAAAAAGTGGTTATTCAACATGAGGCACGATCTCATTGACATTTTGAATCATTTTTGGTACAGTCCAAAAAATCAATTTTCGGATGAAAAACGATGACTCCGGACATGTCGAACGTTCCCAAAATGGTCTATAATGATGAAATTTTAACATTTAATCTTTTGACTCTAAATGACTGTTGGATGTGAATTATGACTTTTTCAACTAAAATAAGTGTGTTTAAAGTCATTTCTGTGCCTGAAACGGGTCAAAATTAAAGCTTTTGAGTAAGCAAAACTCTGTAAAAATGGCAATTTTGGTCACTGTGAGGGTTTAAAAAGTGGTTATTCAACATGAGGCACGATCCAATTGACATTTTGAATCATTTTTGGTACAGTCCAAAAAATCAATTTTCGGATGAAAAACGATGACTCCGGACATGTCGAACGTTCTCAAAATGGTCTATAATGATGAAATTTTAACATTTAATCTTTTGACTCTAAATGACTGTTGGATGTGAATTATGACTTCTTCAACTAAAATAAGTGTGTTTAAAGTCATTTCTGTGCCTGAAACGGGTCAAAATTGAAGCTTTTGAGTAAGCAAAACTCTGTAAAAATGGACATTTTGGTCACTGTGGGGGTTTAAAAAGTGGTTATTCAACATGAGGCACGATCCAATTGACATTTTGAATCATTTTTGGTACAGTCCAAAAAATCAATTTTCGGATGAAAAACGATGACTCGGGACATGTCAAACATTCCCAAAATGGTCTATAATGATGAAATTTTATCATTTAATCTTTTGACTCTAAATGACTGTTGGATGTGAATTTTGACTTTTTTAACTAAAATAAGTGTGTTTAAAGTCATTTCTGTGCCTGAAACGGGTCAAAATTGAAGCTTTTGAGTAAGCAAAACTCTGTAAAAATGGCAATTTTGGTCACTGTGAGGGTTTAAAAAGTGGTTATTCAACCTGAGGCACGATCCAATTGACATTTTGAATCATTTTTGGTACAGTCCAAAAAATCAATTTTCGGATGAAAAATGATGACTCCGGACATGTCGAACGTTCCCAAAATGGTCTATAATGATGAAATTTTAACATTTAATATTTTGACTCTAAATGACTGTTGGATGTGAATTATGACAATTTCAACTAAAATACGTGTGTTTAAAGTCATTTCTGTGACTGAAACGGGTCAAAATTGAAGCTTTTAAATAAGCAAAACTCTGTAAAAATGGCCATTTTGGTCACTGTGAGGGTTTAAAAAGTGGTTATTCAACACGAGGCACGATCCAATTGACATTTTGAATCATTTTTGGTACAGTCCAAAAAAATCAATTTTCGGATGAAAAACGATGACTCCGGACATGTCGAATGTTCCCAAAATGTTCTATAATGATGAAATTTTAACATTTAATCTTTTGACTCTAAATGACTGTTGGATGTGAATTATGACTTTTTCAACTAAAATAAGTGTGTTTAAAGTCATTTCTGTGCCTGAAATGGGTCAAAATTGAAGCTTTTGAGTAAGCAAAACTCTGTAAAAATGGCAATTTTGGTCACTGTGAGGGTTTAAAAAGTGGTTATTCAACATGAGGCACGATCCAATTGACATTTTGAATCATTTTTGGTACAGTCCAAAAAATCAATTTTCGGATGAAAAACGATGACTCTGGACATGTCGAACGTTCCCAAAATGGTCTATAATGATGAAATTTTAACATTTAATCTTTTGACTCTAAATGACTGTTGGATGTGAATTATGACTTTTTCAACTAAAATAAGTGTGTTTAAAGTCATTTCTGTGAGGGAAACGGGTCAAAATTGAAGCTTTTAAATAAGCAAAATTCTGTAAAAATGGCCATTTTGGTCACTGTGAGGGTTTAAAAAGTGGTTATTCAACATGAGGCACGATCCAATTGACATTTTGAATCATTTTTGGTACAGTCCAAAAAATCAATTTTCGGATGAAAAACGATGACTCCGGACATGTCGAACGTTCCCAAAATGGTCTATAATGATGAAATTTTAACATTTAATATTTTGACTCTAAATGACTGTTGGATGTGAATTATGACAATTTCAACTAAAATAAGTGTGTTTAAAGTCATTTCTGTGACTGAAACGGGTCAAAATTGAAGCTTTTAAATAAGCAAAACTCTGTAAAAATGGCCATTTTGGTCACTGTGAGGGTTTAAAAAGTGGTTATTCAACATGAGGCACGATCCAATTGACATTTTGAATCATTTTTGGTACAGTCCAAAAAATCAATTTTCGGATGAAAAACGATGACTCCGGACATGTCGAACGTTCTCAAAATGGTCTATAATGATGAAATTTTAACATTTAATCTTTTGACTCTAAATGACTGTTGGATGTGAATTATGACTTCTTCAACTAAAATAAGTGTGTTTAAAGTCATTTCTGTGCCTGAAACGGGTCAAAATTGACGCTTTTGAGTAAGCAAAACTCTGTAAAAATGGACATTTTGGTCACTGTGAGGGTTTAAAAAGTGGTTATTCAACATGAGGCACGATCCAATTGACATTTTGAATCATTTTTGGTACAGTCCAAAAAATCAATTTTCGGATGAAAAACGATGACTCGGGACATGTCAAACATTCCCTAAATGGTCTATAATGATGAAATTTTATCATTTAATCTTTTGACTCTAAATGACTTTTGGATGTGAATTTTGACTTTTTTAACTAAAATAAGTGTGTTTAAAGTCATTTCTGTGCCTGAAACGGGTCAAAATTGAAGCTTTTGAGTAAGCAAAACTCTGTAAAAATGGCAATTTTGGTCACTGTGAGGGTTTAAAAAGTGGTTATTCAACCTGAGGCACGATCCAATTGACATTTTGAATCATTTTTGGTACAGTCCAAAAAATCAATTTTCAGATGAAAAACGATGACTCCGGACATGTCGAACGTTCCCAAAATGGTCTATAATGATGAAATTTTAACATTTAATATTTTGACTCTAAATGACTGTTGGATGTGAATTATGACAATTTCAACTAAAATACGTGTGTTTAAAGTCATTTCTGTGACTGAAACGGGTCAAAATTGAAGCTTTTAAATAAGCAAAACTCTGTATAAATGGCCATTTTGGTCACTGTGAGGATTTAAAAAGTGGTTATTCAACATGAGGCACGATCCAATTGACATTTTGAATCATTTTTGGTACAGTCCAAAAAAATCAATTTTCGGATGAAAAACGATGACTCCGGACATGTCGAATGTTCCCAAAATGTTCTATAATGATGAAATTTTAACATTTAATCTTTTGACTCTAAATGACTGTTGGATGTGAATTATGACTTTTTCAACTAAAATAAGTGTGTTTAAAGTCATTTCTGTGACTGAAACGGGTCAAAATTGAAGCTTTTAAATAAGCAAAACTCTGTAAAAATGGCCATTTTGGTCACTGTGAGGGTTTAAAAAGTGGTTATTCAACATGAGGCACGATCCAATTGACATTTTGAATAATTTTTGGTACAGTCCAAGAATCAATTTTCGGATGAAAAACGATGACTCCGGACATGTCGAACGTTCCCAAAATGGTCTATAATGATGAAATTTTAACATTTAATATTTTGACTCTAAATGACTGTTGGATGTGAATTATGACAATTTCAACTAAAATAAGTGTGTTTAAAGTCATTTCTGTGACTGAAACAGGTCAAAATTGAAGCTTTTAAATAAGCAAAACTCTGTAAAAATGGCCATTTTGGTCACTGTGAGGGTTTAAAAAGTGGTTATTCAACATGAGGCACGATCCAATTGACATTTTGAATCATTTTTGGTACAGTCCAAAAAATCAATTTTCGCATGAAAAACGATGACTCCGGACATGTCGAACGTTCCCAAAATGGTCTATAATGATGAAATTTTAACATTTAATCTTTTGACTCTAAATGACTGTTGGATGTGAATTATGACTTTTTCAACTAAAATAAGTGTGTTTAAAGTCATTTCTGTGTCTGAAACGGGTCAAAATTGAAGCTTTTGGGTAAGAAAAACTCTGTAAAAATGGCAATTTTGGTCACTGTGAGGGTTTAAAAAGTGGTTATTCAACATGAGGCACGATCTCATTGACATTTTGAATCATTTTTGGTACAGTCCAAAAAATCAATTTTCGGATGAAAAACGATGACTCCGGACATGTCGAACGTTCCCAAAATGGTCTATAATGATGAAATTTTAACATTTAATCTTTTGACTCTAAATGACTGTTGGATGTGAATTATGACTTTTTCAACTAAAATAAGTGTGTTTAAAGTCATTTCTGTGCCTGAAACGGGTCAAAATTGAAGCTTTTGAGTAAGCAAAACTCTGTAAAAATGGCAATTTTGGTCACTGTCAGGGTTTAAAAAGTGGTTATTCAACATGAGGCTCGATCCAATTGACATTTTGAATCATTTTTGGTACAGTCCAAAAAATCAATTTTTGGATGAAAAACGATGACTCCGGACATGTCGAATGTTCCCAAAATGGTCTATAATGATGACATTTTAACATTTAATCTTTTGACTCTAAATGACTGTTGGATGTGAATTATGACTTTTTAAACTAAAATAAGTGTGTTTAAAGTCATTTCTGTGCCTGAAACGGGTCAAAATTGAAGCTTTTGAGTAAGCAAAACTCTGTAAAAATGGCAATTTTGGTCACTGTGAGGGTTTAAAAAGTGGTTATTCAACATGAGGCACGATCCAATTGACATTTTGAATCATTTTTGGAACAGTCCAAAAAATCAATTTTCGGATGAAAAACGATGACTCTGGACATGTCGAACGTTCCCAAAATGGTCTATAATGATGAAATTTTATCATTTAATCTTTTGACTCTAAATGACTGTTGGATATGAATTTTGACTTTTTTAACTAAAATAAGTGTGTTTAAAGTCATTTCTGTGCCTGAAACGGGTCAAAATTAAAGCTTTTGAGTAAGCAAAACTCTGTAAAAATGGCAATTTTGGTCACTGTGAGGGTTTAAAAAGTGGTTATTCAACATGAGGCACGATCCAATTGACATTTTGAATCATTTTTGGTACAGTCCAAAAAATCAATTTTCGGATGAAAAACGATGACTCCGGACATGTCAAACGTTCCCAAAATGGTCTATAATTATGAAATTTTATCATTTAATCTTTTGACTCTAAATGACTGTTGGATATGAATTTTGACTTTTTTAACTAAAATAAGTGTGTTTAAAGTCATTTCTGTGCCTGAAACGGGTCAAAATTAAAGCTTTTGAGTAAGCAAAACTCTGTAAAAATGGCAATTTTGGTCACTGTGAGGGTTTAAAAAGTGGTTATTCAACATGAGGCACGATCCAATTGACATTTTGAATCATTTTTGGTACAGTCCAAAAAATCAATTTTCGGATGAAAAACGATGACTCCGGACATGTCGAACGTTCTCAAAATGGTCTATAATGATGAAATTTTAACATTTAATCTTTTGACTCTAAATGACTGTTGGATGTGAATTATGACTTCTTCAACTAAAATAAGTGTGTTTAAAGTCATTTCTGTGCCTGAAACGGGTCAAAATTGAAGCTTTTGAGTAAGCAAAACTCTGTAAAAATGGACATTTTGGTCACTGTGGGGGTTTAAAAAGTGGTTATTCAACATGAGGCACGATCCAATTGACATTTTGAATCATTTTTGGTACAGTCCAAAAAATCAATTTTCGGATGAAAAACGATGACTCGGGACATGTCAAACATTCCCAAAATGGTCTATAATGATGAAATTTTATCATTTAATCTTTTGACTCTAAATGACTGTTGGATGTGAATTTTGACTTTTTTAACTAAAATAAGTGTGTTTAAAGTCATTTCTGTGCCTGAAACGGGTCAAAATTGAAGCTTTTGAGTAAGCAAAACTCTGTAAAAATGGCAATTTTGGTCACTGTGAGGGTTTAAAAAGTGGTTATTCAACCTGAGGCACGATCCAATTGACATTTTGAATCATTTTTGGTACAGTCCAAAAAATCAATTTTCGGATGAAAAATGATGACTCCGGACATGTCGAACGTTCCCAAAATGGTCTATAATGATGAAATTTTAACATTTAATATTTTGACTCTAAATGACTGTTGGATGTGAATTATGACAATTTCAACTAAAATACGTGTGTTTAAAGTCATTTCTGTGACTGAAACGGGTCAAAATTGAAGCTTTTAAATAAGCAAAACTCTGTAAAAATGGCCATTTTGGTCACTGTGAGGGTTTAAAAAGTGGTTATTCAACACGAGGCACGATCCAATTGACATTTTGAATCATTTTTGGTACAGTCCAAAAAAATCAATTTTCGGATGAAAAACGATGACTCCGGACATGTCGAATGTTCCCAAAATGTTCTATAATGATGAAATTTTAACATTTAATCTTTTGACTCTAAATGACTGTTGGATGTGAATTATGACTTTTTCAACTAAAATAAGTGTGTTTAAAGTCATTTCTGTGCCTGAAATGGGTCAAAATTGAAGCTTTTGAGTAAGCAAAACTCTGTAAAAATGGCAATTTTGGTCACTGTGAGGGTTTAAAAAGTGGTTATTCAACATGAGGCACGATCCAATTGACATTTTGAATCATTTTTGGTACAGTCCAAAAAATCAATTTTCGGATGAAAAACGATGACTCTGGACATGTCGAACGTTCCCAAAATGGTCTATAATGATGAAATTTTAACATTTAATCTTTTGACTCTAAATGACTGTTGGATGTGAATTATGACTTTTTCAACTAAAATAAGTGTGTTTAAAGTCATTTCTGTGACTGAAACGGGTCAAAATTGAAGCTTTTAAATAAGCAAAATTCTGTAAAAATGGCCATTTTGGTCACTGTGAGGGTTTAAAAAGTGGTTATTCAACATGAGGCACGATCCAATTGACATTTTGAATCATTTTTGGTACAGTCCAAAAAATCAATTTTCGGATGAAAAACGATGACTCCGGACATGTCGAACGTTCCCAAAATGGTCTATAATGATGAAATTTTAACATTTAATATTTTGACTCTAAATGACTGTTGGATGTGAATTATGACAATTTCAACTAAAATAAGTGTGTTTAAAGTCATTTCTGTGACTGAAACGGGTCAAAATTGAAGCTTTTAAATAAGCAAAACTCTGTAAAAATGGCCATTTTGGTCACTGTGAGGGTTTAAAAAGTGGTTATTCAACATGAGGCACGATCCAATTGACATTTTGAATCATTTTTGGTACAGTCCAAAAAATCAATTTTCGGATGAAAAACGATGACTCCGGACATGTCGAACGTTCTCAAAATGGTCTATAATGATGAAATTTTAACATTTAATCTTTTGACTCTAAATGACTGTTGGATGTGAATTATGACTTCTTCAACTAAAATAAGTGTGTTTAAAGTCATTTCTGTGTCTGAAACGGGTCAAAATTGAAGCTTTTGGGTAAGAAAAACTCTGTAAAAATGGCAATTTTGGTCACTGTGAGGGTTTAAAAAGTGGTTATTCAACATGAGGCACGATCTCATTGACATTTTGAATCATTTTTGGTACAGTCCAAAAAATCAATTTTCGGATGAAAAACGATGACTCCGGACATGTCGAACGTTCCCAAAATGGTCTATAATGATGAAATTTTAACATTTAATCTTTTGACTCTAAATGACTGTTGGATGTGAATTATGACTTTTTCAACTAAAATAAGTGTGTTTAAAGTCATTTCTGTGCCTGAAACGGGTCAAAATTGAAGCTTTTGAGTAAGCAAAACTCTGTAAAAATGGCAATTTTGGTCACTGTCAGGGTTTAAAAAGTGGTTATTCAACATGAGGCACGATCCAATTGACATTTTGAATCATTTTTGGTACAGTCCAAAAAAATCAATTTTCGGATGAAAAACGATGACTCCGGACATGTCGAATGTTCCCAAAATGTTCTATAATGATGAAATTTTAACATTTAATCTTTTGACTCTAAATGACTGTTGGATGTGAATTATGACTTTTTCAACTAAAATAAGTGTGTTTAAAGTCATTTCTGTGACTGAAACGGGTCAAAATTGAAGCTTTTAAATAAGCAAAACTCTGTAAAAATGGCCATTTTGGTCACTGTGAGGGTTTAAAAAGTGGTTATTCAACATGAGGCACGATCCAATTGACATTTTGAATAATTTTTGGTACAGTCCAAGAATCAATTTTCGGATGAAAAACGATGACTCCGGACATGTCGAACGTTCCCAAAATGGTCTATAATGATGAAATTTTAACATTTAATATTTTGACTCTAAATGACTGTTGGATGTGAATTATGACAATTTCAACTAAAATAAGTGTGTTTAAAGTCATTTCTGTGACTGAAACAGGTCAAAATTGAAGCTTTTAAATAAGCAAAACTCTGTAAAAATGGCCATTTTGGTCACTGTGAGGGTTTAAAAAGTGGTTATTCAACATGAGGCACGATCCAATTGACATTTTGAATCATTTTTGGTACAGTCCAAAAAATCAATTTTCGCATGAAAAACGATGACTCCGGACATGTCGAACGTTCCCAAAATGGTCTATAATGATGAAATTTTAACATTTAATCTTTTGACTCTAAATGACTGTTGGATGTGAATTATGACTTTTTCAACTAAAATAAGTGTGTTTAAAGTCATTTCTGTGTCTGAAACGGGTCAAAATTGAAGCTTTTGGGTAAGAAAAACTCTGTAAAAATGGCAATTTTGGTCACTGTGAGGGTTTAAAAAGTGGTTATTCAACATGAGGCACGATCTCATTGACATTTTGAATCATTTTTGGTACAGTCCAAAAAATCAATTTTCGGATGAAAAACGATGACTCCGGACATGTCGAACGTTCCCAAAATGGTCTATAATGATGAAATTTTAACATTTAATCTTTTGACTCTAAATGACTGTTGGATGTGAATTATGACTTTTTCAACTAAAATAAGTGTGTTTAAAGTCATTTCTGTGCCTGAAACGGGTCAAAATTGAAGCTTTTGAGTAAGCAAAACTCTGTAAAAATGGCAATTTTGGTCACTGTCAGGGTTTAAAAAGTGGTTATTCAACATGAGGCTCGATCCAATTGACATTTTGAATCATTTTTGGTACAGTCCAAAAAATCAATTTTTGGATGAAAAACGATGACTCTGGACATGTCGAACGTTCCCAAAATGGTCTATAATGATGAAATTTTAACATTTAATCTTTTGACTCTAAATGACTGTTGGATGTGAATTATGACTTTTTCAACTAAAATAAGTGTGTTTAAAGTCATTTCTGTGACTGAAACGGGTCAAAATTGAAGCTTTTAAATAAGCAAAATTCTGTAAAAATGGCCATTTTGGTCACTGTGAGGGTTTAAAAAGTGGTTATTCAACATGAGGCACGATCCAATTGACATTTTGAATCATTTTTGGTACAGTCCAAAAAATCAATTTTCGGATGAAAAACGATGACTCCGGACATGTCGAACGTTCCCAAAATGGTCTATAATGATGAAATTTTAACATTTAATATTTTGACTCTAAATGACTGTTGGATGTGAATTATGACAATTTCAACTAAAATAAGTGTGTTTAAAGTCATTTCTGTGACTGAAACGGGTCAAAATTGAAGCTTTTAAATAAGCAAAACTCTGTAAAAATGGCCATTTTGGTCACTGTGAGGGTTTAAAAAGTGGTTATTCAACATGAGGCACGATCCAATTGACATTTTGAATCATTTTTGGTACAGTCCAAAAAATCAATTTTCGGATGAAAAACGATGACTCCGGACATGTCGAACGTTCTCAAAATGGTCTATAATGATGAAATTTTAACATTTAATCTTTTGACTCTAAATGACTGTTGGATGTGAATTATGACTTCTTCAACTAAAATAAGTGTGTTTAAAGTCATTTCTGTGCCTGAAACGGGTCAAAATTGAAGCTTTTGAGTAAGCAAAACTCTGTAAAAATGGACATTTTGGTCACTGTGAGGGTTTAAAAAGTGGTTATTCAACATGAGGCACGATCCAATTGACATTTTGAATCATTTTTGGTACAGTCCAAAAAATCAATTTTCGGATGAAAAACGATGACTCGGGACATGTCAAACATTCCCAAAATGGTCTATAATGATGAAATTTTATCATTTAATCTTTTGACTCTAAATGACTTTTGGATGTGAATTTTGACTTTTTTAACTAAAATAAGTGTGTTTAAAGTCATTTCTGTGCCTGAAACGGGTCAAAATTGAAGCTTTTGAGTAAGCAAAACTCTGTAAAAATGGCAATTTTGGTCACTGTGAGGGTTTAAAAAGTGGTTATTCAACCTGAGGCACGATCCAATTGACATTTTGAATCATTTTTGGTACAGTCCAAAAAATCAATTTTCAGATGAAAAACGATGACTCCGGACATGTCGAACGTTCCCAAAATGGTCTATAATGATGAAATTTTAACATTTAATATTTTGACTCTAAATGACTGTTGGATGTGAATTATGACAATTTCAACTAAAATACGTGTGTTTAAAGTCATTTCTGTGACTGAAACGGGTCAAAATTGAAGCTTTTAAATAAGCAAAACTCTGTAAAAATGGCAATTTTGGTCACTGTCAGGGTTTAAAAAGTGGTTATTCAACATGAGGCTCGATCCAATTGACATTTTGAATCATTTTTGGTACAGTCCAAAAAATCAATTTTTGGATGAAAAACGATGACTCCGGACATGTCGAATGTTCCCAAAATGGTCTATAATGATGACATTTTAACATTTAATCTTTTGACTCTAAATGACTGTTGGATGTGAATTATGACTTTTTAAACTAAAATAAGTGTGTTTAAAGTCATTTCTGTGCCTGAAACGGGTCAAAATTGAAGCTTTTGAGTAAGCAAAACTCTGTAAAAATGGCAATTTTGGTCACTGTGAGGGTTTAAAAAGTGGTTATTCAACATGAGGCACGATCCAATTGACATTTTGAATCATTTTTGGAACAGTCCAAAAAATCAATTTTCGGATGAAAAACGATGACTCTGGACATGTCGAACGTTCCCAAAATGGTCTATAATGATGAAATTTTATCATTTAATCTTTTGACTCTAAATGACTGTTGGATATGAATTTTGACTTTTTTAACTAAAATAAGTGTGTTTAAAGTCATTTCTGTGCCTGAAACGGGTCAAAATTAAAGCTTTTGAGTAAGCAAAACTCTGTAAAAATGGCAATTTTGGTCACTGTGAGGGTTTAAAAAGTGGTTATTCAACATGAGGCACGATCCAATTGACATTTTGAATCATTTTTGGTACAGTCCAAAAAATCAATTTTCGGATGAAAAACGATGACTCCGGACATGTCAAACGTTCCCAAAATGGTCTATAATTATGAAATTTTATCATTTAATCTTTTGACTCTAAATGACTGTTGGATATGAATTTTGACTTTTTTAACTAAAATAAGTGTGTTTAAAGTCATTTCTGTGCCTGAAACGGGTCAAAATTAAAGCTTTTGAGTAAGCAAAACTCTGTAAAAATGGCAATTTTGGTCACTGTGAGGGTTTAAAAAGTGGTTATTCAACATGAGGCACGATCCAATTGACATTTTGAATCATTTTTGGTACAGTCCAAAAAATCAATTTTCGGATGAAAAACGATGACTCCGGACATGTCGAACGTTCTCAAAATGGTCTATAATGATGAAATTTTAACATTTAATCTTTTGACTCTAAATGACTGTTGGATGTGAATTATGACTTCTTCAACTAAAATAAGTGTGTTTAAAGTCATTTCTGTGCCTGAAACGGGTCAAAATTGAAGCTTTTGAGTAAGCAAAACTCTGTAAAAATGGACATTTTGGTCACTGTGGGGGTTTAAAAAGTGGTTATTCAACATGAGGCACGATCCAATTGACATTTTGAATCATTTTTGGTACAGTCCAAAAAATCAATTTTCGGATGAAAAACGATGACTCGGGACATGTCAAACATTCCCAAAATGGTCTATAATGATGAAATTTTATCATTTAATCTTTTGACTCTAAATGACTGTTGGATGTGAATTTTGACTTTTTTAACTAAAATAAGTGTGTTTAAAGTCATTTCTGTGCCTGAAACGGGTCAAAATTGAAGCTTTTGAGTAAGCAAAACTCTGTAAAAATGGCAATTTTGGTCACTGTGAGGGTTTAAAAAGTGGTTATTCAACCTGAGGCACGATCCAATTGACATTTTGAATCATTTTTGGTACAGTCCAAAAAATCAATTTTCGGATGAAAAATGATGACTCCGGACATGTCGAACGTTCCCAAAATGGTCTATAATGATGAAATTTTAACATTTAATATTTTGACTCTAAATGACTGTTGGATGTGAATTATGACAATTTCAACTAAAATACGTGTGTTTAAAGTCATTTCTGTGACTGAAACGGGTCAAAATTGAAGCTTTTAAATAAGCAAAACTCTGTAAAAATGGCCATTTTGGTCACTGTGAGGGTTTAAAAAGTGGTTATTCAACACGAGGCACGATCCAATTGACATTTTGAATCATTTTTGGTACAGTCCAAAAAAATCAATTTTCGGATGAAAAACGATGACTCCGGACATGTCGAATGTTCCCAAAATGTTCTATAATGATGAAATTTTAACATTTAATCTTTTGACTCTAAATGACTGTTGGATGTGAATTATGACTTTTTCAACTAAAATAAGTGTGTTTAAAGTCATTTCTGTGTCTGAAACGGGTCAAAATTGAAGCTTTTGGGTAAGAAAAACTCTGTAAAAATGGCAATTTTGGTCACTGTGAGGGTTTAAAAAGTGGTTATTCAACATGAGGCACGATCTCATTGACATTTTGAATCATTTTTGGTACAGTCCAAAAAATCAATTTTCGGATGAAAAACGATGACTCCGGACATGTCGAACGTTCCCAAAATGGTCTATAATGATGAAATTTTAACATTTAATCTTTTGACTCTAAATGACTGTTGGATGTGAATTATGACTTTTTCAACTAAAATAAGTGTGTTTAAAGTCATTTCTGTGCCTGAAACGGGTCAAAATTGAAGCTTTTGAGTAAGCAAAACTCTGTAAAAATGGCAATTTTGGTCACTGTCAGGGTTTAAAAAGTGGTTATTCAACATGAGGCTCGATCCAATTGACATTTTGAATCATTTTTGGTACAGTCCAAAAAATCAATTTTTGGATGAAAAACGATGACTCCGGACATGTCGAATGTTCCCAAAATGGTCTATAATGATGACATTTTAACATTTAATCTTTTGACTCTAAATGACTGTTGGATGTGAATTATGACTTTTTAAACTAAAATAAGTGTGTTTAAAGTCATTTCTGTGCCTGAAACGGGTCAAAATTGAAGCTTTTGAGTAAGCAAAACTCTGTAAAAATGGCAATTTTGGTCACTGTGAGGGTTTAAAAAGTGGTTATTCAACATGAGGCACGATCCAATTGACATTTTGAATCATTTTTGGAACAGTCCAAAAAATCAATTTTCGGATGAAAAACGATGACTCTGGACATGTCGAACGTTCCCAAAATGGTCTATAATGATGAAATTTTATCATTTAATCTTTTGACTCTAAATGACTGTTGGATATGAATTTTGACTTTTTTAACTAAAATAAGTGTGTTTAAAGTCATTTCTGTGCCTGAAACGGGTCAAAATTAAAGCTTTTGAGTAAGCAAAACTCTGTAAAAATGGCAATTTTGGTCACTGTGAGGGTTTAAAAAGTGGTTATTCAACATGAGGCACGATCCAATTGACATTTTGAATCATTTTTGGTACAGTCCAAAAAATCAATTTTCGGATGAAAAACGATGACTCCGGACATGTCAAACGTTCCCAAAATGGTCTATAATTATGAAATTTTATCATTTAATCTTTTGACTCTAAATGACTGTTGGATATGAATTTTGACTTTTTTAACTAAAATAAGTGTGTTTAAAGTCATTTCTGTGCCTGAAACGGGTCAAAATTAAAGCTTTTGAGTAAGCAAAACTCTGTAAAAATGGCAATTTTGGTCACTGTGAGGGTTTAAAAAGTGGTTATTCAACATGAGGCACGATCCAATTGACATTTTGAATCATTTTTGGTACAGTCCAAAAAATCAATTTTCGGATGAAAAACGATGACTCCGGACATGTCGAACGTTCTCAAAATGGTCTATAATGATGAAATTTTAACATTTAATCTTTTGACTCTAAATGACTGTTGGATGTGAATTATGACTTCTTCAACTAAAATAAGTGTGTTTAAAGTCATTTCTGTGCCTGAAACGGGTCAAAATTGAAGCTTTTGAGTAAGCAAAACTCTGTAAAAATGGACATTTTGGTCACTGTGGGGGTTTAAAAAGTGGTTATTCAACATGAGGCACGATCCAATTGACATTTTGAATCATTTTTGGTACAGTCCAAAAAATCAATTTTCGGATGAAAAACGATGACTCGGGACATGTCAAACATTCCCAAAATGGTCTATAATGATGAAATTTTATCATTTAATCTTTTGACTCTAAATGACTGTTGGATGTGAATTTTGACTTTTTTAACTAAAATAAGTGTGTTTAAAGTCATTTCTGTGCCTGAAACGGGTCAAAATTGAAGCTTTTGAGTAAGCAAAACTCTGTAAAAATGGCAATTTTGGTCACTGTGAGGGTTTAAAAAGTGGTTATTCAACCTGAGGCACGATCCAATTGACATTTTGAATCATTTTTGGTACAGTCCAAAAAATCAATTTTCGGATGAAAAATGATGACTCCGGACATGTCGAACGTTCCCAAAATGGTCTATAATGATGAAATTTTAACATTTAATATTTTGACTCTAAATGACTGTTGGATGTGAATTATGACAATTTCAACTAAAATACGTGTGTTTAAAGTCATTTCTGTGACTGAAACGGGTCAAAATTGAAGCTTTTAAATAAGCAAAACTCTGTAAAAATGGCCATTTTGGTCACTGTGAGGGTTTAAAAAGTGGTTATTCAACACGAGGCACGATCCAATTGACATTTTGAATCATTTTTGGTACAGTCCAAAAAAATCAATTTTCGGATGAAAAACGATGACTCCGGACATGTCGAATGTTCCCAAAATGTTCTATAATGATGAAATTTTAACATTTAATCTTTTGACTCTAAATGACTGTTGGATGTGAATTATGACTTTTTCAACTAAAATAAGTGTGTTTAAAGTCATTTCTGTGTCTGAAACGGGTCAAAATTGAAGCTTTTGGGTAAGAAAAACTCTGTAAAAATGGCAATTTTGGTCACTGTGAGGGTTTAAAAAGTGGTTATTCAACATGAGGCACGATCTCATTGACATTTTGAATCATTTTTGGTACAGTCCAAAAAATCAATTTTCGGATGAAAAACGATGACTCCGGACATGTCGAACGTTCCCAAAATGGTCTATAATGATGAAATTTTAACATTTAATCTTTTGACTCTAAATGACTGTTGGATGTGAATTATGACTTTTTCAACTAAAATAAGTGTGTTTAAAGTCATTTCTGTGCCTGAAACGGGTCAAAATTGAAGCTTTTGAGTAAGCAAAACTCTGTAAAAATGGCAATTTTGGTCACTGTCAGGGTTTAAAAAGTGGTTATTCAACATGAGGCTCGATCCAATTGACATTTTGAATCATTTTTGGTACAGTCCAAAAAATCAATTTTTGGATGAAAAACGATGACTCCGGACATGTCGAATGTTCCCAAAATGGTCTATAATGATGACATTTTAACATTTAATCTTTTGACTCTAAATGACTGTTGGATGTGAATTATGACTTTTTAAACTAAAATAAGTGTGTTTAAAGTCATTTCTGTGCCTGAAACGGGTCAAAATTGAAGCTTTTGAGTAAGCAAAACTCTGTAAAAATGGCAATTTTGGTCACTGTGAGGGTTTAAAAAGTGGTTATTCAACATGAGGCACGATCCAATTGACATTTTGAATCATTTTTGGAACAGTCCAAAAAATCAATTTTCGGATGAAAAACGATGACTCTGGACATGTCGAACGTTCCCAAAATGGTCTATAATGATGAAATTTTATCATTTAATCTTTTGACTCTAAATGACTGTTGGATATGAATTTTGACTTTTTTAACTAAAATAAGTGTGTTTAAAGTCATTTCTGTGCCTGAAACGGGTCAAAATTAAAGCTTTTGAGTAAGCAAAACTCTGTAAAAATGGCAATTTTGGTCACTGTGAGGGTTTAAAAAGTGGTTATTCAACATGAGGCACGATCCAATTGACATTTTGAATCATTTTTGGTACAGTCCAAAAAATCAATTTTCGGATGAAAAACGATGACTCCGGACATGTCGAACGTTCTCAAAATGGTCTATAATGATGAAATTTTAACATTTAATCTTTTGACTCTAAATGACTGTTGGATGTGAATTATGACTTCTTCAACTAAAATAAGTGTGTTTAAAGTCATTTCTGTGCCTGAAACGGGTCAAAATTGAAGCTTTTGAGTAAGCAAAACTCTGTAAAAATGGACATTTTGGTCACTGTGAGGGTTTAAAAAGTGGTTATTCAACATGAGGCACGATCCAATTGACATTTTGAATCATTTTTGGTACAGTCCAAAAAATCAATTTTCGGATGAAAAACGATGACTCGGGACATGTCAAACATTCCCAAAATGGTCTATAATGATGAAATTTTATCATTTAATCTTTTGACTCTAAATGACTGTTGGATGTGAATTTTGACTTTTTTAACTAAAATAAGTGTGTTTAAAGTCATTTCTGTGCCTGAAACGGGTCAAAATTGAAGCTTTTGAGTAAGCAAAACTCTGTAAAAATGGCCATTTTGGTCACTGTGAGGGTTTAAAAAGTGGTTATTCAACATGAGGCACGATCCAATTGACATTTTGAATCATTTTTGGTACAGTCCAAAAAAATCAATTTTCGGATGAAAAACGATGACTCCGGACATGTCGAATGTTCCCAAAATGTTCTATAATGATGAAATTTTAACATTTAATCTTTTGACTCTAAATGACTGTTGGATGTGAATTATGACTTTTTCAACTAAAATAAGTGTGTTTAAAGTCATTTCTGTGCCTGAAATGGGTCAAAATTGAAGCTTTTGAGTAAGCAAAACTCTGTAAAATGGCAATTTTGGTCACTGTGAGGGTTTAAAAAGTGGTTATTCAACATGAGGCACGATCCAATTGACATTTTGAATCATTTTTGGTACAGTCCAAAAAATCAATTTTCGGATGAAAAACGATGACTCTGGACATGTCGAACGTTCCCAAAATGGTCTATAATGATGAAATTTTAACATTTAATCTTTTGACTCTAAATGACTGTTGGATGTGAATTATGACTTTTTCAACTAAAATAAGTGTGTTTAAAGTCATTTCTGTGACTGAAACGGGTCAAAATTGAAGCTTTTAAATATGCAAAATTCTGTAAAAATGGCCATTTTGGTCACTGTGAGGGTTTAAAAAGTGGTTATTCAACATGAGGCACGATCCAATTGACATTTTGAATCATTTTTGGTACAGTCCAAAAAATCAATTTTCGGATGAAAAACGATGACTCCGGACATGTCGAACGTTCCCAAAATGGTCTATAATGATGAAATTTTAACATTTAATATTTTGACTCTAAATGACTGTTGGATGTGAATTATGACTTTTTCAACTAAAATAAGTGTGTTTAAAGTCATTTCTGTGCCTGAAACGGGTCAAAATTGAAGCTTTTGAGTAAGCAAAACTCTGTAAAAATGGCAATTTTGGTCACTGTGAGGGTTTAAAAAGTGGTTATTCAACATGAGGCACGATCCAATTGACATTTTGAATCATTTTTGGTACAGTCCAAAAAATCAATTTTCGGATGAAAAACGATGACTCTGGACATGTCGAACGTTCCCAAAATGGTCTATAATGATGAAATTTTAACATTTAATCTTTTGACTCTAAATGACTGTTGGATGTGAATTATGACTTTTTCAACTAAAATAAGTGTGTTTAAAGTCATTTCTGTGACTGAAACGGGTCAAAATTGAAGCTTTTGAGTAAGCAAAACTCTGTAAAAATTGGCATTTTGGTCACTGTAAGGGTTTAAAAAGTGGTTATTCAACATGAGGCTCGATCCAATTGACATTTTGAATCATTTTTGGTACAGTCCAAAAAATCAATTTTCGGATGAAAAACGATGACTCCGGACATGTCAAACGTTCCCAAAATGGTCTATAATTATGAAATTTTATCATTTAATCTTTTGACTCTAAATGACTGTTGGATATGAATTTTGACTTTTTTAACTAAAATAAGTGTGTTTAAAGTAATTTCTGTGCCTGAAACGGGTCAAAATTAAAGCTTTTGAGTAAGCAAAACTCTGTAAAAATGGCAATTTTGGTCACTGTGAGGGTTTAAAAAGTGGTTATTCAACATGAGGCACGATCCAATTGACATTTTGAATAATTTTTGGTACAGTCCAAAAAATCAATTTTCGGATGAAAAACGATGACTCCGGACATGTCGAACGTTCTCAAAATGGTCTATAATGATGAAATTTTATCATTTAATCTTTTGACTCTAAATGACTGTTGGATGTGAATTTTGACTTTTTTAACTAAAATAAGTGTGTTTAAAGTCATTTCTGTGCCTGAAACGGGTCAAAATTGAAGCTTTTGAGTAAGCAAAACTCTGTAAAAATGGCCATTTTGGTCACTGTGAGGGTTTAAAAAGTGGTTATTCAACATGAGGCACGATCCAATTGACATTTTGAATCATTTTTGGTACAGTCCAAAAAAATCAATTTTCGGATGAAAAACGATGACTCCGGACATGTCGAATGTTCCCAAAATGTTCTATAATGATGAAATTTTAACATTTAATCTTTTGACTCTAAATGACTGTTGGATGTGAATTATGACTTTTTCAACTAAAATAAGTGTGTTTAAAGTCATTTCTGTGCCTGAAATGGGTCAAAATTGAAGCTTTTGAGTAAGCAAAACTCTGTAAAATGGCAATTTTGGTCACTGTGAGGGTTTAAAAAGTGGTTATTCAACATGAGGCACGATCCAATTGACATTTTGAATCATTTTTGGTACAGTCCAAAAAATCAATTTTCGGATGAAAAACGATGACTCTGGACATGTCGAACGTTCCCAAAATGGTCTATAATGATGAAATTTTAACATTTAATCTTTTGACTCTAAATGACTGTTGGATGTGAATTATGACTTTTTCAACTAAAATAAGTGTGTTTAAAGTCATTTCTGTGACTGAAACGGGTCAAAATTGAAGCTTTTAAATATGCAAAATTCTGTAAAAATGGCCATTTTGGTCACTGTGAGGGTTTAAAAAGTGGTTATTCAACATGAGGCACGATCCAATTGACATTTTGAATCATTTTTGGTACAGTCCAAAAAATCAATTTTCGGATGAAAAACGATGACTCCGGACATGTCGAACGTTCCCAAAATGGTCTATAATGATGAAATTTTAACATTTAATATTTTGACTCTAAATGACTGTTGGATGTGAATTATGACAATTTCAACTAAAATAAGTGTGTTTAAAGTCATTTCTGTGACTGAAACGGGTCAAAATTGAAGCTTTTAAATAAGCAAAACTCTGTAAAAATGGCCATTTTGGTCACTGTGAGGGTTTAAAAAGTGGTTATTCAACATGAGGCACGATCCAATTGACATTTTGAATCATTTTTGGTACAGTCCAAAAAATCAATTTTCGCATGAAAAACGATGACTCCGGACATGTCGAACGTTCCCAAAATGGTCTATAATGATGAAATTTTAACATTTAATCTTTTGACTCTAAATGACTGTTGGATGTGAATTATGACTTTTTCAACTAAAATAAGTGTGTTTAAAGTCATTTCTGTGCCTGAAACGGGTCAAAATTGAAGCTTTTGGGTAAGAAAAACTCTGTAAAAATGGCAATTTTGGTCACTGTGAGGGTTTAAAAAGTGGTTATTCAACATGAGGCACGATCCCATTGACATTTTGAATCATTTTTGGTACAGTCCAAAAAATCAATTTTCGGATGAAAAACGATGACTCCGGACATGTCGAACGTTCCCAAAATGGTCTATAATGATGAAATTTTAACATTTAATCTTTTGACTCTAAATGACTGTTGGATGTGAATTATGACTTTTTCAACTAAAATAAGTGTGTTTAAAGTCATTTCTGTGCCTGAAACGGGTCAAAATTGAAGCTTTTGAGTAAGCAAAACTCTGTAAAAATGGCAATTTTGGTCACTGTGAGGGTTTAAAAAGTGGTTATTCAACATGAGGCTCGATCCAATTGACATTTTGAATCATTTTTGGTACAGTCCAAAAAATCAATTTTCGGATGAAAAACGATGACTCCGGACATGTCAAACGTTCCCAAAATGGTCTATAATGATGAAATTTTATCATTTAATCTTTTGACTCTAAATGACTGTTGGATGTGAATTATGACTTTTTCAACTAAAATAAGTGTGTTTAAAGTCATTTCTGTGCCTGACACGGGTCAAAATTGAAGCTTTTGAGTAAGCAAAACTCTGTAAAAATGGCAATTTTGGTCACTGTGAGGGTTTAAAAAGTGGTTATTCAACATGAGGCACGATCCAATTGACATTTTGAATCATTTTTGGTACAGTCCAAAAAAATCAATTTTCGGATGAAAAACGATGACTCCGGACATGTCGAATGTTCCCAAAATGGTCTATAATGATGACATTTTAACATTTAATCTTTTGACTCTAAATGACTGTTGGATGTGAATTATGACTTTTTCAACTAAAATAAGTGTGTTTAAAGTCATTTCTGTGCCTGAAACGGGTCAAAATTGAAGCTTTTGAGTAAGCAAAACTCTGTAAAAATGGCAATTTTGGTCACTGTGAGGGTTTAAAAAGTGGTTATTCAACATGAGGCACGATCCAATTGACATTTTGAATCATTTTTGGTACAGTCCAAAAAATCAGTTTTCGGATGAAAAACGATGACTCCAGACATGTCGAACGTTCCCAATATGGTCTATAATGATGAAATTTTAACATTTAATCTTTTGACTCTAAATGACTGTTGGATGTGAATTATGACTTTTTCAACTAAAATAAGTGTGTTTAAAGTCCTTTCTGTGCCTGAAACGGGTCAAAATTGAAGCTTTTGAGTAAGCAAAACTCTGTAAAAATGGCAATTTTGGTCACTGTGAGGGTTTAAAAAGTGGTTATTCAACCTGAGGCACGATCCAATTGACATTTTGAATCATTTTTGGTACAGTCCAAAAAATCAATTTTCGGATGAAAAACGATGACTCCGGACATGTCGAACGTTCCCAAAATGGTCTATAATGATGAAATTTTAACATTTAATATTTTGACTCTAAATGACTGTTGGATGTGAATTATGACAATTTCAACTAAAATACGTGTGTTTAAAGTCATTTCTGTGACTGAAACGGGTCAAAATTGAAGCTTTTAAATAAGCAAAACTCTGTAAAAATGGCCATTTTGGTCACTGTGAGGGTTTATAAAGTGGTTATTCAACATGAGGCACGATCCAATTGACATTTTGAATCATTTTTGGTACAGTCCAAAAAAATCAATTTTCGGATGAAAAACGATGACTCCGGACATGTCGAATGTTCCCAAAATGTTCTATAATGATGAAATTTTAACATTTAATCTTTTGACTCTAAATGACTGTTGGATGTGAATTATGACTTTTTCAACTAAAATAAGTGTGTTTAAAGTCATTTCTGTGCCTGAAATGGGTCAAAATTGAAGCTTTTGAGTAAGCAAAACTCTGTAAAAATGGCAATTTTGGTCACTGTGAGGGTTTAAAAAGTGGTTATTCAACATGAGGCACGATCCAATTGACATTTTGAATCATTTTTGGTACAGTCCAAAAAATCAATTTTCGGATGAAAAACGATGACTCTGGACATGTCGAACGTTCCCAAAATGGTCTATAATGATGAAATTTTAACATTTAATCTTTTGACTCTAAATGACTGTTGGATGTGAATTATGACTTTTTCAACTAAAATAAGTGTGTTTAAAGTCATTTCTGTGACTGAAACGGGTCAAAATTGAAGCTTTTAAATATGCAAAATTCTGTAAAAATGGCCATTTTGGTCACTGTGAGGGTTTAAAAAGTGGTTATTCAACATGAGGCACGATCCAATTGACATTTTGAATCATTTTTGGTACAGTCCAAAAAATCAATTTTCGGATGAAAAACGATGACTCCGGACATGTCGAACGTTCCCAAAATGGTCTATAATGATGAAATTTTAACATTTAATATTTTGACTCTAAATGACTGTTGGATGTGAATTATGACAATTTCAACTAAAATAAGTGTGTTTAAAGTCATTTCTGTGACTGAAACGGGTCAAAATTGAAGCTTTTAAATAAGCAAAACTCTGTAAAAATGGCCATTTTGGTCACTGTGAGGGTTTAAAAAGTGGTTATTCAACATGAGGCACGATCCAATTGACATTTTGAATCATTTTTGGTACAGTCCAAAAAATCAATTTTCGCATGAAAAACGATGACTCCGGACATGTCGAACGTTCCCAAAATGGTCTATAATGATGAAATTTTAACATTTAATCTTTTGACTCTAAATGACTGTTGGATGTGAATTATGACTTTTTCAACTAAAATAAGTGTGTTTAAAGTCATTTCTGTGCCTGAAACGGGTCAAAATTGAAGCTTTTGGGTAAGAAAAACTCTGTAAAAATGGCAATTTTGGTCACTGTGAGGGTTTAAAAAGTGGTTATTCAACATGAGGCACGATCCCATTGACATTTTGAATCATTTTTTGGTACAGTCCAAAAAATCAATTTTCGGATTAAAAACGATGACTCCGGACATGTCGAACGTTCCCAAAATGGTCTATAATGATGAAATTTTAACATTTAATCTTTTGACTCTAAATGACTGTTGGATGTGAATTATGACTTTTTCAACTAAAATAAGTGTGTTTAAAGTCATTTCTGTGCCTGAAACGGGTCAAAATTGAAGCTTTTGAGTAAGCAAAACTCTGTAAAAATGGCAATTTTGGTCACTGTGAGGGTTTAAAAAGTGGTTATTCAACATGAGGCTCGATCCAATTGACATTTTGAATCATTTTTGGTACAGTCCAAAAAATCAATTTTCGGATGAAAAACGATGACTCCGGACATGTCAAACGTTCCCAAAATGGTCTATAATGATGAAATTTTATCATTTAATCTTTTGACTCTAAATGACTGTTGGATGTGAATTATGACTTTTTCAACTAAAATAAGTGTGTTTAAAGTCATTTCTGTGCCTGACACGGGTCAAAATTGAAGCTTTTGAGTAAGCAAAACTCTGTAAAAATGGCAATTTTGGTCACTGTGAGGGTTTAAAAAGTGGTTATTCAACATGAGGCACGATCCAATTGACATTTTGAATCATTTTTGGTACAGTCCAAAAAAATCAATTTTCGGATGAAAAACGATGACTCCGGACATGTCGAATGTTCCCAAAATGGTCTATAATGATGACATTTTAACATTTAATCTTTTGACTCTAAATGACTGTTGGATGTGAATTATGACTTTTTCAACTAAAATAAGTGTGTTTAAAGTCATTTCTGTGCCTGAAACGGGTCAAAATTGAAGCTTTTGAGTAAGCAAAACTCTGTAAAAATGGCAATTTTGGTCACTGTGAGGGTTTAAAAAGTGGTTATTCAACATGAGGCACGATCCAATTGACATTTTGAATCATTTTTGGTACAGTCCAAAAAATCAATTTTCGGATGAAAAACGATGACTCCGGACATGTCGAACGTTCCCAAAATGGTCTATAATGATGAAATTTTAATATTTAATATTTTGACTCTAAATGACTGTTGGATGTGAATTATGACAATTTCAACTAAAATACGTGTGTTTAAAGTCATTTCTGTGACTGAAACGGGTCAAAATTGAAGCTTTTAAATAAGCAAAACTCTGTAAAAATGGCCATTTTGGTCACTGTGAGGGTTTAAAAAGTGGTTATTCAACATGAGGCACGATCCAATTGACATTTTGAATCATTTTTGGTACAGTCCAAAAAAATCAATTTTCGGATGAAAAACGATGACTCCGGACATGTCGAATGTTCCCAAAATGTTCTATAATGATGAAATTTTAACATTTAATCTTTTGACTCTAAATGACTGTTGGATGTGAATTATGACTTTTTCAACTAAAATAAGTGTGTTTAAAGTCATTTCTGTGCCTGAAATGGGTCAAAATTGAAGCTTTTGAGTAAGCAAAACTCTGTAAAAATGGCAATTTTGGTCACTGTGAGGGTTTAAAAAGTGGTTATTCAACATGAGGCACGATCCAATTGACATTTTGAATCATTTTTGGTACAGTCCAAAAAATCAATTTTCGGATGAAAAACGATGACTCTGGACATGTCGAACGTTCCCAAAATGGTCTATAATGATGACATTTTTACATTTAATCTTTTGACTCTAAATGACTGTTGGATGTGAATTATGACTTTTTCAACTAAAATAAGTGTGTTTAAAGTCATTTCTGTGACTGAAACGGGTCAAAATTGAAGCTTTTAAATATGCAAAATTCTGTAAAAATGGCCATTTTGGTCACTGTGAGGGTTTAAAAAGTGGTTATTCAACATGAGGCACGATCCAATTGACATTTTGAATCATTTTTGGTACAGTCCAAAAAATCAATTTTCGGATGAAAAACGATGACTCCGGACATGTCGAACGTTCCCAAAATGGTCTATAATGATGAAATTTTAACATTTAATATTTTGACTCTAAATGACTGTTGGATGTGAATTATGACAATTTCAACTAAAATAAGTGTGTTTAAAGTCATTTCTGTGACTGAAACGGGTCAAAATTGAAGCTTTTAAATAAGCAAAACTCTGTAAAAATGGCCATTTTGGTCACTGTGAGGGTTTAAAAAGTGGTTATTCAACATGAGGCACGATCCAATTGACATTTTGAATCATTTTTGGTACAGTCCAAAAAATCAATTTTCGCATGAAAAACGATGACTCCGGACATGTCGAACGTTCCCAAAATGGTCTATAATGATGAAATTTTAACATTTAATCTTTTGACTCTAAATGACTGTTGGATGTGAATTATGACTTTTTCAACTAAAATAAGTGTGTTTAAAGTCATTTCTGTGCCTGAAACGGGTCAAAATTGAAGCTTTTGGGTAAGAAAAACTCTGTAAAAATGGCAATTTTGGTCACTGTGAGGGTTTAAAAAGTGGTTATTCAACATGAGGCACGATCCCATTGACATTTTGAATCATTTTTGGTACAGTCCAAAAAATCAATTTTCGGATGAAAAACGATGACTCCGGACATGTCGAACGTTCCCAAAATGGTCTATAATGATGAAATTTTAACATTTAATCTTTTGACTCTAAATGACTGTTGGATGTGAATTATGACTTTTTCAACTAAAATAAGTGTGTTTAAAGTCATTTCTGTGCCTGAAACGGGTCAAAATTGAAGCTTTTGAGTAAGCAAAACTCTGTAAAAATGGCAATTTTGGTCACTGTGAGGGTTTAAAAAGTGGTTATTCAACATGAGGCTCGATCCAATTGACATTTTGAATCATTTTTGGTACAGTCCAAAAAATCAATTTTCGGATGAAAAACGATGACTCCGGACATGTCAAACGTTCCCAAAATGGTCTATAATGATGAAATTTTAACATTTAATCTTTTGACTCTAAATGACTGTTGGATGTGAATTATGACTTTTTCAACTAAAATAAGTGTGTTTAAAGTCATTTCTGTGCCTGAAACGGGTCAAAATTGAAGCTTTTGGGTAAGAAAAACTCTGTAAAAATGGCAATTTTGGTCACTGTGAGGGTTTAAAAAGTGGTTATTCAACATGAGGCACGATCCCATTGACATTTTGAATCATTTTTGGTACAGTCCAAAAAATCAATTTTCGGATTAAAAACGATGACTCCGGACATGTCGAACGTTCCCAAAATGGTCTATAATGATGAAATTTTAACATTTAATCTTTTGACTCTAAATGACTGTTGGATGTGAATTATGACTTTTTCAACTAAAATAAGTGTGTTTAAAGTCATTTCTGTGCCTGAAACGGGTCAAAATTGAAGCTTTTGAGTAAGCAAAACTCTGTAAAAATGGCAATTTTGGTCACTGTGAGGGTTTAAAAAGTGGTTATTCAACATGAGGCTCGATCCAATTGACATTTTGAATCATTTTTGGTACAGTCCAAAAAATCAATTTTCGGATGAAAAACGATGACTCCGGACATGTCAAACGTTCCCAAAATGGTCTATAATGATGAAATTTTATCATTTAATCTTTTGACTCTAAATGACTGTTGGATGTGAATTATGACTTTTTCAACTAAAATAAGTGTGTTTAAAGTCATTTCTGTGCCTGACACGGGTCAAAATTGAAGCTTTTGAGTAAGCAAAACTCTGTAAAAATGGCAATTTTGGTCACTGTGAGGGTTTAAAAAGTGGTTATTCAACATGAGGCACGATCCAATTGACATTTTGAATCATTTTTGGTACAGTCCAAAAAAATCAATTTTCGGATGAAAAACGATGACTCCGGACATGTCGAATGTTCCCAAAATGGTCTATAATGATGACATTTTAACATTTAATCTTTTGACTCTAAATGACTGTTGGATGTGAATTATGACTTTTTCAACTAAAATAAGTGTGTTTAAAGTCATTTCTGTGCCTGAAACGGGTCAAAATTGAAGCTTTTGAGTAAGCAAAACTCTGTAAAAATGGCAATTTTGGTCACTGTGAGGGTTTAAAAAGTGGTTATTCAACATGAGGCACGATCCAATTGACATTTTGAATCATTTTTGGTACAGTCCAAAAAATCAATTTTCGGATGAAAAACGATGACTCCGGACATGTCGAACGTTCCCAAAATGGTCTATAATGATGAAATTTTAACATTTAATATTTTGACTCTAAATGACTGTTGGATGTGAATTATGACAATTTCAACTAAAATACGTGTGTTTAAAGTCATTTCTGTGACTGAAACGGGTCAAAATTGAAGCTTTTAAATAAGCAAAACTCTGTAAAAATGGCCATTTTGGTCACTGTGAGGGTTTAAAAAGTGGTTATTCAACATGAGGCACGATCCAATTGACATTTTGAATCATTTTTGGTACAGTCCAAAAAAATCAATTTTCGGATGAAAAACGATGACTCCGGACATGTCGAATGTTCCCAAAATGTTCTATAATGATGAAATTTTAACATTTAATCTTTTGACTCTAAATGACTGTTGGATGTGAATTATGACTTTTTCAACTAAAATAAGTGTGTTTAAAGTCATTTCTGTGCCTGAAATGGGTCAAAATTGAAGCTTTTGAGTAAGCAAAACTCTGTAAAAATGGCAATTTTGGTCACTGTGAGGGTTTAAAAAGTGGTTATTCAACATGAGGCACGATCCAATTGACATTTTGAATCATTTTTGGTACAGTCCAAAAAATCAATTTTCGGATGAAAAACGATGACTCTGGACATGTCGAACGTTCCCAAAATGGTCTATAATGATGAAATTTTTACATTTAATCTTTTGACTCTAAATGACTGTTGGATGTGAATTATGACTTTTTCAACTAAAATAAGTGTGTTTAAAGTCATTTCTGTGACTGAAACGGGTCAAAATTGAAGCTTTTAAATATGCAAAATTCTGTAAAAATGGCCATTTTGGTCACTGTGAGGGTTTAAAAAGTGGTTATTCAACATGAGGCACGATCCAATTGACATTTTGAATCATTTTTGGTACAGTCCAAAAAATCAATTTTCGGATGAAAAACGATGACTCCGGACATGTCGAACGTTCCCAAAATGGTCTATAATGATGAAATTTTAACATTTAATATTTTGACTCTAAATGACTGTTGGATGTGAATTATGACAATTTCAACTAAAATAAGTGTGTTTAAAGTCATTTCTGTGACTGAAACGGGTCAAAATTGAAGCTTTTAAATAAGCAAAACTCTGTAAAAATGGCCATTTTGGTCACTGTGAGGGTTTAAAAAGTGGTTATTCAACATGAGGCACGATCCAATTGACATTTTGAATCATTTTTGGTACAGTCCAAAAAATCAATTTTCGCATGAAAAACGATGACTCCGGACATGTCGAACGTTCCCAAAATGGTCTATAATGATGAAATTTTAACATTTAATCTTTTGACTCTAAATGACTGTTGGATGTGAATTATGACTTTTTCAACTAAAATAAGTGTGTTTAAAGTCATTTCTGTGCCTGAAACGGGTCAAAATTGAAGCTTTTGGGTAAGAAAAACTCTGTAAAAATGGCAATTTTGGTCACTGTGAGGGTTTAAAAAGTGGTTATTCAACATGAGGCACGATCCCATTGACATTTTGAATCATTTTTGGTACAGTCCAAAAAATCAATTTTCGGATGAAAAACGATGACTCCGGACATGTCGAACGTTCCCAAAATGGTCTATAATGATGAAATTTTAACATTTAATCTTTTGACTCTAAATGACTGTTGGATGTGAATTATGACTTTTTCAACTAAAATAAGTGTGTTTAAAGTCATTTCTGTGCCTGAAACGGGTCAAAATTGAAGCTTTTGAGTAAGCAAAACTCTGTAAAAATGGCAATTTTGGTCACTGTGAGGGTTTAAAAAGTGGTTATTCAACATGAGGCTCGATCCAATTGACATTTTGAATCATTTTTGGTACAGTCCAAAAAATCAATTTTCGGATGAAAAACGATGACTCCGGACATGTCAAACGTTCCCAAAATGGTCTATAATGATGAAATGTTATCATTTAATCTTTTGACTCTAAATGACTGTTGGATGTGAATTATGACTTTTTCAACTAAAATAAGTGTGTTTAAAGTCATTTCTGTGCCTGAAACGGGTCAAAATTGAAGCTTTTGAGTAAGCAAAACTCTGTAAAAATGGCAATTTTGGTCACTGTGAGGGTTTAAAAAGTGGTTATTCAACCTGAGGCACGATCCAATTGACATTTTGAATCATTTTTGGTACAGTCCAAAAAATCAATTTTCGGATGAAAAACGATGACTCCGGACATGTCGAACGTTCCCAAAATGGTCTATAATGATGAAATTTTAACATTTAATATTTTGACTCTAAATGACTGTTGGATGTGAATTATGACAATTTCAACTAAAATACGTGTGTTTAAAGTCATTTCTGTGACTGAAACGGGTCAAAATTGAAGCTTTTAAATAAGCAAAACTCTGTAAAAATGGCCATTTTGGTCACTGTGAGGGTTTAAAAAGTGGTTATTCAACATGAGGCACGATCCAATTGACATTTTGAATCATTTTTGGTACAGTCCAAAAAAATCAATTTTCGGATGAAAAACGATGACTCCGGACATGTCGAATGTTCCCAAAATTTTCTATAATGATGAAATTTTAACATTTAATCTTTTGACTCTAAATGACTGTTGGATGTGAATTATGACTTTTTCAACTAAAATAAGTGTGTTTAAAGTCATTTCTGTGCCTGAAATGGGTCAAAATTGAAGCTTTTGAGTAAGCAAAACTCTGTAAAAATGGCAATTTTGGTCACTGTGAGGGTTTAAAAAGTGGTTATTCAACATGAGGCACGATCCAATTGACATTTTGAATCATTTTTGGTACAGTCCAAAAAATCAATTTTCGGATGAAAAACGATGACTCTGGACATGTCGAACGTTCCCAAAATGGTCTATAATGATGAAATTTTTACATTTAATCTTTTGACTCTAAATGACTGTTGGATGTGAATTATGACTTTTTCAACTAAAATAAGTGTGTTTAAAGTCATTTCTGTGACTGAAACGGGTCAAAATTGAAGCTTTTAAATATGCAAAATTCTGTAAAAATGGCCATTTTGGTCACTGTGAGGGTTTAAAAAGTGGTTATTCAACATGAGGCACGATCCAATTGACATTTTGAATCATTTTTGGTACAGTCCAAAAAATCAATTTTCGGATGAAAAACGATGACTCCGGACATGTCGAACGTTCCCAAAATGGTCTATAATGATGAAATTTTAACATTTAATATTTTGACTCTAAATGACTGTTGGATGTGAATTATGACAATTTCAACTAAAATAAGTGTGTTTAAAGTCATTTCTGTGACTGAAACGGGTCAAAATTGAAGCTTTTAAATAAGCAAAACTCTGTAAAAATGGCCATTTTGGTCACTGTGAGGGTTTAAAAAGTGGTTATTCAACATGAGGCACGATCCAATTGACATTTTGAATCATTTTTGGTACAGTCCAAAAAATCAATTTTCGCATGAAAAACGATGACTCCGGACATGTCGAACGTTCCCAAAATGGTCTATAATGATGAAATTTTAACATTTAATCTTTTGACTCTAAATGACTGTTGGATGTGAATTATGACTTTTTCAACTAAAATAAGTGTGTTTAAAGTCATTTCTGTGCCTGAAACGGGTCAAAATTGAAGCTTTTGGGTAAGAAAAACTCTGTAAAAATGGCAATTTTGGTCACTGTGAGGGTTTAAAAAGTGGTTATTCAACATGAGGCACGATCCCATTGACATTTTGAATCATTTTTGGTACAGTCCAAAAAATCAATTTTCGGATGAAAAACGATGACTCCGGACATGTCGAACGTTCCCAAAATGGTCTATAATGATGAAATTTTAACATTTAATCTTTTGACTCTAAATGACTGTTGGATGTGAATTATGACTTTTTCAACTAAAATAAGTGTGTTTAAAGTCATTTCTGTGACTGAAACGGGTCAAAATTGAAGCTTTTAAATAAGCAAAACTCTGTAAAAATGGCCATTTTGGTCACTGTGAGGGTTTAAAAAGTGGTTATTCAACATGAGGCACGATCCAATTGACATTTTGAATCATTTTTGGTAAAGTCCAAAAAAATCAATTTTCGGATGAAAAACGATGACTCCGGACATGTCGAATGTTCCCAAAATGTTCTATAATGATGAAATTTTAACATTTAATCTTTTGACTCTAAATGACTGTTGGATGTGAATTATGACTTTTTCAATTAAAATAAGTGTGTTTAAAGTCATTTCTGTGCCTGAAATGGGTCAAAATTGAAGCTTTTGAGTAAGCAAAACTCTGTAAAAATGGCAATTTTGGTCACTGTGAGGGTTTAAAAAGTGGTTATTCAACATGAGGCACGATCCAATTGACATTTTGAATCATTTTTGGTACAGTCCAAAAAATCAATTTTCGGATGAAAAACGATGACTCTGGACATGTCGAACGTTCCCAAAATGGTCTATAATGATGAAATTTTTACATTTAATCTTTTGACTCTAAATGACTGTTGGATGTGAATTATGACTTTTTCAACTAAAATAAGTGTGTTTAAAGTCATTTCTGTGACTGAAACGGGTCAAAATTGAAGCTTTTAAATATGCAAAATTCTGTAAAAATGGCCATTTTGGTCACTGTGAGGGTTTAAAAAGTGGTTATTCAACATGAGGCACGATCCAATTGACATTTTGAATCATTTTTGGTACAGTCCAAAAAATCAATTTTCGGATGAAAAACGATGACTCCGGACATGTCGAACGTTCCCAAAATGGTCTATAATGATGAAATTTTAACATTTAATATTTTGACTCTAAATGACTGTTGGATGTGAATTATGACAATTTCAACTAAAATAAGTGTGTTTAAAGTCATTTCTGTGACTGAAACGGGTCAAAATTGAAGCTTTTAAATAAGCAAAACTCTGTAAAAATGGCCATTTTGGTCACTGTGAGGGTTTAAAAAGTGGTTATTCAACATGAGGCACGATCCAATTGACATTTTGAATCATTTTTGGTACAGTCCAAAAAATCAATTTTCGCATGAAAAACGATGACTCCGGACATGTCGAACGTTCCCAAAATGGTCTATAATGATGAAATTTTAACATTTAATCTTTTGACTCTAAATGACTGTTGGATGTGAATTATGACTTTTTCAACTAAAATAAGTGTGTTTAAAGTCATTTCTGTGCCTGAAACGGGTCAAAATTGAAGCTTTTGAGTAAGCAAAACTCTGTAAAAATGGCAATTTTGGTCACTGTGAGGGTTTAAAAAGTGGTTATTCAACATGAGGCTCGATCCAATTGACATTTTGAATCATTTTTGGTACAGTCCAAAAAATCAATTTTCGGATGAAAAACGATGACTCCGGACATGTCAAACGTTCCCAAAATGGTCTATAATGATGAAATGTTATCATTTAATCTTTTGACTCTAAATGACTGTTGGATGTGAATTATGACTTTTTCAACTAAAATAAGTGTGTTTAAAGTCATTTCTGTGCCTGAAACGGGTCAAAATTGAAGCTTTTGAGTAAGCAAAACTCTGTAAAAATGGCAATTTTGGTCACTGTGAGGGTTTAAAAAGTGGTTATTCAACCTGAGGCACGATCCAATTGACATTTTGAATCATTTTTGGTACAGTCCAAAAAATCAATTTTCGGATGAAAAACGATGACTCCGGACATGTCGAACGTTCCCAAAATGGTCTATAATGATGAAATTTTAACATTTAATATTTTGACTCTAAATGACTGTTGGATGTGAATTATGACAATTTCAACTAAAATACGTGTGTTTAAAGTCATTTCTGTGACTGAAACGGGTCAAAATTGAAGCTTTTAAATAAGCAAAACTCTGTAAAAATGGCCATTTTGGTCACTGTGAGGGTTTAAAAAGTGGTTATTCAACATGAGGCACGATCCAATTGACATTTTGAATCATTTTTGGTACAGTCCAAAAAAATCAATTTTCGGATGAAAAACGATGACTCCGGACATGTCGAATGTTCCCAAAATGTTCTATAATGATGAAATTTTAACATTTAATCTTTTGACTCTAAATGACTGTTGGATGTGAATTATGACTTTTTCAACTAAAATAAGTGTGTTTAAAGTCATTTCTGTGCCTGAAATGGGTCAAAATTGAAGCTTTTGAGTAAGCAAAACTCTGTAAAAATGGCAATTTTGGTCACTGTGAGGGTTTAAAAAGTGGTTATTCAACATGAGGCACGATCCAATTGACATTTTGAATCATTTTTGGTACAGTCCAAAAAATCAATTTTCGGATGAAAAACGATGACTCTGGACATGTCGAACGTTCCCAAAATGGTCTATAATGATGAAATTTTTACATTTAATCTTTTGACTCTAAATGACTGTTGGATGTGAATTATGACTTTTTCAACTAAAATAAGTGTGTTTAAAGTCATTTCTGTGACTGAAACGGGTCAAAATTGAAGCTTTTAAATATGCAAAATTCTGTAAAAATGGCCATTTTGGTCACTGTGAGGGTTTAAAAAGTGGTTATTCAACATGAGGCACGATCCAATTGACATTTTGAATCATTTTTGGTACAGTCCAAAAAATCAATTTTCGGATGAAAAACGATGACTCCGGACATGTCGAACGTTCCCAAAATGGTCTATAATGATGAAATTTTAACATTTAATATTTTGACTCTAAATGACTGTTGGATGTGAATTATGACAATTTCAACTAAAATAAGTGTGTTTAAAGTCATTTCTGTGACTGAAACGGGTCAAAATTGAAGCTTTTAAATAAGCAAAACTCTGTAAAAATGGCCATTTTGGTCACTGTGAGGGTTTAAAAAGTGGTTATTCAACATGAGGCACGATCCAATTGACATTTTGAATCATTTTTGGTACAGTCCAAAAAATCAATTTTCGCATGAAAAACGATGACTCCGGACATGTCGAACGTTCCCAAAATGGTCTATAATGATGAAATTTTAACATTTAATCTTTTGACTCTAAATGACTGTTGGATGTGAATTATGACTTTTTCAACTAAAATAAGTGTGTTTAAAGTCATTTCTGTGCCTGAAACGGGTCAAAATTGAAGCTTTTGGGTAAGAAAAACTCTGTAAAAATGGCAATTTTGGTCACTGTGAGGGTTTAAAAAGTGGTTATTCAACATGAGGCACGATCCCATTGACATTTTGAATCATTTTTGGTACAGTCCAAAAAATCAATTTTCGGATGAAAAACGATGACTCCGGACATGTCGAACGTTCCCAAAATGGTCTATAATGATGAAATTTTAACATTTAATCTTTTGACTCTAAATGACTGTTGGATGTGAATTATGACTTTTTCAACTAAAATAAGTGTGTTTAAAGTCATTTCTGTGCCTGAAACGGGTCAAAATTGAAGCTTTTGAGTAAGCAAAACTCTGTAAAAATGGCAATTTTGGTCACTGTGAGGGTTTAAAAAGTGGTTATTCAACATGAGGCTCGATCCAATTGACATTTTGAATCATTTTTGGTACAGTCCAAAAAATCAATTTTCGGATGAAAAACGATGACTCCGGACATGTCAAACGTTCCCAAAATGGTCTATAATGATGAAATGTTATCATTTAATCTTTTGACTCTAAATGACTGTTGGATGTGAATTATGACTTTTTCAACTAAAATAAGTGTGTTTAAAGTCATTTCTGTGCCTGACACGGGTCAAAATTGAAGCTTTTGAGTAAGCAAAACTCTGTAAAAATGGCAATTTTGGTCACTGTGAGGGTTTAAAAAGTGGTTATTCAACATGAGGCACGATCCAATTGACATTTTGAATCATTTTTGGTACAGTCCAAAAAAATCAATTTTCGGATGAAAAACGATGACTCCGGACATGTCGAATGTTCCCAAAATGGTCTATAATGATGACATTTTAACATTTAATCTTTTGACTCTAAATGACTGTTGGATGTGAATTATGACTTTTTCAACTAAAATAAGTGTGTTTAAAGTCATTTCTGTGCCTGAAACGGGTCAAAATTGAAGCTTTTGAGTAAGCAAAACTCTGTAAAAATGGCAATTTTGGTCACTGTGAGGGTTTAAAAAGTGGTTATTCAACATGAGGCACGATCCAATTGACATTTTGAATCATTTTTGGTACAGTCCAAAAAATCAATTTTCGGATGAAAAACGATGACTCCGGACATGTCGAACATTCCCAAAATGGTCTATAATGATGAAATTTTAACATTTAATCTTTTGACTCTAAATGACTGTTGGATGTGAATTATGACTTTTTCAACTAAAATAAGTGTGTTTAAAGTCATTTCTGTGACTGAAACGGGTCAAAATTGAAGCTTTTGAGTAAGCAAAACTCTGTAAAAATTGGCATTTTGGTCACTGTGAGGGTTTAAAAAGTGGTTATTCAACATGAGGCTCGATCCAATTGACATTTTGAATCATTTTTGGTACAGTCCAAAAAATCAATTTTCGGATGAAAAACGATGACTCCGGACATGTCGAACGTTCCCAAAATGGTCTATAATGATGAAATTTTAACATTTAATCTTTTGACTCTAAATGACTGTTGGATGTGAATTTTGACTTTTTTAACTAAAATACGTGTGTTTAAATTCATTTCTGTGACTGAAACGGGTCAAAATTGGAGCTTTTAAATATGCAAAATTCTGTAAAAATGGCCATTTTGGTCACTGTGAGGGTTTAAAAAGTGGTTATTCAACATGAGGCACGATCCAATTGACATTTTGAATCATTTTTGGTACAGTCCAAAAAATCAATTTTCGGATGAAAAACGATGACTCCGGACATGTCGAACGTTCCCAAAATGGTCTATAATGATGAAATTTTAACATTTAATATTTTGACTCTAAATGACTGTTGGATGTGAATTATGACAATTTCAACTAAAATAAGTGTGTTTAAAGTCATTTCTGTGACTGAAACGGGTCAAAATTGAAGCTTTTAAATAAGCAAAACTCTGTAAAAATGGCCATTTTGGTCACTGTGAGGGTTTAAAAAGTGGTTATTCAACATGAGGCACGATCCAATTGACATTTTGAATCATTTTTGGTACAGTCCAAAAAATCAATTTTCGCATGAAAAACGATGACTCCGGACATGTCGAACGTTCCCAAAATGGTCTATAATGATGAAATTTTAACATTTAATCTTTTGACTCTAAATGACTGTTGGATGTGAATTATGACTTTTTCAACTAAAATAAGTGTGTTTAAAGTCATTTCTGTGCCTGAAACGGGTCAAAATTGAAGCTTTTGAGTAAGCAAAACTCTGTAAAAATGGCAATTTTGGTCACTGTGAGGGTTTAAAAAGTGGTTATTCAACATGAGGCTCGATCCAATTGACATTTTGAATCATTTTTGGTACAGTCCAAAAAATCAATTTTCGGATGAAAAACGATGACTCCGGACATGTCAAACGTTCCCAAAATGGTCTATAATGATGAAATGTTATCATTTAATCTTTTGACTCTAAATGACTGTTGGATGTGAATTATGACTTTTTCAACTAAAATAAGTGTGTTTAAAGTCATTTCTGTGCCTGAAACGGGTCAAAATTGAAGCTTTTGAGTAAGCAAAACTCTGTAAAAATGGCAATTTTGGTCACTGTGAGGGTTTAAAAAGTGGTTATTCAACCTGAGGCACGATCCAATTGACATTTTGAATCATTTTTGGTACAGTCCAAAAAATCAATTTTCGGATGAAAAACGATGACTCCGGACATGTCGAACGTTCCCAAAATGGTCTATAATGATGAAATTTTAACATTTAATATTTTGACTCTAAATGACTGTTGGATGTGAATTATGACAATTTCAACTAAAATACGTGTGTTTAAAGTCATTTCTGTGACTGAAACGGGTCAAAATGGAAGCTTTTAAATAAGCAAAACTCTGTAAAAATGGCCATTTTGGTCACTGTGAGGGTTTAAAAAGTGGTTATTCAACATGAGGCACGATCCAATTGACATTTTGAATCATTTTTGGTACAGTCCAAAAAAATCAATTTTCGGATGAAAAACGATGACTCCGGACATGTCGAATGTTCCCAAAATGTTCTATAATGATGAAATTTTAACATTTAATCTTTTGACTCTAAATGACTGTTGGATGTGAATTATGACTTTTTCAACTAAAATAAGTGTGTTTAAAGTCATTTCTGTGCCTGAAACGGGTCAAAATTGAAGCTTTTGAGTAAGCAAAACTCTGTAAAAATGGCAATTTTGGTCACTGTGAGGGTTTAAAAAGTGGTTATTCAACCTGAGGCACGATCCAATTGACATTTTGAATCATTTTTGGTACAGTCCAAAAAATCAATTTTCGGATGAAAAACGATGACTCCGGACATGTCGAACGTTCCCAAAATGGTCTATAATGATGAAATTTTAACATTTAATATTTTGACTCTAAATGACTGTTGGATGTGAATTATGACAATTTCAACTAAAATACGTGTGTTTAAAGTCATTTCTGTGACTGAAACGGGTCAAAATTGAAGCTTTTAAATAAGCAAAACTCTGTAAAAATGGCCATTTTGGTCACTGTGAGGGTTTAAAAAGTGGTTATTCAACATGAGGCACGATCCAATTGACATTTTGAATCATTTTTGGTACAGTCCAAAAAAATCAATTTTCGGATGAAAAACGATGACTCCGGACATGTCGAATGTTCCCAAAATGTTCTATAATGATGAAATTTTAACATTTAATCTTTTGACTCTAAATGACTGTTGGATGTGAATTATGACTTTTTCAACTAAAATAAGTGTGTTTAAAGTCATTTCTGTGCCTGAAATGGGTCAAAATTGAAGCTTTTGAGTAAGCAAAACTCTGTAAAAATGGCAATTTTGGTCACTGTGAGGGTTTAAAAAGTGGTTATTCAACATGAGGCACGATCCAATTGACATTTTGAATCATTTTTGGTACAGTCCAAAAAATCAATTTTCGGATGAAAAACGATGACTCTGGACATGTCGAACGTTCCCAAAATGGTCTATAATGATGAAATTTTTACATTTAATCTTTTGACTCTAAATGACTGTTGGATGTGAATTATGACTTTTTCAACTAAAATAAGTGTGTTTAAAGTCATTTCTGTGACTGAAACGGGTCAAAATTGAAGCTTTTAAATATGCAAAATTCTGTAAAAATGGCCATTTTGGTCACTGTGAGGGTTTAAAAAGTGGTTATTCAACATGAGGCACGATCCAATTGACATTTTGAATCATTTTTGGTACAGTCCAAAAAATCAATTTTCGGATGAAAAACGATGACTCCGGACATGTCGAACGTTCCCAAAATGGTCTATAATGATGAAATTTTAACATTTAATATTTTGACTCTAAATGACTGTTGGATGTGAATTATGACAATTTCAACTAAAATACGTGTGTTTAAAGTCATTTCTGTGACTGAAACGGGTCAAAATTGAAGCTTTTAAATAAGCAAAACTCTGTAAAAATGGCCATTTTGGTCACTGTGAGGGTTTAAAAAGTGGTTATTCAACATGAGGCACGATCCAATTGACATTTTGAATCATTTTTGGTACAGTCCAAAAAAATCAATTTTCGGATGAAAAACGATGACTCCGGACATGTCGAATGTTCCCAAAATGTTCTATAATGATGAAATTTTAACATTTAATCTTTTGACTCTAAATGACTGTTGGATGTGAATTATGACTTTTTCAACTAAAATAAGTGTGTTTAAAGTCATTTCTGTGCCTGAAATGGGTCAAAATTGAAGCTTTTGGGTAAGCAAAACTCTGTAAAAATGGCAATTTTGGTCACTGTGAGGGTTTAAAAAGTGGTTATTCAACATGAGGCACGATCCAATTGACATTTTGAATCATTTTTGGTACAGTCCAAAAAATCAATTTTCGGATGAAAAACGATGACTCCGGACATGTCGAACGTTCCCAAAATGGTCTATAATGATGAAATTTTAACATTTAATCTTTTGATTCTAAATGACTGTTGGATGTGAATTATGACTTTTTCAACTAAAATAAGCGTGTTTAAAGTCATTTCTGTGCCTGAAACGGGTCAAAATTGAAGCTTTTGAGTAAGCAAAACTCTGTAAAAATGGCAATTTTGGTCACTGTGAGGGTTTAAAAAGTGGTTATTCAACATGAGGCTCGATCCAATTGACATTTTGAATCATTTTTGGTACAGTCCAAAAAATCAATTTTCGGATGAAAAACGATGACTCCGGACATGTCAAACGTTCCCAAAATGGTCTATAATGATGAAATGTTATCATTTAATCTTTTGACTCTAAATGACTGTTGGATGTGAATTATGACTTTTTCAACTAAAATAAGTGTGTTTAAAGTCATTTCTGTGCCTGACACGGGTCAAAATTGAAGCTTTTGAGTAAGCAAAACTCTGTAAAAATGGCAATTTTGGTCACTGTGAGGGTTTAAAAAGTGGTTATTCAACATGAGGCACGATCCAATTGACATTTTGAATCATTTTTGGTACAGTCCAAAAAAATCAATTTTCGGATGAAAAACGATGACTCCGGACATGTCGAATGTTCCCAAAATGGTCTATAATGATGACATTTTAACATTTAATCTTTTGACTCTAAATGACTGTTGGATGTGAATTATGACTTTTTCAACTAAAATAAGTGTGTTTAAAGTCATTTCTGTGCCTGAAACGGGTCAAAATTGAAGTTTTTGAGTAAGCAAAACTCTGTAAAAATGGCAATTTTGGTCACTGTGAGGGTTTAAAAAGTGGTTATTCAACATGAGGCACGATCCAATTGACATTTTGAATCATTTTTGGTACAGTCCAAAAAATCAATTTTCGGATGAAAAACGATGACTCCGGACATGTCGAACATTCCCAAAATGGTCTATAATGATGAAATTTTAACATTTAATCTTTTGACTCTAAATGACTGTTGGATGTGAATTATGACTTTTTCAACTAAAATAAGTGTGTTTAAAGTCATTTCTGTGACTGAAACGGGTCAAAATTGAAGCTTTTGAGTAAGCAAAACTCTGTAAAAATTGGCATTTTGGTCACTGTGAGGGTTTAAAAAGTGGTTATTCAACATGAGGCTCGATCCAATTGACATTTTGAATCATTTTTGGTACAGTCCAAAAAATCAATTTTCGGATGAAAAACGATGACTCCGGACATGTCGAACGTTCCCAAAATGGTCTATAATGATGAAATTTTAACATTTAATCTTTTGACTCTAAATGACTGTTGGATGTGAATTTTGACTTTTTTAACTAAAATACGTGTGTTTAAATTCATTTCTGTGACTGAAACGGGTCAAAATTGAAGCTTTTAAATATGCAAAATTCTGTAAAAATGGCCATTTTGGTCACTGTGAGGGTTTAAAAAGTGGTTATTCAACATGAGGCACGATCCAATTGACATTTTGAATCATTTTTGGTACAGTCCAAAAAATCAATTTTCGGATGAAAAACGATGACTCCGGACATGTCGAACGTTCCCAAAATGGTCTATAATGATGAAATTTTAACATTTAATATTTTGACTCTAAATGACTGTTGGATGTGAATTATGACAATTTCAACTAAAATAAGTGTGTTTAAAGTCATTTCTGTGACTGAAACGGGTCAAAATTGAAGCTTTTAAATAAGCAAAACTCTGTAAAAATGGCCATTTTGGTCACTGTGAGGGTTTAAAAAGTGGTTATTCAACATGAGGCACGATCCAATTGACATTTTGAATCATTTTTGGTACAGTCCAAAAAATCAATTTTCGCATGAAAAACGATGACTCCGGACATGTCGAACGTTCCCAAAATGGTCTATAATGATGAAATTTTAACATTTAATCTTTTGACTCTAAATGACTGTTGGATGTGAATTATGACTTTTTCAACTAAAATAAGTGTGTTTAAAGTCATTTCTGTGCCTGAAACGGGTCAAAATTGAAGCTTTTGAGTAAGCAAAACTCTGTAAAAATGGCAATTTTGGTCACTGTGAGGGTTTAAAAAGTGGTTATTCAACATGAGGCTCGATCCAATTGACATTTTGAATCATTTTTGGTACAGTCCAAAAAATCAATTTTCGGATGAAAAACGATGACTCCGGACATGTCAAACGTTCCCAAAATGGTCTATAATGATGAAATGTTATCATTTAATCTTTTGACTCTAAATGACTGTTGGATGTGAATTATGACTTTTTCAACTAAAATAAGTGTGTTTAAAGTCATTTCTGTGCCTGAAACGGGTCAAAATTGAAGCTTTTGAGTAAGCAAAACTCTGTAAAAATGGCAATTTTGGTCACTGTGAGGGTTTAAAAAGTGGTTATTCAACCTGAGGCACGATCCAATTGACATTTTGAATCATTTTTGGTACAGTCCAAAAAATCAATTTTCGGATGAAAAACGATGACTCCGGACATGTCGAACGTTCCCAAAATGGTCTATAATGATGAAATTTTAACATTTAATATTTTGAATGACTGTTGGATGTGAATTATGACAATTTCAACTAAAATACGTGTGTTTAAAGTCATTTCTGTGACTGAAACGGGTCAAAATTGAAGCTTTTAAATAAGCAAAACTCTGTAAAAATGGCCATTTTGGTCACTGTGAGGGTTTAAAAAGTGGTTATTCAACATGAGGCACGATCCAATTGACATTTTGAATCATTTTTGGTACAGTCCAAAAAATCAATTTTCGCATGAAAAACGATGACTCCGGACATGTCGAACGTTCCCAAAATGGTCTATAATGATGAAATTTTAACATTTAATCTTTTGACTCTAAATGACTGTTGGATGTGAATTATGACTTTTTCAACTAAAATAAGTGTGTTTAAAGTCATTTCTGTGCCTGAAACGGGTCAAAATTGAAGCTTTTGAGTAAGCAAAACTCTGTAAAAATGGCAATTTTGGTCACTGTGAGGGTTTAAAAAGTGGTTATTCAACATGAGGCTCGATCCAATTGACATTTTGAATCATTTTTGGTACAGTCCAAAAAATCAATTTTCGGATGAAAAACGATGACTCCGGACATGTCAAACGTTCCCAAAATGGTCTATAATGATGAAATGTTATCATTTAATCTTTTGACTCTAAATGACTGTTGGATGTGAATTATGACTTTTTCAACTAAAATAAGTGTGTTTAAAGTCATTTCTGTGCCTGAAACGGGTCAAAATTGAAGCTTTTGAGTAAGCAAAACTCTGTAAAAATGGCAATTTTGGTCACTGTGAGGGTTTAAAAAGTGGTTATTCAACCTGAGGCACGATCCAATTGACATTTTGAATCATTTTTGGTACAGTCCAAAAAATCAATTTTCGGATGAAAAACGATGACTCCGGACATGTCGAACGTTCCCAAAATGGTCTATAATGATGAAATTTTAACATTTAATATTTTGACTCTAAATGACTGTTGGATGTGAATTATGACAATTTCAACTAAAATACGTGTGTTTAAAGTCATTTCTGTGACTGAAACGGGTCAAAATTGAAGCTTTTAAATAAGCAAAACTCTGTAAAAATGGCCATTTTGGTCACTGTGAGGGTTTAAAAAGTGGTTATTCAACATGAGGCACGATCCAATTGACATTTTGAATCATTTTTGGTACAGTCCAAAAAAATCAATTTTCGGATGAAAAACGATGACTCCGGACATGTCGAATGTTCCCAAAATGTTCTATAATGATGAAATTTTAACATTTAATCTTTTGACTCTAAATGACTGTTGGATGTGAATTATGACTTTTTCAACTAAAATAAGTGTGTTTAAAGTCATTTCTGTGCCTGAAATGGGTCAAAATTGAAGCTTTTGAGTAAGCAAAACTCTGTAAAAATGGCAATTTTGGTCACTGTGAGGGTTTAAAAAGTGGTTATTCAACATGAGGCACGATCCAATTGACATTTTGAATCATTTTTGGTACAGTCCAAAAAATCAATTTTCGGATGAAAAACGATGACTCCGGACATGTCGAACGTTCCCAAAATGGTCTATAATGATGAAATTTTAACATTTAATATTTTGACTCTAAATGACTGTTGGATGTGAATTATGACAATTTCAACTAAAATAAGTGTGTTTAAAGTCATTTCTGTGACTGAAACGGGTCAAAATTGAAGCTTTTAAATAAGCAAAACTCTGTAAAAATGGCCATTTTGGTCACTGTGAGGGTTTAAAAAGTGGTTATTCAACATGAGGCACGATCCAATTGACATTTTGAATCATTTTTGGTACAGTCCAAAAAATCAATTTTCGCATGAAAAACGATGACTCCGGACATGTCGAACGTTCCCAAAATGGTCTTTAATGATGAAATTTTAACATTTAATCTTTTGACTCTAAATGACTGTTGGATGTGAATTATGACTTTTTCAACTAAAATAAGTGTGTTTAAAGTCATTTCTGTGCCTGAAACGGGTCAAAATTGAAGCTTTTGGGTAAGAAAAACTCTGTAAAAATGGCAATTTTGGTCACTGTGAGGGTTTAAAAAGTGGTTATTCAACATGAGGCACGATCCCATTGACATTTTGAATCATTTTTGGTACAGTCCAAAAAATCAATTTTCGGATGAAAAACGATGACTCCGGACATGTCGAACGTTCCCAAAATGGTCTATAATGATGAAATTTTAACATTTAATCTTTTGACTCTAAATGACTGTTGGATGTGAATTATGACTTTTTCAACTAAAATAAGCGTGTTTAAAGTCATTTCTGTGCCTGAAACGGGTCAAAATTGAAGCTTTTGAGTAAGCAAAACTCTGTAAAAATGGCAATTTTGGTCACTGTGAGGGTTTAAAAAGTGGTTATTCAACATGAGGCTCGATCCAATTGACATTTTGAATCATTTTTGGTACAGTCCAAAAAATCAATTTTCGGATGAAAAACGATGACTCCGGACATGTCAAACGTTCCCAAAATGGTCTATAATGATGAAATGTTATCATTTAATCTTTTGACTCTAAATGACTGTTGGATGTGAATTATGACTTTTTCAACTAAAATAAGTGTGTTTAAAGTCATTTCTGTGCCTGACACGGGTCAAAATTGAAGCTTTTGAGTAAGCAAAACTCTGTAAAAATGGCAATTTTGGTCACTGTGAGGGTTTAAAAAGTGGTTATTCAACATGAGGCACGATCCAATTGACATTTTGAATCATTTTTGGTACAGTCCAAAAAAATCAATTTTCGGATGAAAAACGATGACTCCGGACATGTCGAATGTTCCCAAAATGGTCTATAATGATGACATTTTAACATTTAATCTTTTGACTCTAAATGACTGTTGGATGTGAATTATGACTTTTTCAACTAAAATAAGTGTGTTTAAAGTCATTTCTGTGCCTGAAACGGGTCAAAATTGAAGCTTTTGAGTAAGCAAAACTCTGTAAAAATGGCAATTTTGGTCACTGTGAGGGTTTAAAAAGTGGTTATTCAACATGAGGCACGATCCAATTGACATTTTGAATCATTTTTGGTACAGTCCAAAAAATCAATTTTCGGATGAAAAACGATGACTCCGGACATGTCGAACATTCCCAAAATGGTCTATAATGATGAAATTTTAACATTTAATCTTTTGACTCTAAATGACTGTTGGATGTGAATTATGACTTTTTCAACTAAAATAAGTGTGTTTAAAGTCATTTCTGTGACTGAAACGGGTCAAAATTGAAGCTTTTGAGTAAGCAAAACTCTGTAAAAATTGGCATTTTGGTCACTGTGAGGGTTTAAAAAGTGGTTATTCAACATGAGGCTCGATCCAATTGACATTTTGAATCATTTTTGGTACAGTCCAAAAAATCAATTTTCGGATGAAAAACGATGACTCCGGACATGTCGAACGTTCCCAAAATGGTCTATAATGATGAAATTTTAACATTTAATCTTTTGACTCTAAATGACTGTTGGATGTGAATTTTGACTTTTTTAACTAAAATACGTGTGTTTAAATTCATTTCTGTGACTGAAACGGGTCAAAATTGAAGCTTTTAAATATGCAAAATTCTGTAAAAATGGCCATTTTGGTCACTGTGAGGGTTTAAAAAGTGGTTATTCAACATGAGGCACGATCCAATTGACATTTTGAATCATTTTTGGTACAGTCCAAAAAATCAATTTTCGGATGAAAAACGATGACTCCGGACATGTCGAACGTTCCCAAAATGGTCTATAATGATGAAATTTTAACATTTAATATTTTGACTCTAAATGACTGTTGGATGTGAATTATGACAATTTCAACTAAAATAAGTGTGTTTAAAGTCATTTCTGTGACTGAAACGGGTCAAAATTGAAGCTTTTAAATAAGCAAAACTCTGTAAAAATGGCCATTTTGGTCACTGTGATTGTTTAAAAAGTGGTTATTCAACATGAGGCACGATCCAATTGACATTTTGAATCATTTTTGGTACAGTCCAAAAAATCAATTTTCGCATGAAAAACGATGACTCCGGACATGTCGAACGTTCCCAAAATGGTCTATAATGATGAAATTTTAACATTTAATCTTTTGACTCTAAATGACTGTTGGATGTGAATTATGACTTTTTCAACTAAAATAAGTGTGTTTAAAGTCATTTCTGTGCCTGAAACGGGTCAAAATTGAAGCTTTTGAGTAAGCAAAACTCTGTAAAAATGGCAATTTTGGTCACTGTGAGGGTTTAAAAAGTGGTTATTCAACATGAGGCTCGATCCAATTGACATTTTGAATCATTTTTGGTACAGTCCAAAAAATCAATTTTCGGATGAAAAACGATGACTCTGGACATGTCAAACGTTCCCAAAATGGTCTATAATGATGAAATGTTATCATTTAATCTTTTGACTCTAAATGACTGTTGGATGTGAATTATGACTTTTTCAACTAAAATAAGTGTGTTTAAAGTCATTTCTGTGCCTGAAACGGGTCAAAATTGAAGCTTTTGAGTAAGCAAAACTCTGTAAAAATGGCAATTTTGGTCACTGTGAGGGTTTAAAAAGTGGTTATTCAACCTGAGGCACGATCCAATTGACATTTTGAATCATTTTTGGTACAGTCCAAAAAATCAATTTTCGGATGAAAAACGATGACTCCGGACATGTCGAACGTTCCCAAAATGGTCTATAATGATGAAATTTTAACATTTAATATTTTGACTCTAAATGACTGTTGGATGTGAATTATGACAATTTCAACTAAAATACGTGTGTTTAAAGTCATTTCTGTGACTGAAACGGGTCAAAATTGAAGCTTTTAAATAAGCAAAACTCTGTAAAAATGGCCATTTTGGTCACTGTGAGGGTTTAAAAAGTGGTTATTCAACATGAGGCACGATCCAATTGACATTTTGAATCATTTTTGGTACAGTCCAAAAAAATCAATTTTCGGATGAAAAACGATGACTCCGGACATGTCGAATGTTCCCAAAATGTTCTATAATGATGAAATTTTAACATTTAATCTTTTGACTCTAAATGACTGTTGGATGTGAATTATGACTTTTTCAACTAAAATAAGTGTGTTTAAAGTCATTTCTGTGCCTGAAATGGGTCAAAATTGAAGCTTTTGAGTAAGCAAAACTCTGTAAAAATGGCAATTTTGGTCACTGTGAGGGTTTAAAAAGTGGTTATTCAACATGAGGCACGATCCAATTGACATTTTGAATCATTTTTGGTACAGTCCAAAAAATCAATTTTCGGATGAAAAACGATGACTCTGGACATGTCGAACGTTCCCAAAATGGTCTATAATGATGAAATTTTTACATTTAATCTTTTGACTCTAAATGACTGTTGGATGTGAATTATGACTTTTTCAACTAAAATAAGTGTGTTTAAAGTCATTTCTGTGCCTGAAACGGGTCAAAATTGAAGCTTTTGAGTAAGCAAAACTCTGTAAAAATTGCAATTTTGGTCACTGTGAGGGTTTAAACAGTGGTTATTCAACATGAGGCACGATCCAATTGACATTTTGAATCATTTTTGGTACAGTCCAAAAAAATCAATTTTCGGATGAAAAACGATGACTCCCGACATGTCGAACGTTCCCAAAATGGTCTATAATGATGAAATTTTAACATTTAATCTTTTGACTCTAAATGACTGTTGGATGTGAATTTTGACTTTTTTAACTAAAATAAGTGTGTTTAAAGTCATTTCTGTGCCTGAAACGGGTCAAAATTGAAGCTTTTGAGTAAGCAAAACTCTGTAAAAATGGCAATTTTGGTCACTGTGAGGGTTTAAACAGTGGTTATTCAACATGAGGCACGATCCAATTGACATTTTGAATCATTTTTGGTACAGTCAAAAAAATCAATTTTCGGATGAAAAACGATGACTCCGGACATGTCGAACGTTCCCAAAATGGTCTATAATGATGAAATTTTAACATTTAATATTTTGACTCTAAATGACTGTTGGATGTGAATTATTACTTTTTCAACTAAAATAAGTGTGTTTAAAGTCATTTCTGTGACTGAAACGGGTCAAAATTGAAGCTTTTAAATAAGCAAAACTCTGTAAAAAAGGCCATTTTGGTCACTGTGAGGGTTTAAAAAGTGGTTATTCAACATGAGGCACGATCCAATTGACATTTTGAATCATTTTTGGTACAGTCCAAAAAATCAATTTTCGCATGAAAAACGATGACTCCGGACATGTCAAACGTTCCCAAAATGGTCTATAATGATGAAATTTTAACATTTAATCTTTTGACTCTAAATGACTGTTGGATGTGAATTATGACTTTTTCAACTAAAATAAGTGTGTTTAAAGTCATTTCTGTGCCTGAAACGGGTCAAAATTGAAGCTTTTGGGTAAGAAAAACTCTGTAAAAACGGCAATTTTGGTCACTGTGAGGGTTTAAAAAGTGGTTATTCAACATGAGGCACGATCCAATTGACATTTTGAATCATTTTTGGTACAGTCCAAAAAATCAATTTTCGATGAAAAACGATGACTCCGGACATGTCGAACGTTCCCAAAATGGTCTATAATGATGAAATTTTAACATTTAATATTTTGACTCTAAATGACTGTTGGATGTGAATTATGACAATTTCAACTAAAATAAGTGTGTTTAAAGTCATTTCTGTGACTGAAACGGGTCAAAATTGAAGCTTTTAAATAAGCAAAACTCTGTAAAAATGGCCATTTTGGTCACTGTGAGGGTTTAAAAAGTGGTTATTCAACATGAGGCACGATCCAATTGACATTTTGAATTATTTTTGGTACAGTCCAAAAAATCAATTTTCGCATGAAAAACGATGACTCCGGACATGTCAAACGTTCCCAAAATGGTCTATAATGATGAAATTTTAACATTTAATCTTTTGACTCTAAATGACTGTTGGATGTGAATTATGACTTTTTCAACTAAAATAAGTGTGTTTAAAGTCATTTCTGTGCCTGAAACGGGTCAAAATTGAAGCTTTTGGGTAAGAAAAACTCTGTAAAAATGGCAATTTTGGTCACTGTGAGGGTTTAAAAAGTGGTTATTCAACATGAGGCACGATCCCATTGACATTTTGAATCATTTTTGGTACAGTCCAAAAAATCAATTTTCGGATGAAAAACGATGACTCCGGACATGTCGAACGTTCCCAAAATGGTCTATAATGATGAAATTTTAACATTTAATCTTTTGACTCTAAATGACTGTTGGATGTGAATTATTACTTTTTCAACTAAAATAAGTGTGTTTAAAGTCATTTCTGTGACTGAAACGGGTCAAAATTGAAGCTTTTAAATAAGCAAAACTCTGTAAAAATGGCCATTTTGGTCACTGTGAGGGTTTAAAAAGTGGTTATTCAACATGAGGCAAGATCCAATTGACATTTTGAATCATTTTTGGTACAGTCCAAAAAATCAATTTTCGCATGAAAAACGATGACTCCGGACATGTCAAACGTTCCCAAAATGGTCTATAATGATGAAATTTTAACATTTAATCTTTTGACTCTAAATGACTGTTGGATGTGAATTATGACTTTTTCAACTAAAATAAGTGTGTTTAAAGTCATTTCTGTGCCTGAAACGGGTCAAAATTGAAGCTTTTGGGTAAGAAAAACTCTGTAAAAATGGCAATTTTGGTCACTGTGAGGGTTTAAAAAGTGGTTATTCAACATGAGGCATGATCCCATTGACATTTTGAATCATTTTTGGTACAGTCCAAAAAATCAATTTTCGGATAAAAAACGATGACTCCGGACATGTCGAACGTTCCCAAAATGGTCTATAATGATGAAATTTTAACATTTAATCTTTTGACTCTAAATGACTGTTGGATGTGAATTATTACTTTTTCAACAAAAATAAGTGTGTTTAAAGTCATTTCTGTGACTGAAACGGGTCAAAATTGAAGCTTTTAAATAAGCAAAACTCTGTAAAAATGGCCATTTTGGTCACTGTGAGGGTTTAAAAAGTGGTTATTCAACATGAGGCACGATCCAATTGACATTTTGAATCATTTTTGGTACAGTCCAAAAAATCAATTTTCGCATGAAAAACGATGACTCCGGACATGTCGAACGTTCCCAAAATGGTCTATAATGATGAAATTTTAACATTTAATCTTTTGACTCTAAATGACTGTTGGATGTGAATTATGACTTTTTCAACTAAAATAAGTGTGTTTAAAGTCATTTCTGTGCCTGAAACGGGTCAAAATTGAAGCTTTTGGGTAAGAAAAACTCTGTAAAAATGGCAATTTTGGTCACTGTGAGGGTTTAAAAAGTGGTTATTCAACATGAGGCACGATCCCATTGACATTTTGAATCATTTTTGGTACAGTCCAAAAAATCAATTTTCGGATGAAAAACGATGACTCCGGACATGTCGAACGTTCCCAAAATGGTCTATAATGATGAAATTTTAACATTTAATCTTTTGACTCTAAATGACTGTTGGATGTGAATTATGACTTTTTCAACTAAAATAAGTGTGTTTAAAGTCATTTCTGTGCCTGAAACGGGTCAAAATTGAAGCTTTTGAGTAAGCAAAACTCTGTAAAAATGGCAATTTTGGTCACTGTGAGGGTTTAAAAAGTGGTTATTCAACATGAGGCTCGATCCAATTGACATTTTGTATCATTTTTGGTACAGTCCAAAAAATCAATTTTCGGATGAAAAACGATGACTCCGGACATGTCAAACGTTCCCAAAATGGTCTATAATGATGAAATGTTATCATTTAATCTTTTGACTCTAAATGACTGTTGGATGTGAATTATGACTTTTTCAACTAAAATAAGTGTGTTTAAAGTCATTTCTGTGCCTGACACGGGTCAAAATTGAAGCTTTTGAGTAAGCAAAACTCTGTAAAAATGGCAATTTTGGTCACTGTGAGGGTTTAAAAAGTGGTTATTCAACATGAGGCACGATCCAATTGACATTTTGAATCATTTTTGGTACAGTCCAAAAAAATCAATTTTCGGATGAAAAACGATGACTCCGGACATGTCGAATGTTCCCAAAATGGTCTATAATGATGACATTTTAACATTTAATCTTTTGACTCTAAATGACTGTTGGATGTGAATTATGACTTTTTCAACTAAAATAAGTGTGTTTAAAGTCATTTCTGTGCCTGAAACGGGTCAAAATTGAAGCTTTTGAGTAAGCAAAACTCTGTAAAAATGGCAATTTTGGTCACTGTGAGGGTTTAAAAAGTGGTTATTCAACATGAGGCACGATCCAATTGACATTTTGAATCATTTTTGGTACAGTCCAAAAAATCAATTTTCGGATGAAAAACGATGACTCCGGACATGTCGAACATTCCCAAAATGGTCTATAATGATGAAATTTTAACATTTAATCTTTTGACTCTAAATGACTGTTGGATGTGAATTATGACTTTTTCAACTAAAATAAGTGTGTTTAAAGTCATTTCTGTGACTGAAACGGGTCAAAATTGAAGCTTTTGAGTAAGCAAAACTCTGTAAAAATTGGCATTTTGGTCACTGTGAGGGTTTAAAAAGTGGTTATTCAACATGAGGCTCGATCCAATTGACATTTTGAATCATTTTTGGTACAGTCCAAAAAATCAATTTTCGGATGAAAAACGATGACTCCGGACATGTCGAACGTTCCCAAAATGGTCTATAATGATGAAATTTTAACATTTAATCTTTTGACTCTAAATGACTGTTGGATGTGAATTTTGACTTTTTTAACTAAAATACGTGTGTTTAAATTCATTTCTGTGACTGAAACGGGTCAAAATTGAAGCTTTTGAGTAAGCAAAACTCTGTAAAAATGGCAATTTTGGTCACTGTGAGGGTTTAAAAAGTGGTTATTCAACCTGAGGCACGATCCAATTGACATTTTGAATCATTTTTGGTACAGTCCAAAAAATCAATTTTCGGATGAAAAACGATGATCCGGACATGTCGAACGTTCCCAAAATGGTCTATAATGATGAAATTTTAACATTTCATCTTTTGACTCTAAATGACTGTTGGATGTGAATTAGGACTTTTTCAACTAAAATAAGTGTGTTTAAAGTCATTTCTGTGACTGAAACGGGTCAAAATTGAAGCTTTTGAGTAAGCAAAACTCTGTAAAAATTGGCATTTTGGTCACTGTGAGGGTTTAAAAAGTGGTTATTCAACATGAGGCTCGATCCAATTGACATTTTGAATCATTTTTGGTACAGTCCAAAAAATCAATTTTCGGATGAAAAACGATGACTCCGGACATGTCAAACGTTCCCAAAATGGTCTATAATGATGAAATTTTATCATTTAATCTTTTGACTATAAATGACTGTTGGATATGAATTTTGACTTTTTTAACTAAAATAAGTGTGTTTAAAGTCATTTCTGTGCCCGAAACGGGTCAAAATTAAAGCTTTTGAGTAAGCAAAACTCTGTAAAAATTGGCATTTTGGTCACTGTGAGGGTTTAAAAAGTGGTTATTCAACATGAGGCTCGATCCAATTGACATTTTGAATCATTTTTGGTACAGTCCAAAAAATCAATTTTCGGATGAAAAACGATGACTCCGGACATGTCGAACGTTCCCAAAATGGTCTATAATGATGAAATTTTAACATTTAATCTTTTGACTCTAAATGACTGTTGGATGTGAATTTTGACTTTTTTAACTAAAATACGTGTGTTTAAATTCATTTCTGTGACTGAAACGGGTCAAAATTGAAGCTTTTGAGTAAGCAAAACTCTGTAAAAATGGCAATTTTGGTCACTGTGAGGGTTTAAAAAGTGGTTATTCAACCTGAGGCACGATCCAATTGACATTTTGAATCATTTTTGGTACAGTCCAAAAAATCAATTTTCGGATGAAAAACGATGATCCGGACATGTCGAACGTTCCCAAAATGGTCTATAATGATGAAATTTTAACATTTAATCTTTTGACTCTAAATGACTGTTGGATGTGAATTATGACTTTTTCAACTAAAATAAGTGTGTTTAAAGTCATTTCTGTGACTGAAACGGGTCAAAATTGAAGCTTTTGAGTAAGCAAAACTCTGTAAAAATTGGCATTTTGGTCACTGTGAGGGTTTAAAAAGTGGTTATTCAACATGAGGCTCGATCCAATTGACATTTTGAATCATTTTTGGTACAGTCCAAAAAATCAATTTTCGGATGAAAAACGATGACTCCGGACATGTCAAACATTCCCAAAATGGTCTATAATGATGAAATTTTATCATTTAATCTTTTGACTCTAAATGACTGTTGGATGTGAATTTTGACTTTTTTAACTAAAATAAGTGTGTTTAAAGTCATTTCTGTGCCTGAAACGGGTCAAAATTGAAGCTTTTGAGTAAGCAAAACTCTGTAAAAATGGCAATTTTGGTCACTGTGAGGGTTTAAAAAGTGGTTATTCAACCTGAGGCACGATCCAATTGACATTTTGAATCATTTTTGGTACAGTCCAAAAAATCAATTTTCGGATGAAAAACGATGACTCCGGACATGTCGAACGTTCCCAAAATGGTCTATAATGATAAAATTTTAACATTTAATATTTTGACTCTAAATGACTGTTGGATGTGAATTATGACAATTTCAACTAAAATACGTGTGTTTAAAGTCATTTCTGTGACTGAAACGGGTCAAAATTGAAGCTTTTAAATAAGCAAAACTCTGTAAAAATGGCCATTTTGGTCACTGTGAGGGTTTAAAAAGTGGTTATTCAACATGAGGCACGATCCAATTGACATTTTGAATCATTTTTGGTACAGTCCAAAAAATCAATTTTCGGATGAAAAACGATGACCCCGGACATGTCGAACGTTCCCAAAATGGTCTATAATGATGAAATTTTAACATTTAATCTTTTGACTCTAAATGACTGTTGGATGTGAATTATGACTTTTTCAACTAAAATAAGTGTGTTTAAAGTCATTTCTGTGCCTGAAACGGGTCAATATTGAAGCTTTTGAGTAAGCAAAACTCTGTAAAAATGGCAATTTTGGTCACTGTGAGGGTTTAAACAGTGGTTATTCAACATGAGGCACGATCCAATTGACATTTTGAATCATTTTTGGTACAGTCAAAAAAATCAATTTTCGGATGAAAAACGATGACTCCGGACATGTCGAACGTTCCCAAAATGGTCTATAATGATGAAATTTTAACATTTAATATTTTGACTCTAAATGACTGTTGGATGTGAATTATGACAATTTCAACTAAAATAAGTGTGTTTAAAGTCATTTCTGTGACTGAAACGGGTCAAAATTGAAGCTTTTAAATAAGCAAAACTCTGTAAAAATGGCCATTTTGGTCACTGTGAGGGTTTAAAAAGTGGTTATTCAACATGAGGCACGATCCAATTGACATTTTGAATCATTTTTGGTACAGTCCAAAAAATCAATTTTCGATGAAAAACGATGACTCCGGACATGTCGAACGTTCCCAAAATGGTCTATAATGATGAAATTTTAACATTTAATATTTTGACTCTAAATGACTGTTGGATGTGAATTATGACAATTTCAACTAAAATAAGTGTGTTTAAAGTCATTTCTGTGACTGAAACGGGTCAAAATTGAAGCTTTTAAATAAGCAAAACTCTGTAAAAATGGCCATTTTGGTCACTGTGAGGGTTTAAAAAGTGGTTATTCAACATGAGGCACGATCCAATTGACATTTTGAATCATTTTTGGTACAGTCCAAAAAATTAATTTTCGCATGAAAAACGATGACTCCGGACATGTCAAACGTTCCCAAAATGGTCTATAATGATGAAATTTTAACATTTAATCTTTTGACTCTAAATGACTGTTGGATGTGAATTATGACAATTTCAACTAAAATAAGTGTGTTTAAAGTCATTTCTGTGACTGAAACGGGTCAAAATTGAAGCTTTTAAATAAGCAAAACTCTGTAAAAATGGCCATTTTGGTCACTGTGAGGGTCTAAAAAGTGGTTATTCAACATGAGGCACGATCCAATTGACATTTTGAATCATTTTTGGTACAGTCCAAAAAATCAATTTTCGATGAAAAACGATGACTCCCGAAATGTCGAACGTTCCCAAAATGGTCTATAATGATGAAATTTTAACATTTAATATTTTGACTCTAAATGACTGTTGGATGTGAATTATGACAATTTCAACTAAAATAAGTGTGTTTAAAGTCATTTCTGTGACTGAAACGGGTCAAAATTGAAGCTTTTAAATAAGCAAAACTCTGTAAAAATGGCCATTTTGGTCACTGTGAGGGTTTAAAAAGTGGTTATTCAACATGAGGCACGATCCAATTGACATTTTGAATCAATTTTGGTACAGTCCAAAAAATCAATTTTCGCATGAAAAACGATGACTCCGGACATGTCAAACGTTCCCAAAATGGTCTATAATGATGAAATTTTAACATTTAATCTTTTGACTCTAAATGACTGTTGGATGTGAATTATGACTTTTTCAACTAAAATAAGTGTGTTTAAAGTCATTTCTGTGCCTGAAACGGGTCAATATTGAAGCTTTTGAGTAAGCAAAACTCTGTAAAAATGGCAATTTTGGTCACTGTGAGGGTTTAAAAAGTAGTTATTCAACATGAGGCACGATCCAATTGACATTTTGAATCATTTTTGGTACAGTCCAAACAAATCAATTTTCGGATGAAAAACGATGACTCCCGACATGTCGAACGTTCCCAAAATGGTCTATAATGATGAAATTTTAACATTTAATCTTTTGACTCTAAATGACTGTTGGATGTGAATTTTGACTTTTTTAACTAAAATAAGTGTGTTTAAAGTCATTTCTGTGCCTGAAACGGGTCAAAATTGAAGCTTTTGAGTAAGCAAAACTCTGTAAAAATTGCAATTTTGGTCACTGTGAGGGTTTAAACAGTGGTTATTCAACATGAGGCACGATCCAATTGACATTTTGAATCATTTTTGGTACAGTCCAAAAAAATCAATTTTCGGATGAAAAACGATGACTCCCGACATGTCGAACGTTCCCAAAATGGTCTATAATGATGAAATTTTAACATTTAATCTTTTGACTCTAAATGACTGTTGGATGTGAATTTTGACTTTTTTAACTAAAATAAGTGTGTTTAAAGTCATTTCTGTGCCTGAAACGGGTCAAAATTGAAGCTTTTGAGTAAGCAAAACTCTGTAAAAATGGCAATTTTGGTCACTGTGAGGGTTTAAACAGTGGTTATTCAACATGAGGCACGATCCAATTGACATTTTGAATCATTTTTGGTACAGTCAAAAAAATCAATTTTCGGATGAAAAACGATGACTCCGGACATGTCGAACGTTCCCAAAATGGTCTATAATGATGAAATTTTAACATTTAATATTTTGACTCTAAATGACTGTTGGATGTGAATTATGACTTTTTCAACTAAAATAAGTGTGTTTAAAGTCATTTCTGTGCCTGAAACGGGTCAAAATTGAAGCTTTTGGGTAAGAAAAACTCTGTAAAAACGGCAATTTTGGTCACTGTGAGGGTTTAAAAAGTGGTTATTCAACATGAGGCACGATCCAATTGACATTTTGAATCATTTTTGGTACAGTCCAAAAAAATCAATTTTCGATGAAAAACGATGACTCCGGACATGTCGAACGTTCCCAAAATGGTCTATAATGATGAAATTTTAACATTTAATATTTTGACTCTAAATGACTGTTGGATGTGAATTATGACTTTTTCAACTAAAATAAGTGTGTTTAAAGTCATTTCTGTGCCTGAAACGGGTCAAAATTGAAGCTTTTGGGTAAGAAAAACTCTGTAAAAATGGCAATTTTGGTCACTGTGAGGGTTTAAAAAGTGGTTATTCAACATGAGGCACGATCCCATTGACATTTTGAATCATTTTTGGTACAGTCCAAAAAATCAATTTTCGGATGAAAAACGATGACTCCGGACATGTCGAACGTTCCCAAAATGGTCTATAATGATGAAATTTTAACATTTAATCTTTTGACTCTAAATGACTGTTGGATGTGAATTATTACTTTTTCAACTAAAATAAGTGTGTTTAAAGTCATTTCTGTGACTGAAACGGGTCAAAATTGAAGCTTTTAAATAAGCAAAACTCTGTAAAAATGGCCATTTTGGTCACTGTGAGGGTTTAAAAAGTGGTTATTCAACATGAGGCAAGATCCAATTGACATTTTGAATCATTTTTGGTACAGTCCAAAAAATCAATTTTCGCATGAAAAACGATGACTCCGGACATGTCAAACGTTCCCAAAATGGTCTATAATGATGAAATTTTAACATTTAATCTTTTGACTCTAAATGACTGTTGGATGTGAATTATGACTTTTTCAACTAAAATAAGTGTGTTTAAAGTCATTTCTGTGCCTGAAACGGGTCAAAATTGAAGCTTTTGGGTAAGAAAAACTCTGTAAAAATGGCAATTTTGGTCACTGTGAGGGTTTAAAAAGTGGTTATTCAACATGAGGCATGATCCCATTGACATTTTGAATCATTTTTGGTACAGTCCAAAAAATCAATTTTCGGATAAAAAACGATGACTCCGGACATGTCGAACGTTCCCAAAATGGTCTATAATGATGAAATTTTAACATTTAATCTTTTGACTCTAAATGACTGTTGGATGTGAATTATTACTTTTTCAACAAAAATAAGTGTGTTTAAAGTCATTTCTGTGACTGAAACGGGTCAAAATTGAAGCTTTTAAATAAGCAAAACTCTGTAAAAATGGCCATTTTGGTCACTGTGAGGGTTTAAAAAGTGGTTATTCAACATGAGGCACGATCCAATTGACATTTTGAATCATTTTTGGTACAGTCCAAAAAATCAATTTTCGCATGAAAAACGATGACTCCGGACATGTCAAACGTTCCCAAAATGTTCTATAATGATGAAATTTTAAAATTTAATCTTTTGACTCTAAATGACTGTTGGATGTGAATTATGACTTTTTCAACTAAAATAAGTGTGTTTAAAGTCATTTCTGTGCCTGAAACGGGTCAAAATTGAAGCTTTTGGGTAAGAAAAACTCTGTAAAAATGGCAATTTTGGTCACTGTGAGGGTTTAAAAAGTGGTTATTCAACATGAGGCACGATCCAATTGACATTTTGAATCATTTTTGGTACAGTCCAAAAAATCAATTTTCGATAAAAAACTATGACTCCGGACATGTCGAACGTTCCCAAAATGGTCTATAATGATGAAATTTTAACATTTAATATTTTGACTCTAAATGACTGTTGGATGTGAATTATGACAATTTCAACTAAAATAAGTGTGTTTAAAGTCATTTCTGTGACTGAAACGGGTCAAAATTGAAGCTTTTAAATAAGCAAAACTCTGTAAAAATGGCCATTTTGGTCACTGTGAGGGTTTAAAAAGTGGTTATTCAACATGAGGCACGATCCAATTGACATTTTGAATCATTTTTGGTACAGTCCAAAAAATCAATTTTCGCATGAAAAACGATGACTCCGGACATGTCAAACGTTCCCAAAATGGTCTATAATGATGAAATTTTAACATTTAATCTTTTGACTCTAAATGACTGTTGGATGTGAATTATGACTTTTTCAACTAAAATAAGTGTGTTTAAAGTCATTTCTGTGCCTGAAACGGGTCAAAATTGAAGCTTTTGGGTAAGAAAAACTCTGTAAAAATGGCAATTTTGGTCACTGTGAGGGTTTAAAAAGTGGTTATTCAACATGAGGCACGATCCCATTGACATTTTGAATCATTTTTGGTACAGTCCAAAAAATCAATTTTCGGATGAAAAACGATGACTCCGGACATGTCGAACGTTCCCAAAATGGTCTATAATGATGAAATTTTAACATTTAATCTTTTGACTCTAAATGACTGTTGGATGTGAATTATTACTTTTTCAACTAAAATAAGTGTGTTTAAAGTCATTTCTGTGACTGAAACGGGTCAAAATTGAAGCTTTTAAATAAGCAAAACTCTGTAAAAATGGCCATTTTGGTCACTGTGAGGGTTTAAAAAGTGGTTATTCAACATGAGGCAAGATCCAATTGACATTTTGAATCATTTTTGGTACAGTCCAAAAAATCAATTTTCGCATGAAAAACGATGACTCCGGACATGTCAAACGTTCCCAAAATGGTCTATAATGATGAAATTTTAACATTTAATCTTTTGACTCTAAATGACTGTTGGATGTGAATTATGACTTTTTCAACTAAAATAAGTGTGTTTAAAGTCATTTCTGTGCCTGAAACGGGTCAAAATTGAAGCTTTTGGGTAAGAAAAACTCTGTAAAAATGGCAATTTTGGTCACTGTGAGGGTTTAAAAAGTGGTTATTCAACATGAGGCACGATCCAATTGACATTTTGAATCATTTTTGGTACAGTCCAAAAAATCAATTTTCGGATGAAAAACGATGACTCCGGACATGTCGAACGTTCCCAAAATGGTCTATAATGATGAAATTTTAACATTTAATCTTTTGACTCTAAATGACTGTTGGATGTGAATTATTACTTTTTCAACTAAAATAAGTGTATTTAAAGTCATTTCTGTGCCTGAAACGGGTCAAAATTGAAGCTTTTGAGTAAGCAAAACTCTGTAAAAATGGCAATTTTGGTCACTGTGAGGGTTTAAAAAGTGGTTATTCAACATGAGGCTCGATCCAATTGACATTTTGAATCATTTTTGGTACAGTCCAAAAAATCAATTTTCGGATGAAAAACGATGACTCCGGACATGTCAAACGTTCCTAAAATGGTCTATAATGATGAAATTTTATCATTTAATCTTTTGACTCTAAATGACTGTTGGATGTGAATTATGACTTTTTCAACTAAAATAAGTGTGTTTAAAGTCATTTCTGTGCCTGACACGGGTCAAAATTGAAGCTTTTGAGTAAGCAAAACTCTGTAAAAATGGCAATTTTGGTCACTGTGAGGGTTTAAAAAGTGGTTATTCAACATGAGGCACGATCCAATTGACATTTTGAATCATTTTTGGTACAGTCCAAAAAAATCAATTTTCGGATGAAAAACGATGACTCCGGACATGTCGAATGTTCCCAAAATGTTCTATAATGATGAAATTTTAACATTTAATCTTTTGACTCTAAATGACTGTTGGATGTGAATTATGACTTTTTCAACTAAAATAAGTGTGTTTAAAGTCATTTCTGTGCCTGAAACGGGTCAAAATTGAAGCTTTTGGGTAAGAAAAACTCTGTAAAAATGGCAATTTTGGTCACTGTGAGGGTTTAAAAAGTGGTTATTGAACATGAGGCACGATCCCATTGACATTTTGAATCATTTTTGGTACAGTCCAAAAAATCAATTTTCGGATGAAAAACGATGACTCCGGACATGTCGAACGTTCCCAAAATGGTCTATAATGATGAAATTTTAACATTTAATCTTTTGACTCTAAATGACTGTTGGATGTGAATTATTACTTTTTCAACAAAAATAAGTGTGTTTAAAGTCATTTCTGTGACTGAAACGGGTCAAAATTGAAGCTTTTAAATAAGCAAAACTCTGTAAAAATGGCCATTTTGGTCACTGTGAGGGTTTAAAAAGTGGTTATTCAACATGAGGCACGATCCAATTGACATTTTGAATCATTTTTGGTACAGTCCAAAAAATCAATTTTCGCATGAAAAACGATGACTCCGGACATGTCAAACGTTCCCAAAATGGTCTATAATGATGAAATTTTAACATTTAATCTTTTGACTCTAAATGACTGTTGGATGTGAATTATGACTTTTTCAACTAAAATAAGTGTGTTTAAAGTCATTTCTGTGCCTGAAACGGGTCAAAATTGAAGCTTTTGGGTAAGAAAAACTCTGTAAAAATGGCAATTTTGGTCACTGTGAGGGTTTAAAAAGTGGTTATTCAACATGAGGCACGATCCCATTGACATTTTGAATCATTTTTGGTACAGTCCAAAAAATCAATTTTCGGATGAAAAACGATGACTCCGGACATGTCGAACGTTCCCAAAATGGTCTATAATGATGAAATTTTAACATTTAATCTTTTGACTCTAAATGACTGTTGGATGTGAATTATTACTTTTTCAACTAAAATAAGTGTGTTTAAAGTCATTTCTGTGACTGAAACGGGTCAAAATTGAAGCTTTTAAATAAGCAAAACTCTGTAAAAATGGCCATTTTGGTCACTGTGAGGGTTTAAAAAGTGGTTATTCAACATGAGGCAAGATCCAATTGACATTTTGAATCATTTTTGGTACAGTCCAAAAAAATCAATTTTCGCATGAAAAACGATGACTCCGGACATGTCAAACGTTCCCAAAATGGTCTATAATGATGAAATTTTAACATTTAATCTTTTGACTCTAAATGACTGTTGGATGTGAATTATGACTTTTTCAACAAAAATAAGTGTGTTTAAAGTCATTTCTGTGCCTGAAACGGGTCAAAATTGAAGCTTTTGGGTAAGAAAAACTCTGTAAAAATGGCAATTTTGGTCACTGTGAGGGTTTAAAAAGTGGTTATTCAACATGAGGCACGATCCCATTGACATTTTGAATCATTTTTGGTACAGTCCAAAAAATCAATTTTCGGATGAAAAACGATGACTCCGGACATGTCAAACGTTCCTAAAATGGTCTATAATGATGAAATTTTAACATTTAATCTTTTGACTCTAAATGACTGTTGGATGTGAATGATTACTTTTTCAACTAAAATAAGTGTATTTAAAGTCATTTCTGTGCCTGAAACGGGTCAAAATTGAAGCTTTTGAGTAAGCAAAACTCTGTAAAAATGGCAATTTTGGTCACTGTGAGGGTTTAAAAAGTGGTTATTCAACATGAGGCTCGATCCAATTGACATTTTGAATCATTTTTGGTACAGTCCAAAAAATCAATTTTCGGATGAAAAACGATGACTCCGGACATGTCGAATGTTCCCAAAATGTTCTATAATGATGAAATTTTAACATTTAATCTTTTGACTCTAAATGACTGTTGGATGTGAATTATGACTTTTTCAACTAAAATAAGTGTGTTTAAAGTCATTTCTGTGCCTGAAACGGGTCAAAATTGAAGCTTTTGAGTAAGCAAAACTCTGTAAAAATGGCAATTTTGGTCACTGTGAGGGTTTAAAAAGTGGTTATTCAACATGAGGCACGATCCAATTGAAATTTTGAATCATTTTTGGTACAGTCCAAAAAATCAATTTTCGGATGAAAAACGATGACTCTGGACATGTCGAACGTTCCCAAAATGGTCTATAATGATGAAATTTTAACATTTAATCTTTTGACTCTAAATGACTGTTGGATGTGAATTATGACTTTTTCAACTAAAATAAGTGTTTAAAGTCATTTCTGTGACTGAAACGGGTCAAAATTGAAGCTTTTAAATAAGCAAAACTCTGTAAAAATGGCCATTTTGGTAACTGTGAGGGTTTAAAAAGTGGTTATTCAACATGAGGCACGATCCAATTGACATTTTGAATCATTTTTGGTACAGTCCAAAAAATTAATTTTCGGATGAAAAACGATGACTCCGGACATGTCGAACGTTCCCAAAATGGTCTATAATGATGACATTTTAACATTTAATATTTTGACTCTAAATGACTGTTGGATGTGAATTATGACAATTTCAACTAAAATAAGTGTGTTTAAAGTCATTTCTGTGACTGAAACGGGTCAAAATTGAAGCTTTTAAATAAGCAAAACTCTGTAAAAATGGCCATTTTGGTCACTGTGAGGTTTTAAAAAGTGGTTATTCAACATGAGGCACGATCCAATTGACATTTTGAATCATTTTTGGTACAGTCCAAAAAATCAATTTTCGCATGAAAAACGATGACTCCGGACATGTCAAACGTTCCCAAAATGGTCTATAATGATGAAATTTTAACATTTAATCTTTTGACTCTAAATGACTGTTGGATGTGAATTATGACTTTTTCAACTAAAATAAGTGTGTTTAAAGTCATTTCTGTGCCTGAAACGGGTCAAAATTGAAGCTTTTGGGTAAGAAAAACTCTGTAAAAATGGCAATTTTGGTCACTGTGAGGGTTTAAAAAGTGGTTATTCAACATGAGGCACGATCCCATTGACATTCTGAATCATTTTTGGTACAGTCCAAAAAATCAATTTTCGGATGAAAAACGATGACTCCGGACATGTCGAACGTTCCCAAAATGGTCTATAATGATGAAATTTTAACATTTAATCTTTTGACTCTAAATGACTGTTGGATGTGAATTATGACTTTTTCAACTAAAATAAGTGTGTTTAAAGTCATTTCTGTGCCTGACACGGGTCAAAATTGAAGCTTTTGAGTAAGCAAAACTCTGTAAAAATGGCAATTTTGGTCACTGTGAGGGTTTAAAAAGTGGTTATTCAACATGAGGCACGATCCAATTGACATTTTGAATCATTTTTGGTACAGTCCAAAAAAATCAATTTTCGGATGAAAAACTATGACTCCGGACATGTTGAATGTTCCCAAAATGTTCTATAATGATGAAATTTTAACATTTAATCTTTTGACTCTAAATGACTGTTGGATGTGAATTATGACTTTTTCAACTAAAATAAGTGTGTTTAAAGTCATTTCTGTGACTGAAACGGGTCAAAATTGAAGCTTTTGAGTAAGCAAAACTCTGTAAAAATGGCAATTTTGGTCACTGTGAGGGTTTAAAAAGTGGGTATTCAACATGAGGCTCGATCCAATTGACATTTTGAATCATTTTTGGTACAGTCCAAAAAATCAATTTTCGCATGAAAAACGATGACTCCGGACATGTCAAACGTTCCCAAAATGGTCTATAATGATGAAATTTTAACATTTAATCTTTTGACTCTAAATGACTGTTGGATGTGAATTATGACTTTTTCAACTAAAATAAGTGTGTTTAAAGTCATTTCTGTGCCTGAAACGGGTCAAAATTGAAGCTTTTGGGTAAGAAAAACTCTGTAAAAATGGCAATTTTGGTCACTGTGAGGGTTTAAAAAGTGGTTATTCAACATGAGGCACGATCCCATTGACATTTTGAATCATTTTTGGTACAGTCCAAAAAATCAATTTTCGGATGAAAAACGATGACTCCGGACATGTCAAACGTTCCCAAAATGGTCTATAATGATGAAATTTTAACATTTAATCTTTTGACTCTAAATGACTGTTGGATGTGAATTATGACTTTTTCAACTAAAATAAGTGTGTTTAAAGTCATTTCTGTGCCTGAAACGGGTCAAAATTGAAGCTTTTGGGTAAGAAAAACTCTGTAAAAATGGCAATTTTGGTCACTGTGAGGGTTTAAAAAGTGGTTATTCAACATGAGGCACGATCCCATTGACATTTTGAATCATTTTTGGTACAGTCCAAAAAATCAATTTTCGGATGAAAAACGATGACTCCGGACATGTCAAACGTTCCTAAAATGTTCTATAATGATGAAATTTTAACATTTAATCTTTTGACTCTAAATGACTGTTGGATGTGAATGATTACTTTTTCAACTAAAATAAGTGTATTTAAAGTCATTTCTGTGCCTGAAACGGGTCAAAATTGAAGCTTTTGAGTAAGCAAAACTCTGTAAAAATGGCAATTTTGGTCACTGTGAGGGTTTAAAAAGTGGTTATTCAACATGAGGCTCGATCCAATTGACATTTTGAATCATTTTTGGTACAGTCCAAAAAATCAATTTTCGGATGAAAAACGATGACTCCGGACATGTCGAATGTTCCCAAAATGTTCTATAATGATGAAATTTTAACATTTAATCTTTTGACTCTAAATGACTGTTGGATGTGAATTATGACTTTTTCAACTAAAATAAGTGTGTTTAAAGTCATTTCTGTGCCTGAAACGGGTCAAAATTGAAGCTTTTGAGTAAGCAAAACTCTGTAAAAATGGCAATTTTGGTCACTGTGAGGGTTTAAAAAGTGGTTATTCAACATGAGGCACGATCCAATTGAAATTTTGAATCATTTTTGGTACAGTCCAAAAAATCAATTTTCGGATGAAAAACGATGACTCTGGACATGTCGAACGTTCCCAAAATGGTCTATAATGATGAAATTTTAACATTTAATCTTTTGACTCTAAATGACTGTTGGATGTGAATTATGACTTTTTCAACTAAAATAAGTGTTTAAAGTCATTTCTGTGACTGAAACGGGTCAAAATTGAAGCTTTTAAATAAGCAAAACTCTGTAAAAATGGCCATTTTGGTAACTGTGAGGGTTTAAAAAGTGGTTATTCAACATGAGGCACGATCCAATTGACATTTTGAATCATTTTTGGTACAGTCCAAAAAATTAATTTTCGGATGAAAAACGATGACTCCGGACATGTCGAACGTTCCCAAAATGGTCTATAATGATGACATTTTAACATTTAATATTTTGACTCTAAATGACTGTTGGATGTGAATTATGACAATTTCAACTAAAATAAGTGTGTTTAAAGTCATTTCTGTGACTGAAACGGGTCAAAATTGAAGCTTTTAAATAAGCAAAACTCTGTAAAAATGGCCATTTTGGTCACTGTGAGGTTTTAAAAAGTGGTTATTCAACATGAGGCACGATCCAATTGACATTTTGAATCATTTTTGGTACAGTCCAAAAAATCAATTTTCGCATGAAAAACGATGACTCCGGACATGTCAAACGTTCCCAAAATGGTCTATAATGATGAAATTTTAACATTTAATCTTTTGACTCTAAATGACTGTTGGATGTGAATTATGACTTTTTCAACTAAAATAAGTGTGTTTAAAGTCATTTCTGTGCCTGAAACGGGTCAAAATTGAAGCTTTTGGGTAAGAAAAACTCTGTAAAAATGGCAATTTTGGTCACTGTGAGGGTTTAAAAAGTGGTTATTCAACATGAGGCACGATCCCATTGACATTCTGAATCATTTTTGGTACAGTCCAAAAAATCAATTTTCGGATGAAAAACGATGACTCCGGACATGTCGAACGTTCCCAAAATGGTCTATAATGATGAAATTTTAACATTTAATCTTTTGACTCTAAATGACTGTTGGATGTGAATTATGACTTTTTCAACTAAAATAAGTGTGTTTAAAGTCATTTCTGTGCCTGACACGGGTCAAAATTGAAGCTTTTGAGTAAGCAAAACTCTGTAAAAATGGCAATTTTGGTCACTGTGAGGGTTTAAAAAGTGGTTATTCAACATGAGGCACGATCCAATTGACATTTTGAATCATTTTTGGTACAGTCCAAAAAAATCAATTTTCGGATGAAAAACTATGACTCCGGACATGTTGAATGTTCCCAAAATGTTCTATAATGATGAAATTTTAACATTTAATCTTTTGACTCTAAATGACTGTTGGATGTGAATTATGACTTTTTCAACTAAAATAAGTGTGTTTAAAGTCATTTCTGTGCCTGAAACGGGTCAAAATTGAAGCTTTTGAGTAAGCAAAACTCTGTAAAAATGGCAATTTTGGTCACTGTGAGGGTTTAAAAAGTGGTTATTCAACATGAGGCACGATCCAATTGAAATTTTGAATCATTTTTGGTACAGTCCAAAAAATCAATTTTCGGATGAAAAACGATGACTCTGGACATGTCGAACGTTCCCAAAATGGTCTATAATGATGAAATTTTAACATTTAATCTTTTGACTCTAAATGACTGTTGGATGTGAATTATGACTTTTTCAACTAAAATAAGTGTGTTTAAAGTCATTTCTGTGACTGAAACGGGTCAAAATTGAAGCTTTTAAATAAGCAAAACTCTGTAAAAATGGCCATTTTGGTCACTGTGAGGGTTTAAAAAGTGGTTATTCAACATGAGGCACGATCCAATTGACATTTTGAATCATTTTTGGTACAGTCCAAAAAATCAATTTTCGGATGAAAAACGATGACTCCGGACATGTCGAACGTTCCCAAAATGGTCTATAATGATGAAATTTTAACATTTAATATTTTGACTCTAAATGACTGTTGGATGTGAATTATGACAATTTCAACTAAAATAAGTGTGTTTAAAGTCATTTCTGTGACTGAAACGGGTCAAAATTGAAGCTTTTAAATAAGCAAAACTCTGTAAAAATGGCCATTTTGGTCACTGTGAGGGTTTAAAAAGTGGTTATTCAACATGAGGCTCGATCCAATTGACATTTTGAATCATTTTTGGTACAGTCCAAAAAATCAATTTTCGGATGAAAAACGATGACTCCGGACATGTCAAACGTTCCCAAAATGGTCTATAATGATGAAATTTTATCATTTAATCTTTTGACTCTAAATGACTGTTGGATGTGAATTATGACTTTTTCAACTAAAATAAGTGTGTTTAAAGTCATTTCTGTGCCTGACACGGGTCAAAATTGAAGCTTTTGAGTAAGCAAAACTCTGTAAAAATGGCAATTTTGGTCACTGTGAGGGTTTAAAAAGTGGTTATTCAACATGAGGCACGATCCAATTGACATTTTGAATCATTTTTGGTACAGTCCAAAAAAATCAATTTTCGGATGAAAAACGATGACTCCGGACATGTCGAATGTTCCCAAAATGGTCTATAATGATGACATTTTAACATTTAATCTTTTGACTCTAAATGACTGTTGGATGTGAATTATGACTTTTTCAACTAAAATAAGTGTGTTTAAAGTCATTTCTGTGCCTGAAACGGGTCAAAATTGAAGCTTTTGAGTAAGCAAAACTCTGTAAAAATGGCAATTTTGGTCACTGTGAGGGTTTAAAAAGTGGTTATTCAACATGAGGCAGGATCCAATTGACATTTTGAATCATTTTTGGTACAGTCCAAAAAATCAATTTTCGGATGAAAAACAATGACTCTGGACATGTCGAACGTTCCCAAAATGGTCTATAATGATGAAATTTTAACATTTAATCTTTTGACTCTAAATGACTGTTGGATGTGAATTATGACTTTTTCAACTAAAATAAGTGTGTTTAAAGTCATTTCTGTGACTGAAACGGGTCAAAATTGAAGCTTTTAAATAAGCAAAACTCTGTAAAAATGGCCATTTTGGTCACTGTGAGGGTTTAAAAAGTGGTTATTCAACATGAGGCACGATCCAATTGACATTTTGAATCATTTTTGGTACAGTCCAAAAAATCAATTTTCGCATGAAAAACGATGACTCCGGACATGTCAAACGTTCCCAAAATGGTCTATAATGATGAAATTTTAACATTTAATCTTTTGACTCTAAATGACTGTTGGATGTGAATTATGACTTTTTCAACTAAAATAAGTGTGTTTAAAGTCATTTCTGTGCCTGAAACGGGTCAAAATTGAAGCTTTTGGGTAAGAAAAACTCTGTAAAAATGGCAATTTTGGTCACTGTGAGGGTTTAAAAAGTGGTTATTCAACATGAGGCACGATCCCATTGACATTTTGAATCATTTTTGGTACAGTCCAAAAAATCAATTTTCGGATGAAAAACGATGACTCCGGACATGTCGAACGTTCCCAAAATGGTCTATAATGATGACATTTTAACATTTAATCTTTTGACTCTAAATGACTGTTGGATGTGAATTATGACTTTTTCAACTAAAATAAGTGTGTTTAAAGTCATTTCTGTGCCTGAAACGGGTCAAAATTGAAGCTTTTGAGTAAGCAAAACTCTGTAAAAATGGCAATTTTGGTCACTGTGAGGGTTTAAAAAGTGGTTATTCAACATGAGGCAGGATCCAATTGACATTTTGAATCATTTTTGGTACAGTCCAAAAAATCAATTTTCGGATGAAAAACAATGACTCTGGACATGTCGAACGTTCCCAAAATGGTCTATAATGATGAAATTTTAACATTTAATCTTTTGACTCTAAATGACTGTTGGATGTGAATTATGACTTTTTCAACTAAAATAAGTGTGTTTAAAGTCATTTCTGTGACTGAAACGGGTCAAAATTGAAGCTTTTAAATAAGCAAAACTCTGTAAAAATGGCCATTTTGGTCACTGTGAGGGTTTAAAAAGTGGTTATTCAACATGAGGCACGATCCAATTGACATTTTGAATCATTTTTGGTACAGTCCAAAAAATCAATTTTCGGATGAAAAACGATGACTCCGGACATGTCGAAAGTTCCCAAAATGGTCTATAATGATGAAATTTTAACATTTAATATTTTGACTCTAAATGACTGTTGGATGTGAATTATGACAATTTCAACTAAAATAAGTGTGTTTAAAGTCATTTCTGTGACTGAAACGGGTCAAAATTGAAGCTTTTAAAAAAGCAAAACTCTGTAAAAATGGCCATTTTGGTCACTGTGAGGGTTTAAAAAGTGGTTATTCAACATGAGGCACGATCCAATTGACATTTTGAATCATTTTTGGTATAGTCCAAAAAATCAATTTTCGCATGAAAAACGATGACTCCGGACATGTCAAACGTTCCCAAAATGGTCTATAATGATGAAATTTTAACATTTAATCTTTTGACTCTAAATGACTGTTGGATGTGAATTATGACTTTTTCAACTAAAATAAGTGTGTTTAAAGTCATTTCTGTGCCTGAAACGGGTCAAAATTGAAGCTTTTGGTAAGAAAAACTCTGTAAAAATGGCAATTTTGGTCACTGTGAGGGTTTAAAAATTGGTTATTCAACATGAGGCACGATCCCATTGACATTTTGAATCATTTTTGGTACAGTCCAAAAAATCAATTTTCGGATGAAAAACGATGACTCCGGACATGTCGAACGTTCCCAAAATGGTCTATAATGATGAAATTTTAACATTTAATCTTTTGACTCTAAATGACTGTTGGATGTGAATTATGACATTTTCAACTAAAATAAGTGTGTTTAAAGTCATTTCTGTGCCTGAAACGGGTCAAAATTGAAGCTTTTGAGTAAGCAAAACTCTGTAAAAATGGCAATTTTGGTCACTGTGAGGGTTTAAAAAGTGGTTATTCAACATGAGGCTCGATCCAATTGACATTTTGAATCATTTTTGGTACAGTCCAAAAAATCAATTTTCGGATGAAAAACGATGACTCCGGACATGTCGAACGTTCCCAAAATGGTCTATAATGATGAAATTTTAACATTTAATCTTTTGACTCTAAATGACTGTTGGATGTGAATTATGACATTTTCAACTAAAATAAGTGTGTTTAAAGTCATTTCTGTGACTGAAACGGGTCAAAATTGAAGCTTTTAAATAAGCAAAACTCTGTAAAAATGGCCATTTTGGTCACTGTGAGGGTTTAAAAAGTGGTTATTCAACATGAGGCACGATCCCATTGACATTTTGAATCATTTTTGGTACAGTCCAAAAAATCAATTTTCGGATGAAAAACGATGACTCCGGACATGTCGAACGTTCCCAAAATGGTCTATAATGATGAAATTTTAACATTTAATCTTTTGACTCTAAATGACTGTTGGATGTGAATTATGACTTTTTCAACTAAAATAAGTGTGTTTAAAGTCATTTCTGTGCCTGACACGGGTCAAAATTGAAGCTTTTGAGTAAGCAAAACTCTGTAAAAATGGCAATTTTGGTCACTGTGAGGGTTTAAAAAGTGGTTATTCAACATGAGGCACGATCCAATTGAAATTTTGAATCATTTTTGGTACAGTCCAAAAAAATCAATTTTCGGATGAAAAACGATGACTCCGGACATGTTGAATGTTCCCAAAATGTTCTATAATGATGAAATTTTAACATTTAATCTTTTGACTCTAAATGACTGTTGGATGTGAATTATGACTTTTTCAACTAAAATAAGTGTGTTTAAAGTCATTTCTGTGCCTGAAACGGGTCAAAATTGAAGCTTTTGAGTAAGCAAAACTCTGTAAAAATGGCAATTTTGGTCACTGTGAGGGTTTAAAAAGTGGTTATTCAACATGAGGCACGATCCAATTGAAATTTTGAATCATTTTTGGTACAGTCCAAAAAATCAATTTTCGGATGAAAAACGATGACTCTGGACATGTCGAACGTTCCCAAAATGGTCTATAATGATGAAATTTTAACATTTAATCTTTTGACTCTAAATGACTGTTGGATGTGAATTATGACTTTTTCAACTAAAATAAGTGTGTTTAAAGTCATTTCTGTGACTGAAACGGGTCAAAATTGAAGCTTTTAAATAAGCAAAACTCTGTAAAAATGGCCATTTTGGTCACTGTGAGGGTTTAAAAAGTGGTTATTCAACATGAGGCACGATCCAATTGACATTCTGAATCATTTTTGGTACAGTCCAAAAAATCAATTTTCGGATGAAAAACGATGACTCCGGACATGTCGAACGTTCCCAAAATGGTCTATAATGATGAAATTTTAACATTTAATATTTTGACTCTAAATGACTGTTGGATGTGAATTATGACAATTTCAACTAAAATAAGTGTGTTTAAAGTCATTTCTGTGACTGAAACGGGTCAAAATTGAAGCTTTTAAATAAGCAAAACTCTGTAAAAATGGCCATTTTGGTCACTGTGAGGGTTTAAAAAGTGGTTATTCAACATGAGGCACGATCCAATTGACATTTTGAATCATTTTTGGTACAGTCCAAAAAATCAATTTTCGCATGAAAAACGATGACTCCGGACATGTCAAACGTTCCCAAAATGGTCTATAATGATGAAATTTTAACATTTAATCTTTTGACTCTAAATGACTGTTGGATGTGAATTATGACTTTTTCAACTAAAATAAGTGTGTTTAAAGTCATTTCTGTGCCTGAAACGGGTCAAAATTGAAGCTTTTGGTAAGAAAAACTCTGTAAAAATGGCAATTTTGGTCACTGTGAGGGTTTAAAAAGTGGTTATTCAACATGAGGCACGATCCCATTGACATTTTGAATCATTTTTGGTACAGTCCAAAAAATCAATTTTCGGATGAAAAACGATGACTCCGGACATGTCGAACGTTCCAAAAATGGTCTATAATGATGAAATTTTAACATTTAATCTTTTGACTCTAAATGACCGTTGGATGTGAATTATGACATTTTCAACTAAAATAAGTGTGTTTAAAGTCATTTCTGTGCCTGAAACGGGTCAAAATTGAAGCTTTTGAGTAAGCAAAACTCTGTAAAAATGGCAATTTTGGTCACTGTGAGGGTTTAAAAAGTGGTTATTCAACATGAGGCTCGATCCAATTGACATTTTGAATCATTTTTGGTACAGTCCAAAAAATCAATTTTCGGATGAAAAACGATGACTCCGGACATGTCAAACGTTCCCAAAATGGTCTATAATGATGAAATTTTATCATTTAATCTTTTGACTCTAAATGACTGTTGGATGTGAATTATGACTTTTTCAACTAAAATAAGTGTGTTTAAAGTCATTTCTGTGCCTGACACGGGTCAAAAGTGAAGCTTTTGAGTAAGCAAAACTCTGTAAAAATGGCAATTTTGGTCACTGTGAGGGTTTAAAAAGTGGTTATTCAACATGAGGCACGATCCAATTGACATTTTGAATCATTTTTGGAACAGTCCAAAAAATCAATTTTTGGATGAAAAACGATGACTCTGGACATGTCGAACGTTCCCAAAATGGTCTATAATGATGAAATTTTATCATTTAATCTTTTGACTCTAAATGACTGTTGGATATGAATTTTGACTTTTTTAACTAAAATAAGTGTGTTTAAAGTCATTTCTGTGCCTGAAACGGGTCAAAATTAAAGCTTTTGAGTAAGCAAAACTCTGTAAAAATGGCAATTTTGGTCACTGTGAGGGTTTAAAAAGTGGTTATTCAACATGAGGCACGATCCAATTGACATTTTGAATCATTTTTGGTACAGTCCAAAAAAATCAATTTTCGGATGAAAAATGATGACTCCGGACATGTCGAATGTTCCCAAAATGGTCTATAATGATGAAATTTTAACATTTAATCTTTTGACTCTAAATGACTGTTGGATGTGAATTATTACTTTTTCAACTAAAATAAGTGTGTTTAAAGTCATTTCTGTGCCTGAAACGGGTCAAAATTGAAGCTTTTGAGTAAGCAAAACTCTGTAAAAATGGCAATTTTGGTCACTGTGAGGGTTTAAAAAGTGGTTATTCAACATGAGGCTCGATCCAATTGACATTTTGAATCATTTTTGGTACAGTCCAAAAAATCAATTTTCGGATGAAAAACGATGACTCCGGACATGTCAAACGTTCCTAAAATGGTCTATAATGATGAAATTTTATCATTTAATCTTTTGACTCTAAATGACTGTTGGATGTGAATTTTGACTTTTTTAACTAAAATAAGTGTGTTTAAAGTCATTTCTGTGCCTGAAACGGGTCAAAATTGAAGCTTTTGAGTAAGCAAAACTCTGTAAAAATGGCCATTTTGGTCACTGTGAGGGTTTAAAAAGTGGTTATTCAACATGAGGCACGATCCAATTGACATTTTGAATCATTTTTGGTACAGTCCAAAAAATCAATTTTCGATGAAAAACGATGACTCCGGACATGTCGAACGTTCCCAAAATGGTCTATAATGATGAAATTTTAACATTTAATATTTTGACTCTAAATGACTGTTGGATGTGAATTATGACAATTTCAACTAAAATAAGTGTGTTTAAAGTCATTTCTGTGACTGAAACGGGTCAAAATTGAAGCTTTTAAATAAGCAAAACTCTGTAAAAATGGCCATTTTGGTCACTGTGAGGGTTTAAAAAGTGGTTATTCAACATGAGGCACGATCCAATTGACATTTTGAATCATTTTTGGTACAGTCCAAAAAATCAATTTTCGCATGAAAAACGATGACTCCGGACATGTCAAACATTCCCAAAATGGTCTATAATGATGAAATTTTAACATTTAATCTTTTGACTCTAAATGACTGTTGGATGTGAATTATGACTTTTTCAACTAAAATAAGTGTGTTTAAAGTCATTTCTGTGCCTGAAACGGGTCAAAATTGAAGCTTTTGGGTAAGAAAAACTCTGTAAAAATGGCAATTTTGGTCACTGTGAGGGTTTAAAAAGTGGTTATTCAACATGAGGCACGATCCCATTGACATTTTGAATCATTTTTGGTACAGTCCAAAAAATCAATTTTCGGATGAAAAACGATGACTCCGGACATGTCGAACGTTCCCAAAATGGTCTATAATGATGAAATTTTAACATTTAATCTTTTGACTCTAAATGACTGTTGGATGTGAATTATTACTTTTTCAACTAAAATAAGTGTGTTTAAAGTCATTTCTGTGACTGAAACGGGTCAAAATTGAAGCTTTTAAATAAGCAAAACTCTGTAAAAATGGCCATTTTGGTCACTGTGAGGGTTTAAAAAGTGGTTATTCAACATGAGGCAAGATCCAATTGACATTTTGAATCATTTTTGGTACAGTCCAAAAAATCAATTTTCGCATGAAAAACGATGACTCCGGACATGTCAAACGTTCCCAAAATGGTCTATAATGATGAAATTTTAACATTTAATCTTTTGACTCTAAATGACTGTTGGATGTGAATTATGACTTTTTCAACTAAAATAAGTGTGTTTAAAGTCATTTCTGTGCCTGAAACGGGTCAAAATTGAAGCTTTTGGGTAAGAAAAACTCTGTAAAAATGGCAATTTTGGTCACTGTGAGGGTTTAAAAAGTGGTTATTCAACATGAGGCACGATCCCATTGACATTTTGAATCATTTTTGGTACAGTCCAAAAAATCAATTTTCGGATGAAAAACGATGACTCCGGACATGTCGAACGTTCCCAAAATGGTCTATAATGATGAAATTTTAACATTTAATCTTTTGACTCTAAATGACTGTTGGATGTGAATTATTACTTTTTCAACTAAAATAAGTGTGTTTAAAGTCATTTCTGTGCCTGAAACGGGTCAAAATTGAGGCTTTTGAGTAAGCAAAACTCTGTAAAAATGGCAATTTTGGTCACTGTGAGGGTTTAAAAAGTGGTTATTCAACATGAGGCTCGATCCAATTGACATTTTGAATCATTTTTGGTACAGTCCAAAAAATCAATTTTCGGATGAAAAACGATGACTCCGGACATGTCAAACGTTCCTAAAATGGTCTATAATGATGAAATTTTATCATTTAATCTTTTGACTCTAAATGACTAATGGATGTGAAGTATGACTTTTTCAACTAAAATAAGTGTGTTTAAAGTCATTTCTGTGCCTGACACGGGTCAAAATTGAAGCTTTTGAGTAAGCAAAACTCGGTAAAAATGGCAATTTTGGTCACTGTGAGGGTTTAAAAAGTGGTTATTCAACATGAGGCACGATCCAATTGACATTTTGAATCATTTTTGGTACAGTCCAAAAAAAACAATTTTCGGATGAAAAAAACGATGACTCCGGACATGTCGAATGTTCCCAAAATGTTCTATAATGATGAAATTTTAACATTTAATCTTTTGACTCTAAATGACTGTTGGATGTGAATTATGACTTTTTCAACTAAAATAAGTGTGTTTAAAGTCATTTCTGTGCCTGAAACGGGTCAAAATTGAAGCTTTTGAGTAAGCAAAACTCTGTAAAAATGGCCATTTTGGTCACTGTGAGGGTTTAAAAAGTGGTTATTCAACATGAGGCACGATCCAATTGAAATTTTGAATCATTTTTGGTACAGTCCAAAAAATCAATTTTCGGATGAAAAACGATGACTCTGGACATGTCGAACGTTCCCAAAATGGTCTATAATGATGAAATTTTAACATTTAATCTTTTGACTCTAAATGACTGTTGGATGTGAATTATGACTTTTTCAACTAAAATAAGTGTGTTTAAAGTCATTTCTGTGACTGAAACGGGTCAAAATTGAAGCTTTTAAATAAGCAAAACTCTGTAAAAATGGCCATTTTGGTCACTGTGAGGGTTTAAAAAGTGGTTATTCAACATGAGGCACGATCCAATTGACATTTTGAATCATTTTTGGTACAGTCCAAAAAATCAATTTTCGGATGAAAAATGATGACTCCGGACATGTCGAATGTTCCCAAAATGGTCTATAATGATGAAATTTTAACATTTAATCTTTTGACTCTAAATGACTGTTGGATGTGAATTATTACTTTTTCAACTAAAATAAGTGTGTTTAAAGTCATTTCTGTGCCTGAAACGGGTCAAAATTGAAGCTTTTGAGTAAGCAAAACTCTGTAAAAATGGCAATTTTGGTCACTGTGAGGGTTTAAAAAGTGGTTATTCAACATGAGGCTCGATCCAATTGACATTTTGAATCATTTTTGGTACAGTCCAAAAAATCAATTTTCGGAGGAAAAACGATGACTCCGGACATGTCAAACGTTCCTAAAATGGTCTATAATGATGAAATTTTATCATTTAATCTTTTGACTCTAAATGACTGTTGGATGTGAATTTTGACTTTTTTAACTAAAATAAGTGTGTTTAAAGTCATTTCTGTGCCTGAAACGGGTCAAAATTGAAGCTTTTGAGTAAGCAAAACTCTGTAAAAATGGCCATTTTGGTCACTGTGAGGGTTTAAAAAGTGGTTATTCAACATGAGGCACGATCCAATTGACATTTTGAATCATTTTTGGTACAGTCCAAAAAATCAATTTTCGATGAAAAACGATGACTCCGGACATGTCGAACGTTCCCAAAATGGTCTATAATGATGAAATTTTAACATTTAATATTTTGACTCTAAATGACTGTTGGATGTGAATTATGACAATTTCAACTAAAATAAGTGTGTTTAAAGTCATTTCTGTGACTGAAACGGGTCAAAATTGAAGCTTTTAAATAAGCAAAACTCTGTAAAAATGGCCATTTTGGTCACTGTGAGGGTTTAAAAAGTGGTTATTCAACATGAGGCACGATCCAATTGACATTTTGAATCATTTTTGGTACAGTCCAAAAAATCAATTTTCGCATGAAAAACGATGACTCCGGACATGTCAAACATTCCCAAAATGGTCTATAATGATGAAATTTTAACATTTAATCTTTTGACTCTAAATGACTGTTGGATGTGAATTATGACTTTTTCAACTAAAATAAGTGTGTTTAAAGTCATTTCTGTGCCTGAAACGGGTCAAAATTGAAGCTTTTGGGTAAGAAAAACTCTGTAAAAAAGGCAATTTTGGTCACTGTGAGGGTTTAAAAAGTGGTTATTCAACATGAGGCACGATCCCATTGACATTTTGAATCATTTTTGGTACAGTCCAAAAAATCAATTTTCGGATGAAAAACGATGACTCCGGACATGTCGAACGTTCCCAAAATGGTCTATAATGATGAAATTTTAACATTTAATCTTTTGACTCTAAATGACTGTTGGATGTGAATTATTACTTTTTCAACTAAAATAAGTGTGTTTAAAGTCATTTCTGTGACTGAAACGGGTCAAAATTGAAGCTTTTAAATAAGCAAAACTCTGTAAAAATGGCCATTTTGGTCACTGTGAGGGTTTAAAAAGTGGTTATTCAACATGAGGCACGATCCAATTGACATTTTGAATCATTTTTGGTACAGTCCAAAAAATCAATTTTCGCATGAAAAACGATGACTCCGGACATGTCAAACATTCCCAAAATGGTCTATAATGATGAAATTTTAACATTTAATCTTTTGACTCTAAATGACTGTTGGATGTGAATTATGACTTTTTCAACTAAAATAAGTGTGTTTAAAGTCATTTCTGTGCCTGAAACGGGTCAAAATTGAAGCTTTTGGGTAAGAAAAACTCTGTAAAAATGGCAATTTTGGTCACTGTGAGGGTTTAAAAAGTGGTTATTCAACATGAGGCACGATCCCATTGGCATTTTGAATCATTTTTGGTACAGTCCAAAAAATCAATTTTCGGATGAAAAACGATGACTCCGGACATGTCGAACGTTCCCAAAATGGTCTATAATGATGAAATTTTAACATTTAATCTTTTGACTCTAAATGACTGTTGGATGTGAATTATTACTTTTTCAACTAAAATAAGTGTGTTTAAAGTCATTTCTGTGCCTGAAACGGGTCAAAATTGAAGCTTTTGAGTAAGCAAAACTCTGTAAAAATGGCAATTTTGGTCACTGTGAGGGTTTAAAAAGTGGTTATTCAACATGAGGCTCGATCCAATTGACATTTTGAATCATTTTTGGTACAGTCCAAAAAATCAATTTTCGGATGAAAAACGATGACTCCGGACATGTCAAACGTTCCTAAAATGGTCTATAATGATGAAATTTTATCATTTAATCTTTTGACTCTAAATGACTAATGGATGTGAAGTATGACTTTTTCAACTAAAATAAGTGTGTTTAAAGTCATTTCTGTGCCTGACACGGGTCAAAATTGAAGCTTTTGAGTAAGCAAAACTCTGTAAAAATGGCAATTTTGGTCACTGTGAGGGTTTAAAAAGTGGTTATTCAACATGAGGCAGGATCCAATTGACATTTTGAATCATTTTTGGTACAGTCCAAAAAATCAATTTTCGGATGAAAAACAATGACTCTGGACATGTCGAACGTTCCCAAAATGGTCTATAATGATGAAATTTTAACATTTAATCTTTTGACTCTAAATGACTGTTGGATGTGAATTATGACTTTTTCAACTAAAATAAGTGTGTTTAAAGTCATTTCTGTGACTGAAACGGGTCAAAATTGAAGCTTTTAAATAAGCAAAACTCTGTAAAAATGGCCATTTTGGTCACTGTGAGGGTTTAAAAAGTGGTTATTCAACATGAGGCTCGATCCAATTGACATTTTGAATCATTTTTGGTACAGTCCAAAAAATCAATTTTCGGATGAAAAACGATGACTCCGGACATGTCAAACGTTCCTAAAATGGTCTATAATGATGAAATTTTATCATTTAATCTTTTGACTCTAAATGACTAATGGATGTGAAGTATGACTTTTTCAACTAAAATAAGTGTGTTTAAAGTCATTTCTGTGCCTGACACGGGTCAAAATTGAAGCTTTTGAGTAAGCAAAACTCTGTAAAAATGGCAATTTTGGTCACTGTGAGGGTTTAAAAAGTGGTTATTCAACATGAGGCACGATCCAATTGACATTTTGAATCATTTTTGGTACAGTCCAAAAAAATCAATTTTCGGATGAAAAAAACGATGACTCCGGACATGTCGAATGTTCCCAAAATGTTCTATAATGATGAAATTTTAACATTTAATCTTTTGACTCTAAATGACTGTTGGATGTGAATTATGACTTTTTCAACTAAAATAAGTGTGTTTAAAGTCATTTCTGTGCCTGAAACGGGTCAAAATTGAAGCTTTTGAGTAAGCAAAACTCTGTAAAAATGGCCATTTTGGTCACTGTGAGGGTTTAAAAAGTGGTTATTCAACATGAGGCACGATCCAATTGAAATTTTGAATCATTTTTGGTACAGTCCAAAAAATCAATTTTCGGATGAAAAACGATGACTCTGGACATGTCGAACGTTCCCAAAATGGTCTATAATGATGAAATTTTAACATTTAATCTTTTGACTCTAAATGACTGTTGGATGTGAATTATGACTTTTTCAACTAAAATAAGTGTGTTTAAAGTCATTTCTGTGACTGAAACGGGTCAAAATTGAAGCTTTTAAATAAGCAAAACTCTGTAAAAATGGCCATTTTGGTCACTGTGAGGGTTTAAAAAGTGGTTATTCAACATGAGGCACGATCCAATTGACATTTTGAATCATTTTTGGTACAGTCCAAAAAATCAATTTTCGGATGAAAAATGATGACTCCGGACATGTCGAATGTTCCCAAAATGGTCTATAATGATGAAATTTTAACATTTAATCTTTTGACTCTAAATGACTGTTGGATGTGAATTATTACTTTTTCAACTAAAATAAGTGTGTTTAAAGTCATTTCTGTGCCTGAAACGGGTCAAAATTGAAGCTTTTGAGTAAGCAAAACTCTGTAAAAATGGCAATTTTGGTCACTGTGAGGGTTTAAAAAGTGGTTATTCAACATGAGGCTCGATCCAATTGACATTTTGAATCATTTTTGGTACAGTCCAAAAAATCAATTTTCGGATGAAAAACGATGACTCCGGACATGTCAAACGTTCCTAAAATGGTCTATAATGATGAAATTTTATCATTTAATCTTTTGACTCTAAATGACTGTTGGATGTGAATTTTGACTTTTTTAACTAAAATAAGTGTGTTTAAAGTCATTTCTGTGCCTGAAACGGGTCAAAATTGAAGCTTTTGAGTAAGCAAAACTCTGTAAAAATGGCCATTTTGGTCACTGTGAGGGTTTAAAAAGTGGTTATTCAACATGAGGCACGATCCAATTGACATTTTGAATCATTTTTGGTACAGTCCAAAAAATCAATTTTCGATGAAAAACGATGACTCCGGACATGTCGAACGTTCCCAAAATGGTCTATAATGATGAAATTTTAACATTTAATATTTTGACTCTAAATGACTGTTGGATGTGAATTATGACAATTTCAACTAAAATAAGTGTGTTTAAAGTCATTTCTGTGCCTGAAACGGGTCAAAATTGAAGCTTTTGGGTAAGAAAAACTCTGTAAAAATGGCAATTTTGGTCACTGTGAGGGTTTAAAAAGTGGTTATTCAACATGAGGCACGATCCCATTGACATTTTGAATCATTTTTGGTACAGTCCAAAAAATCAATTTTGGGATGAAAAACGATGACTCCGGACATGTCGAACGTTCCCAAAATGGTCTATAATGATGAAATTTTAACATTTAATCTTTTGACTCTAAATGACTGTTGGATGTGAATTATTACTTTTTCAACTAAAATAAGTGTGTTTAAAGTCATTTCTGTGACTGAAACGGGTCAAAATTGAAGCTTTTAAATAAGCAAAACTCTGTAAAAATGGCCATTTTGGTCACTGTGAGGGTTTAAAAAGTGGTTATTCAACATGAGGCACGATCCAATTGACATTTTGAATCATTTTTGGTACAGTCCAAAAAATCAATTTTCGCATGAAAAACGATGACTCCGGACATGTCAAACATTCCCAAAATGGTCTATAATGATGAAATTTTAACATTTAATCTTTTGACTCTAAATGACTGTTGGATGTGAATTATGACTTTTTCAACTAAAATAAGTGTGTTTAAAGTCATTTCTGTGCCTGAAACGGGTCAAAATTGAAGCTTTTGGGTAAGAAAAACTCTGTAAAAATGGCAATTTTGGTCACTGTGAGGGTTTAAAAAGTGGTTATTCAACATGAGGCACGATCCCATTGACATTTTGAATCATTTTTGGTACAGTCCAAAAAATCAATTTTCGGATGAAAAACGATGACTCCGGACATGTCGAACGTTCCCAAAATGGTCTATAATGATGAAATTTTAACATTTAATCTTTTGACTCTAAATGACTGTTGGATGTGAATTATTACTTTTTCAACTAAAATAAGTGTGTTTAAAGTCATTTCTGTGCCTGAAACGGGTCAAAATTGAAGCTTTTGAGTAAGCAAAACTCTGTAAAAATGGCAATTTTGGTCACTGTGAGGGTTTAAAAAGTGGTTATTCAACATGAAGCTCGATCCAATTGACATTTTGAATCATTTTTGGTACAGTCCAAAAAATCAATTTTCGGATGAAAAACGATGACTCCGGACATTTCAAACGTTCCTAAAATGGTCTATAATGATGAAATTTTATCATTTAATCTTTTGACTCTAAATGACTAATGGATGTGAAGTATGACTTTTTCAACTAAAATAAGTGTGTTTAAAGTCATTTCTGTGCCTGACACGGGTCAAAATTGAAGCTTTTGAGTAAGCAAAACTCTGTAAAAATGGCAATTTTGGTCACTGTGAGGGTTTAAAAAGTGGTTATTCAACATGAGGCAGGATCCAATTGACATTTTGAATCATTTTTGGTACAGTCCAAAAAATCAATTTTCGGATGAAAAACAATGACTCTGGACATGTCGAACGTTCCCAAAATGGTCTATAATGATGAAATTTTAACATTTAATCTTTTGACTCTAAATGACTGTTGGATGTGAATTATGACTTTTTCAACTAAAATAAGTGTGTTTAAAGTCATTTCTGTGACTGAAACGGGTCAAAATTGAAGCTTTTAAATAAGCAAAACTCTGTAAAAATGGCCATTTTGGTCACTGTGAGGGTTTAAAAAGTGGTTATTCAACATGAGGCACGATCCAATTGACATTTTGAATCATTTTTGGTACAGTCCAAAAAATCAATTTTCGGATGAAAAACAATGACTCTGGACATGTCGAACGTTCCCAAAATGGTCTATAATGATGAAATTTTAACATTTAATCTTTTGACTCTAAATGACTGTTGGATGTGAATTATGACTTTTTCAACTAAAATAAGTGTGTTTAATGTCATTTCTGTGCCTGAAACGGGTCAAAATTGAAGCTTTTGGGTAAGAAAAACTCTGTAAAAATGGCAATTTTGGTCACTGTGAGGGTTTAAAAAGTGGTTATTCAACATGAGGCACGATCCCATTGACATTTTGAATCATTTTTGGTACAGTCCAAAAAATCAATTTTCGGATGAAAAACGATGACTCCGGACATGTCAAACGTTCCTAAAATGGTCTATAATGATGAAATTTTATCATTTAATCTTTTGACTCTAAATGACTGTTGGATGTGAATTTTGACTTTTTTAACTAAAATAAGTGTGTTTAAAGTCATTTCTGTGCCTGAAACGGGTCAAAATTGAAGCTTTTGAGTAAGCAAAACTCTGTAAAAATGGCAATTTTGGTCACTGTGAGGGTTTAAACAGTGGTTATTCAACATGAGGCACGATCCAATTGACATTTTGAATCATTTTTGGTACAGTCAAAAAAATCAATTTTCGGATGAAAAACGATGACTCCGGACATGTCGAACGTTCCCAAAATGGTCTATAATGATGAAATTTTAACATTTAATATTTTGACTCTAAATGACTGTTGGATGTGAATTATGACAATTTCAACTAAAATAAGTGTGTTTAAAGTCATTTCTGTGACTGAAACGGGTCAAAATTGAAGCTTTTAAATAAGCGAAACTCTGTAAAAATGGCCATTTTGGTCACTGTGAGGGTTTAAAAAGTGGTTATTCAACATGAGGCACGATCCAATTGACATTTTGAATCATTTTTGGTACAGTCCAAAAAATCAATTTTCGATGAAAAACGATGACTCCGGACATGTCGAACGTTCCCAAAATGGTCTATAATGATGAAATTTTAACATTTAATATTTTGACTCTAAATGACTGTTGGATGTGAATTATGACAATTTCAACTAAAATAAGTGTGTTTAAAGTCATTTCTGTGACTGAAACGGGTCAAAATTGAAGCTTTTAAATAAACAAAACTCTGTAAAAATGGCCATTTTGGTCACTGTGAGGGTTTAAAAAGTGGTTATTCAACATGAGGCACGATCCAATTGACATTTTGAATCATTTTTGGTACAGTCCAAAAAATCAATTTTCGCATGAAAAACGATGACTCCGGACATGTCAAACATTCCCAAAATGGTCTATAATGATGAAATTTTAACATCTAATCTTTTGACTCTAAATGACTGTTGGATGTGAATTATGACTTTTTCAACTAAAATAAGTGTGTTTAAAGTCATTTCTGTGCCTGAAACGGGTCAAAATTGAAGCTTTTGGGTAAGAAAAACTCTGTAAAAATGGCAATTTTGGTCACTGTGAGGGTTTAAAAAGTGGTTATTCAACATGAGGCACGATCCCATTGACATTTTGAATCATTTTTGGTACAGTCCAAAAAATCAATTTTCGGATGAAAAACGATGACTCCGGACATGTCGAACGTTCCCAAAATGGTCTATAATGATGAAATTTTAACATTTAATCTTTTGACTCTAAATGACTGTTGGATGTGAATTATTACTTTTTCAACTAAAATAAGTGTGTTTGAAGTCATTTCTGTGACTGAAACGGGTCAAAATTGAAGCTTTTAAATAAGCAAAACTCTGTAAAAATGGCCATTTTGGTCACTGTGAGGGTTTAAAAAGTGGTTATTCAACATGAGGCAAGATCCAATTGACATTTTGAATCATTTTTGGTACAGTCCAAAAAATCAATTTTCGCATGAAAAACGATGACTCCGGACATGTCAAACGTTCCCAAAATGGTCTATAATGATGAAATTTTAACATTTAATCTTTTGACTCTAAATGACTGTTGGATGTGAATTATGACTTTTTCAACTAAAATAAGTGTGTTTAAAGTCATTTCTGTGCCTGAAACGGGTCAAAATTGAAGCTTTTGGGTAAGAAAAACTCTGTAAAAATGGCAATTTTGGTCACTGTGAGGGTTTAAAAAGTGGTTATTCAACATGAGGCACGATCCCATTGACATTTTGAATCATTTTTGGTACAGTCCAAAAAATCAATTTTCGGATGAAAAACGATGACTCCGGACATGTCGAACGTTCCCAAAATGGTCTATAATGATGAAATTTTAACATTTAATCTTTTGACTCTAAATGACTGTTGGATGTGAATTATTACTTTTTCAACTAAAATAAGTGTGTTTAAAGTCATTTCTGTGCCTGAAACGGGTCAAAATTGAAGCTTTTGAGTAAGCAAAACTCTGTAAAAATGGCAATTTTGGTCACTGTGAGGGTTTAAAAAGTGGTTATTCAACATGAGGCTCGATCCAATTGACATTTTGAATCATTTTTGGTACAGTCCAAAAAATCAATTTTCGGATGAAAAACGATGACTCCGGACATGTCAAACGTTCCTAAAATGGTCTATAATGATGAAATTTTATCATTTAATCTTTTGACTCTAAATGACTAATGGATGTGAAGTATGACTTTTTCAACTAAAATAAGTGTGTTTAAAGTCATTTCTGTGCCTGACACGGGTCAAAATTGAAGCTTTTGAGTAAGCAAAACTCTGTAAAAATGGCAATTTTGGTCACTGTGAGGGTTTAAAAAGTGGTTATTCAACATGAGGCACGATCCAATTGACATTTTGAATCATTTTTGGTACAGTCCAAAAAAATCAATTTTCGGATGAAAAACGATGACTCCGGACATGTCGAATGTTCCCAAAATGTTCTATAATGATGAAATTTTAACATTTAATCTTTTGACTCTAAATGACTGTTGGATGTGAATTATGACTTTTTCAACTAAAATAAGTGTGTTTAAAGTCATTTCTGTGCCTGAAACGGGTCAAAATTGAAGCTTTTGAGTAAGCAAAACTCTGTAAAAATGGCCATTTTGGTCACTGTGAGGGTTTAAAAAGTGGTTATTCAACATGAGGCACGATCCAATTGAAATTTTGAATCATTTTTGGTACAGTCCAAAAAATCAATTTTCGGATGAAAAACGATGACTCTGGACATGTCGAACGTTCCCAAAATGGTCTATAATGATGAAATTTTAACATTTAATCTTTTGACTCTAAATGACTGTTGGATGTGAATTATGACTTTTTCAACTAAAATAAGTGTGTTTAAAGTCATTTCTGTGACTGAAACGGGTCAAAATTGAAGCTTTTAAATAAGCAAAACTCTGTAAAAATGGCCATTTTGGTCACTGTGTGGGTTTAAAAAGTGGTTATTCAACATGAGGCACGATCCAATTGACATTTTGAATCATTTTTGGTACAGTCCAAAAAATCAATTTTCGGATGAAAAATGATGACTCCGGACATGTCGAATGTTCCCAAAATGGTCTATAATGATGAAATTTTAACATTTAATCTTTTGACTCTAAATGACTGTTGGATGTGAATTATTACTTTTTCAACTAAAATAAGTGTGTTTAAAGTCATTTCTGTGCCTGAAACGGGTCAAAATTGAAGCTTTTGAGTAAGCAAAACTCTGTAAAAATGGCAATTTTGGTCACTGTGAGGGTTTAAAAAGTGGTTATTCAACATGAGGCTCGATCCAATTGACATTTTGAATCATTTTTGGTACAGTCCAAAAAATCAATTTTCGGATGAAAAACGATGACTCCGGACATGTCAAACGTTCCTAAAATGGTCTATAATGATGAAATTTTATCATTTAATCTTTTGACTCTAAATGACTGTTGGATGTGAATTTTGACTTTTTTAACTAAAATAAGTGTGTTTAAAGTCATTTCTGTGCCTGAAACGGGTCAAAATTGAAGCTTTTGAGTAAGCAAAACTCTGTAAAAATGGCCATTTTGGTCACTCTGAGGGTTTAAAAAGTGGTTATTCAACATGAGGCACGATCCAATTGACATTTTGAATCATTTTTGGTACAGTCCAAAAAATCAATTTTCGATGAAAAACGATGACTCCGGACATGTCGAACGTTCCCAAAATGGTCTATAATGATGAAATTTTAACATTTAATATTTTGACTCTAAATGACTGTTGGATGTGAATTATGACAATTTCAACTAAAATAAGTGTGTTTAAAGTCATTTCTGTGACTGAAACGGGTCAAAATTGAAGCTTTTAAATAAGCAAAACTCTGTAAAAATGGCCATTTTGGTCACTGTGAGGGTTTAAAAAGTGGTTATTCAACATGAGGCAAGATCCAATTGACATTTTGAATCATTTTTGGTACAGTCCAAAAAATCAATTTTCGCATGAAAAACGATGACTCCGGACATGTCAAACGTTCCCAAAATGGTCTATAATGATGAAATTTTAACATTTAATCTTTTGACTCTAAATGACTGTTGGATGTGAATTATGACTTTTTCAACTAAAATAAGTGTGTTTAAAGTCATTTCTGTGCCTGAAACGGGTCAAAATTGAAGCTTTTGGGTAAGAAAAACTCTGTAAAAATGGCAATTTTGGTCACTGTGAGGGTTTAAAAAGTGGTTATTCAACATGAGGCACGATCCCATTGACATTTTGAATCATTTTTGGTACAGTCCAAAAAATCAATTTTCGGATGAAAAACGATGACTCCGGACATGTCGAACGTTCCCAAAATGGTCTATAATGATGAAATTTTAACATTTAATCTTTTGACTCTAAATGACTGTTGGATGTGAATTATTACTTTTTCAACTAAAATAAGTGTGTTTAAAGTCATTTCTGTGCCTGAAACGGGTCAAAATTGAAGCTTTTGAGTAAGCAAAACTCTGTAAAAATGGCAATTTTGGTCACTGTGAGGGTTTAAAAAGTGGTTATTCAACATGAGGCTCGATCCAATTGACATTTTGAATCATTTTTGGTACAGTCCAAAAAATCAATTTTCGGATGAAAAACGATGACTCCGGACATGTCAAACGTTCCTAAATGGTCTATAATGATGAAATTTTATCATTTAATCTTTTGACTCTAAATGACTAATGGATGTGAAGTATGACTTTTTCAACTAAAATAAGTGTGTTTAAAGTCATTTCTGTGCCTGACACGGGTCAAAATTGAAGCTTTTGAGTAAGCAAAACTCTGTAAAAATGGCAATTTTGGTCACTGTGAGGGTTTAAAAAGTGGTTATTCAACATGAGGCAGGATCCAATTGACATTTTGAATCATTTTTGGTACAGTCCAAAAAATCAATTTTCGGATGAAAAACAATGACTCTGGACATGTCGAACGTTCCCAAAATGGTCTATAATGATGAAATTTTAACATTTAATCTTTTGACTCTAAATGACTGTTGGATGTGAATTATGACTTTTTCAACTAAAATAAGTGTGTTTAAAGTCATTTCTGTGCCTGAAACGGGTCAAAATTGAAGCTTTTGGGTAAGAAAAACTCTGTAAAAATGGCAATTTTGGTCACTGTGAGGGTTTAAAAAGTGGTTATTCAACATGAGGCACGATCCCATTGACATTTTGAATCATTTTTGGTACAGTCCAAAAAATCAATTTTCGGATGAAAAACGATGACTCCGGACATGTCGAACGTTCCCAAAATGGTCTATAATGATGAAATTTTAACATTTAATCTTTTGACTCTAAATGACTGTTGGATGTGAATTATTACTTTTTCAACTAAAATAAGTGTGTTTAAAGTCATTTCTGTGACTGAAACGGGTCAAAATTGAAGCTTTTAAATAAGCAAAACTCTGTAAAAATGGCCATTTTGGTCACTGTGAGGGTTTAAAAAGTGGTTATTCAACATGAGGCAAGATCCAATTGACATTTTGAATCATTTTTGGTACAGTCCAAAAAATCAATTTTCGCATGAAAAACGATGACTCCGGACATGTCAAACGTTCCCAAAATGGTCTATAATGATGAAATTTTAACATTTAATCTTTTGACTCTAAATGACTGTTGGATGTGAATTATGACTTTTTCAACTAAAATAAGTGTGTTTAAAGTCATTTCTGTGCCTGAAACGGGTCAAAATTGAAGCTTTTGGGTAAGAAAAACTCTGTAAAAATGGCAATTTTGGTCACTGTGAGGGTTTAAAAAGTGGTTATTCAACATGAGGCACGATCCCATTGACATTTTGAATCATTTTTGGTACAGTCCAAAAAATCAATTTTCGGATGAAAAACGATGACTCCGGACATGTCGAACGTTCCCAAAATGGTCTATAATGATGAAATTTTAACATTTAATCTTTTGACTCTAAATGACTGTTGGATGTGAATTATTACTTTTTCAACTAAAATAAGTGTGTTTAAAGTCATTTCTGTGCCTGAAACGGGTCAAAATTGAAGCTTTTGAGTAAGCAAAACTCTGTAAAAATGGCAATTTTGGTCACTGTGAGGGTTTAAAAAGTGGTTATTCAACATGAGGCTCGATCCAATTGACATTTTGAATCATTTTTGGTACAGTCCAAAAAATCAATTTTCGGATGAAAAACGATGACTCCGGACATGTCAAACGTTCCTAAAATGGTCTATAATGATGAAATTTTATCATTTAATCTTTTGACTCTAAATGACTAATGGATGTGAAGTATGACTTTTTCAACTAAAATAAGTGTGTTTAAAGTCATTTCTGTGCCTGACACGGGTCAAAATTGAAGCTTTTGAGTAAGCAAAACTCTGTAAAAATGGCAATTTTGGTCACTGTGAGGGTTTAAAAAGTGGTTATTCAACATGAGGCACGATCCAATTGACATTTTGAATCATTTTTGGTACAGTCCAAAAAAATCAATTTTCGGATGAAAAACGATGACTCCGGACATGTCGAATGTTCCCAAAATGTTCTATAATGATGAAATTTTAACATTTAATCTTTTGACTCTAAATGACTGTTGGATGTGAATTATGACTTTTTCAACTAAAATAAGTGTGTTTAAAGTCATTTCTGTGCCTGAAACGGGTCAAAATTGAAGCTTTTGAGTAAGCAAAACTCTGTAAAAATGGCCATTTTGGTCACTGTGAGGGTTTAAAAAGTGGTTATTCAACATGAGGCACGATCCAATTGAAATTTTGAATCATTTTTGGTACAGTCCAAAAAATCAATTTTCGGATGAAAAACGATGACTCTGGACATGTCGAACGTTCCCAAAATGGTCTATAATGATGAAATTTTAACATTTAATCTTTTGACTCTAAATGACTGTTGGATGTGAATTATGACTTTTTCAACTAAAATAAGTGTGTTTAAAGTCATTTCTGTGACTGAAACGGGTCAAAATTGAAGCTTTTAAATAAGCAAAACTCTGTAAAAATGGCCATTTTGGTCACTGTGAGGGTTTAAAAAGTGGTTATTCAACATGAGGCACGATCCAATTGACATTTTGAATCATTTTTGGTACAGTCCAAAAAATCAATTTTCGGATGAAAAATGATGACTCCGGACATGTCGAATGTTCCCAAAATGGTCTATAATGATGAAATTTTAACATTTAATCTTTTGACTCTAAATGACTGTTGGATGTGAATTATTACTTTTTCAACTAAAATAAGTGTGTTTAAAGTCATTTCTGTGCCTGAAACGGGTCAAAATTGAAGCTTTTGAGTAAGCAAAACTCTGTAAAAATGGCAATTTTGGTCACTGTGAGGGTTTAAAAAGTGGTTATTCAACATGAGGCTCGATCCAATTGACATTTTGAATCATTTTTGGTACAGTCCAAAAAATCAATTTTCGGATGAAAAACGATGACTCCGGACATGTCAAACGTTCCTAAAATGGTCTATAATGATGAAATTTTATCATTTAATCTTTTGACTCTAAATGACTGTTGGATGTGAATTTTGACTTTTTTAACTAAAATAAGTGTGTTTAAAGTCATTTCTGTGCCTGAAACGGGTCAAAATTGAAGCTTTTGAGTAAGCAAAACTCTGTAAAAATGGCCATTTTGGTCACTCTGAGGGTTTAAAAAGTGGTTATTCAACATGAGGCACGATCCAATTGACATTTTGAATCATTTTTGGTACAGTCCAAAAAATCAATTTTCGATGAAAAACGATGACTCCGGACATGTCGAACGTTCCCAAAATGGTCTATAATGATGAAATTTTAACATTTAATATTTTGACTCTAAATGACTGTTGGATGTGAATTATGACAATTTCAACTAAAATAAGTGTGTTTAAAGTCATTTCTGTGACTGAAACGGGTCAAAATTGAAGCTTTTAAATAAGCAAAACTCTGTAAAAATGGCCATTTTGGTCACTGTGAGGGTTTAAAAAGTGGTTATTCAACATGAGGCACGATCCAATTGACATTTTGAATCATTTTTGGTACAGTCCAAAAAATCAATTTTCGCATGAAAAACGATGACTCCGGACATGTCAAACATTCCCAAAATGGTCTATAATGATGAAATTTTAACATTTAATCTTTTGACTCTAAATGACTGTTGGATGTGAATTATGACTTTTTCAACTAAAATAAGTGTGTTTAAAGTCATTTCTGTGCCTGAAACGGGTCAAAATTGAAGCTTTTGGGTAAGAAAAACTCTGTAAAAATGGCAATTTTGGTCACTGTGAGGGTTTAAAAAGTGGTTATTCAACATGAGGCACGATCCCATTGACATTTTGAATCATTTTTGGTACAGTCCAAAAAATCAATTTTCGGATGAAAAACGATGACTCCGGACATGTCGAACGTTCCCAAAATGGTCTATAATGATGAAATTTTAACATTTAATCTTTTGACTCTAAATGACTGTTGGATGTGAATTATTACTTTTTCAACTAAAATAAGTGTGTTTAAAGTCATTTCTGTGACTGAAACGGGTCAAAATTGAAGCTTTTAAATAAGCAAAACTCTGTAAAAATGGCCATTTTGGTCACTGTGAGGGTTTAAAAAGTGGTTATTCAACATGAGGCAAGATCCAATTGACATTTTGAATCATTTTTGGTACAGTCCAAAAAATCAATTTTCGCATGAAAAACGATGACTCCGGACATGTCAAACGTTCCCAAAATGGTCTATAATGATGAAATTTTAACATTTAATCTTTTGACTCTAAATGACTGTTGGATGTGAATTATGACTTTTTCAACTAAAATAAGTGTGTTTAAAGTCATTTCTGTGCCTGAAACGGGTCAAAATTGAAGCTTTTGGGTAAGAAAAACTCTGTAAAAATGGCAATTTTGGTCACTGTGAGGGTTTAAAAAGTGGTTATTCAACATGAGGCACGATCCCATTGACATTTTGAATCATTTTTGGTACAGTCCAAAAAATCAATTTTCGGATGAAAAACGATGACTCCGGACATGTCGAACGTTCCCAAAATGGTCTATAATGATGAAATTTTAACATTTAATCTTTTGACTCTAAATGACTGTTGGATGTGAATTATTACTTTTTCAACTAAAATAAGTGTGTTTAAAGTCATTTCTGTGCCTGAAACGGGTCAAAATTGAAGCTTTTGAGTAAGCAAAACTCTGTAAAAATGGCAATTTTGGTCACTGTGAGGGTTTAAAAAGTGGTTATTCAACATGAGGCTCGATCCAATTGACATTTTGAATCATTTTTGGTACAGTCCAAAAAATCAATTTTCGGATGAAAAACGATGACTCCGGACATGTCAAACGTTCCTAAAATGGTTTATAATGATGAAATTTTATCATTTAATCTTTTGACTCTAAATGACTAATGGATGTGAAGTATGACTTTTTCAACTAAAATAAGTGTGTTTAAAGTCATTTCTGTGCCTGACACGGGTCAAAATTGAAGCTTTTGAGTAAGCAAAACTCTGTAAAAATGGCAATTTTGGTCACTGTGAGGGTTTAAAAAGTGGTTATTCAACATGAGGCAGGATCCAATTGACATTTTGAATCATTTTTGGTACAGTCCAAAAAATCAATTTTCGGATGAAAAACAATGACTCTGGACATGTCGAACGTTCCCAAAATGGTCTATAATGATGAAATTTTAACATTTAATCTTTTGACTCTAAATGACTGTTGGATGTGAATTATGACTTTTTCAACTAAAATAAGTGTGTTTAAAGTCATTTCTGTGACTGAAACGGGTCAAAATTGAAGCTTTTAAATAAGCAAAACTCTGTAAAAATGGCCATTTTGGTCACTGTGAGGGTTTAAAAAGTGGTTATTCAACATGAGGCACGATCCAATTGACATTTTGAATCATTTTTGGTACAGTCCAAAAAATCAATTTTCGGATGAAAAACAATGACTCTGGACATGTCGAACGTTCCCAAAATGGTCTATAATGATGAAATTTTAACATTTAATCTTTTGACTCTAAATGACTGTTGGATGTGAATTATGACTTTTTCAACTAAAATAAGTGTGTTTAATGTCATTTCTGTGCCTGAAACGGGTCAAAATTGAAGCTTTTGGGTAAGAAAAACTCTGTAAAAATGGCAATTTTGGTCACTGTGAGGGTTTAAAAAGTGGTTATTCAACATGAGGCACGATCCCATTGACATTTTGAATCATTTTTGGTACAGTCCAAAAAATCAATTTTCGGATGAAAAACGATGACTCCGGACATGTCAAACGTTCCTAAAATGGTCTATAATGATGAAATTTTATCATTTAATCTTTTGACTCTAAATGACTGTTGGATGTGAATTTTGACTTTTTTAACTAAAATAAGTGTGTTTAAAGTCATTTCTGTGCCTGAAACGGGTCAAAATTGAAGCTTTTGAGTAAGCAAAACTCTGTAAAACTGGCAATTTTGGTCACTGTGAGGGTTTAAACAGTGGTTATTCAACATGAGGCACGATCCAATTGACATTTTGAATCATTTTTGGTACAGTCAAAAAAATCAATTTTCGGATGAAAAACGATGACTCCGGACATGTCGAACGTTCCCAAAATGGTCTATAATGATGAAATTTTAACATTTAATATTTTGACTCTAAATGACTGTTGGATGTGAATTATGACAATTTCAACTAAAATAAGTGTGTTTAAAGTCATTTCTGTGACTGAAACGGGTCAAAATTGAAGCTTTTAAATAAGCGAAACTCTGTAAAAATGGCCATTTTGGTCACTGTGAGGGTTTAAAAAGTGGTTATTCAACATGAGGCACGATCCAATTGACATTTTGAATCATTTTTGGTACAGTCCAAAAAATCAATTTTCGATGAAAAACGATGACTCCGGACATGTCGAACGTTCCCAAAATGGTCTATAATGATGAAATTTTAACATTTAATATTTTGACTCTAAATGACTGTTGGATGTGAATTATGACAATTTCAACTAAAATAAGTGTGTTTAAAGTCATTTCTGTGACTGAAACGGGTCAAAATTGAAGCTTTTAAATAAGCAAAACTCTGTAAAAATGGCCATTTTGGTCACTGTGAGGGTTTAAAAAGTGGTTATTCAACATGAGGCACGATCCAATTGACATTTTGAATCATTTTTGGTACAGTCCAAAAAATCAATTTTCGCATGAAAAACGATGACTCCGGACATGTCAAACATTCCCAAAATGGTCTATAATGATGAAATTTTAACATCTAATCTTTTGACTCTAAATGACTGTTGGATGTGAATTATGACTTTTTCAACTAAAATAAGTGTGTTTAAAGTCATTTCTGTGCCTGAAACGGGTCAAAATTGAAGCTTTTGGGTAAGAAAAACTCTGTAAAAATGGCAATTTTGGTCACTGTGAGGGTTTAAAAAGTGGTTATTCAACATGAGGCACGATCCCATTGACATTTTGAATCATTTTTGGTACAGTCCAAAAAATCAATTTTCGGATGAAAAACGATGACTCCGGACATGTCGAACGTTCCCAAAATGGTCTATAATGATGAAATTTTAACATTTAATCTTTTGACTCTAAATGACTGTTGGATGTGAATTATTACTTTTTCAACTAAAATAAGTGTGTTTAAAGTCATTTCTGTGACTGAAACGGGTCAAAATTGAAGCTTTTAAATAAGCAAAACTCTGTAAAAATGGCCATTTTGGTCACTGTGAGGGTTTAAAAAGTGGTTATTCAACATGAGGCACGATCCAATTGACATTTTGAATCATTTTTGGTACAGTCCAAAAAATCAATTTTCGCATGAAAAACGATGACTCCGGACATGTCAAACATTCCCAAAATGGTCTATAATGATGAAATTTTAACATCTAATCTTTTGACTCTAAATGACTGTTGGATGTGAATTATGACTTTTTCAACTAAAATAAGTGTGTTTAAAGTCATTTCTGTGCCTGAAACGGGTCAAAATTGAAGCTTTTGGGTAAGAAAAACTCTGTAAAAATGGCAATTTTGGTCACTGTGAGGGTTTAAAAAGTGGTTATTCAACATGAGGCACGATCCCATTGACATTTTGAATCATTTTTGGTACAGTCCAAAAAATCAATTTTCGGATGAAAAACGATGACTCCGGACATGTCGAACGTTCCCAAAATGGTCTATAATGATGAAATTTTAACATTTAATCTTTTGACTCTAAATGACTGTTGGATGTGAATTATGACTTTTTCAACTAAAATAAGTGTGTTTAAAGTCATTTCTGTGCCTGAAACGGGTCAAAATTGAAGCTTTTGGGTAAGAAAAACTCTGTAAAAATGGCAATTTTGGTCACTGTGAGGGTTTAAAAAGTGGTTATTCAACATGAGGCACGATCCCATTGACATTTTGAATCATTTTTGGTACAGTCCAAAAAATCAATTTTCGGATGAAAAACGATGACTCCGGACATGTCGAACGTTCCCAAAATGGTCTATAATGATGAAATTTTAACATTTAATCTTTTGACTCTAAATGACTGTTGGATGTGAATTATTACTTTTTCAACTAAAATAAGTGTGTTTAAAGTCATTTCTGTGCCTGAAACGGGTCAAAATTGAAGCTTTTGAGTAAGCAAAACTCTGTAAAAATGGCAATTTTGGTCACTGTGAGGGTTTAAAAAGTGGTTATTCAACATGAGGCTCGATCCAATTGACATTTTGAATCATTTTTGGTACAGTCCAAAAAATCAATTTTCGGATGAAAAACGATGACTCCGGACATGTCAAACGTTCCTAAAATGGTCTATAATGATGAAATTTTATCATTTAATCTTTTGACTCTAAATGACTGTTGGATGTGAATTATGACTTTTTCAACTAAAATAAGTGTGTTTAAAGTCATTTCTGTGCCTGACACGGGTCAAAATTGAAGCTTTTGAGTAAGCAAAACTCTGTAAAAATGGCAATTTTGGTCACTGTGAGGGTTTAAAAAGTGGTTATTCAACATGAGGCACGATCCAATTGACATTTTGAATAATTTTTGGTACAGTCCAAAAAAATCAATTTTCGGATGAAAAACGATGACTCCGGACATGTCGAATGTTCCCAAAATGTTCTATAATGATGAAATTTTAACATTTAATCTTTTGACTCTAAATGACTGTTGAATGTGAATTATGACTTTTTCAACTAAAATAAGTGTGTTTAAAGTAATTTCTGTGCCTGAAACGGGTCAAAATTGAAGCTTTTGAGTAAGCAAAACTCTGTAAAAATGGCCATTTTGGTCACTGTGAGGGTTTAAAAAGTGGTTATTCAACATGAGGCACGATCCAATTGACATTTTGAATCATTTTTAGTACAGTCCAAAAAATCAATTTTCGCATGAAAAACGATGACTCCGGACATGTCAAACGTTCCCAAAATGGTCTATAATGATGAAATTTTAACATTTAATCTTTTGACTCTAAATGACTGTTGGATGTGAATTATGACTTTTTCAACTAAAATAAGTGTGTTTAAAGTCATTTCTGTGCCTGAAACGGGTCAAAATTGAAGCTTTTGGTAAGAAAAACTCTGTAAAAATGGCAATTTTGGTCACTGTGAGGGTTTAAAAAGTGGTTATTCAACATGAGGCACGATCCCATTGACATTTTGAATCATTTTTGGTACAGTCCAAAAAATCAATTTTCGGATGAAAAACGATGACTCCGGACATGTCGAACGTTCCAAAAATGGTCTATAATGATGAAATTTTAACATTTAATCTTTTGACTCTAAATGACTGTTGGATGTGAATTATGACATTTTCAACTAAAATAAGAGTGTTTAAAGTCATTTCTGTGCCTGAAACGGGTCAAAATTGAAGCTTTTGAGTAAGCAAAACTCTGTAAAAATGGCAATTTTGGTCACTGTGAGGGTTTAAAAAGTGGTTATTCAACATGAGGCTCGATCCAATTGACATTTTGAATCATTTTTGGTACAGTCCAAAAAATCAATTTTCGGATGAAAAACGATGACTCCGGACATGTCAAACGTTCCCAAAATGGTCTATAATGATGAAATTTTATCATTTAATCTTTTGACTCTAAATGACTGTTGGATGTGAATTATGACTTTTTCAACTAAAATAAGTGTGTTTAAAGTCATTTCTGTGCCTGACACGGGTCAAAATTGAAGCTTTTGAGTAAGCAAAACTCTGTAAAAATGGCAATTTTGGTCACTGTGAGGGTTTAAAAAGTGGTTATTCAATATGAGGCACGATCCAATTGACATTTTGAATCATTTTTGGTACAGTCCAAAAAAATCAATTTTCGGATGAAAAACGATGACTCCGGACATGTCGAATGTTCCCAAAATGGTCTATAATGATGACATTTTAACATTTAATCTTTTGACTCTAAATGACTGTTGGATGTGAATTATGACTTTTTCAACTAAAATAAGTGTGTTTAAAGTCATTTCTGTGCCTGAAACGGGTCAAAATTGAAGCTTTTGGGTAAGAAAAACTCTGTAAAAATGGCAATTTTGGTCACTGTGAGGGTTTAAAAAGTGGTTATTCAACATGAGGCACGATCCCATTGACATTTTGAATCATTTTTGGTACAGTCCAAAAAATCAATTTTCGGATGAAAAACGATGACTCCGGACATGTCAAACGTTCCCAAAATGGTCTATAATGATGAAATTTTATCATTTAATCTTTTGACTCTAAATGACTGTTGGATGTGAATTATGACTTTTTCAACTAAAATAAGTGTGTTTAAAGTCATTTCTGTGCCTGACACGGGTCAAAATTGAAGCTTTTGAGTAAGCAAAACTCTGTAAAAATGGCAATTTTGGTCACTGTGAGGGTTTAAAAAGTGGTTATTCAACATGAGGCACGATCCAATTGACATTTTGAATCATTTTTGGTACAGTCCAAAAAAATCAATTTTCGGATGAAAAACGATGACTCCGGACATGTCGAATGTTCCCAAAATGGTCTATAATGATGACATTTTAACATTTAATCTTTTGACTCTAAATGACTGTTGGATGTGAATTATGACTTTTTCAACTAAAATAAGTGTGTTTAAAGTCATTTCTGTGCCTGAAACGGGTCAAAATTGAAGCTTTTGAGTAAGCAAAACTCTGTAAAAATGGCAATTTTGGTCACTGTGAGGGTTTAAAAAGTGGTTATTCAACATGAGGCAGGATCCAATTGACATTTTGAATCATTTTTGGTACAGTCCAAAAAATCAATTTTCGGATGAAAAACGATGACTCTGGACATGTCGAACGTTCCCAAAATGGTCTATAATGATGAAATTTTAACATTTAATCTTTTGACTCTAAATGACTGTTGGATGTGAATTATGACTTTTTCAACTAAAATAAGTGTGTTTAAAGTCATTTCTGTGCCTGAAACGGGTCAAAATTGAAGCTTTTGGGTAAGAAAAACTCTGTAAAAATGGCAATTTTGGTCACTGTGAGGGTTTAAAAAGTGGTTATTCAACATGAGGCACGATCCCATTGACATTTTGAATCATTTTTGGTACAGTCCAAAAAATCAATTTTCGGATGAAAAACGATGACTCCGGACATGTCGAACGTTCCCAAAATGGTCTATAATGATGAAATTTTAACATTTAATCTTTTGACTCTAAATGACTGTTGGATGTGAATTATGACATTTTCAACTAAAATAAGTGTGTTTAAAGTCATTTCTGTGCCTGAAACGGGTCAAAATTGAAGCTTTTGAGTAAGCAAAACTCTGTAAAAATGGCAATTTTGGTCACTGTGAGGGTTTAAAAAGTGGTTATTCAACATGAGGCTCGATCCAATTGACATTTTGAATCATTTTTGGTACAGTCCAAAAAAATCAATTTTCGGATGAAAAACGATGACTCCGGACATGTCAAACGTTCCCAAAATGGTCTATAATGATGAAATTTTATCATTTAATCTTTTGACTCTAAATGACTGTTGGATGTGAATTATGACTTTTTCAACTAAAATAAGTGTGTTTAAAGTCATTTCTGTGACTGAAACGGGTCAAAATTGAAGCTTTTGAGTAAGCAAAACTCTGTAAAAATGGCAATTTTGGTCACTGTGAGGGTTTAAAAAGTGGTTATTCAACATGAGGCTCGATCCAATTGACATTTTGAATCATTTTTGGTACAGTCCAAAAAATCAATTTTCGCATGAAAAACGATGACTCCGGACATGTCAAACGTTCCCAAAATGGTCTATAATGATGAAATTTTACCATTTAATCTTTTGACTCTAAATGACTGTTGGACGTGAAATATGACTTTTTCAACTAAAATAAGTGTGTTTAAAGTCATTTCTGTGCCTGACACGGGTCAAAATTGAAGCTTTTGAGTAAGCAAAACTTTGTAAAAATGGCAATTTTGGTCACTGTGAGGGTTTAAAAAGTGGTTATTCAACATGAGGCACGATCCAATTGACATTTTGAATCATTTTTGGTACAGTCCCAAAAAATCAATTTTCGGATGAAAAACGATGACTCCGGACATGTCGAACGTTCCCAAAATGGTCTATAATGATGAAATTTTAACATTTAATCTTTTGACTCTAAATGACTGTTGGATGTGAATTATGACTTTTTCAACTAAAATAAGTGTGTTTAAAGTCATTTCTGTGCCTGAAACGGGTCAAAATTGAAGCTTTTGAGTAAGCAAAAATCTGTAAAAATGGCAATTTTGGTCACTGTGAGGGTTTAAAAAGTGGTTATTCAACATGAGGCACGATCCAATTGGCATTTTGAATCATTTTTGGTACAGTCCAAAAAAATCAATTTTCGGATGAAAAACGATGACTCCCGACATGTCGAACGTTCCCAAAATGGTCTATAATGATGAAATTTTAACATTTAATCTTTTGACTCTAAATGACTGTTGGATGTGAATTATGACTTTTTCAACTAAAATAAGTGTGTTTAAAGTCATTTCTGTGCCTGAAACGGGTCAAAATTGAAGCTTTTGAGTAAGAAAAACTCTGTAAAAATGGCAATTTTGGTCACTGTGAGGGTTTAAAAAGTGGTTATTCAACATGAGGCTCGATCCAATTGACATTTTGAATCATTTTTGGTACAGTCCAAAAAATCAATTTTCGGATGAAAAACGATGACTCCGGACATGTCAAACATTCCCAAAATGGTCTATAATGATGAAATTTTATCATTTAATCTTTTGACTCTAAATGACTGTTGGATGTGAATTTTGACTTTTTTAACTAAAATAAGTGTGTTTAAAGTCATTTCTGTGCCTGAAACGGGTCAAAATTGAAGCTTTTGAGTAAGCAAAACTCTGTAAAAATGGCAATTTTGGTCACTGTGAGGGTTTAAAAAGTGGTTATTCAACCTGAGGCACGATCCAATTGACATTTTGAATCATTTTTGGTACAGTCCAAAAAATCAATTTTCGGATGAAAAACGATGACTCCGGACATGTCGAACGTTCCCAAAATGGTCTATAATGATGAAATTTTAACATTTAATATTTTGACTCTAAATGACTGTTGGATGTGAATTATGACAATTTCAACTAAAATACGTGTGTTTAAAGTTATTTCTGTGACTGAAACGGGTCAAAATTGAAGCTTTTAAATAAGCAAAACTCTGTAAAAATGGCCATTTTGGTCACTGTGAGGGTTTAAAAAGTGGTTATTCAACATGAGGCACGATCCAATTGACATTTTGAATCATTTTTGGTACAGTCCAAAAAAATCAATTTTCGGATGAAAAACGATGACTCCGGACATGTCGAATGTTCCCAAAATGGTCTATAATGATGACATTTTAACATTTAATCTTTTGACTCTAAATGACTGTTGGATGTGAATTATGACTTTTTCAACTAAAATAAGTGTGTTTAAAGTCATTTCTGTGCCTGAAACGGGTCAAAATTGAAGCTTTTGAGTAAGCAAAACTCTGTAAAAATGGCAATTTTGGTCACTGTGAGGGTTTAAAAAGTGGTTATTCAACATGAGGCAGGATCCAATTGACATTTTGAATCATTTTTGGTACAGTCCAAAAAATCAATTTTCGGATGAAAAACAATGACTCTGGACATGTCGAACGTTCCCAAAATGGTCTATAATGATGAAATTTTAACATTTAATCTTTTGACTCTAAATGACTGTTGGATGTAAATTATGACTTTTTCAACTAAAATAAGTGTGTTTAAAGTCATTTCTGTGACTGAAACGGGTCAAAATTGAAGCTTTTAAATAAGCAAAACTCTGTAAAAATGGCCATTTTGGTCACTGTGAGGGTTTAAAAAGTGGTTATTCAACATGAGGCACGATCCAATTGACATTTTGAATCATTTTTGGTACAGTCCAAAAAATCAATTTTCGGATGAAAAACGATGACTCCGGACATGTCGAACGTTCCCAAAATGGTCTATAATGATGAAATTTTAACATTTAATATTTTGACTCTAAATGACTGTTGGATGTGAATTATGACTTTTTCAACTAAAATAAGTGTGTTTAAAGTCATTTCTGTGCCTGAAACGGGTCAAAATTGAAGCTTTTGGGTAAGAAAAACTCTGTAAAAATGGCAATTTTGGTCACTGTGAGGGTTTAAAAAGTGGTTATTCAACATGAGGCACGATCCCATTGACATTTTGAATCATTTTTGGTACAGTCCAAAAAATCAATTTTCGGATGAAAAACGATGACTCCGGACATGTCGAACGTTCCCAAAATGGTCTATAATGATGACATTTTAACATTTAATATTTTGACTCTAAATGACTGTTGGATGTGAATTATGACAATTTCAACTAAAATAAGTGTGTTTAAAGTCATTTCTGTGACTGAAACGGGTCAAAATTGAAGCTTTTAAATAAGCGAAACTCTGTAAAAATGGCCATTTTGGTCACTGTGAGGGTTTAAAAAGTGGTTATTCAACATGAGGCACGATCCAATTGACATTTTGAATCATTTTTGGTACAGTCCAAAAAATCAATTTTCGATGAAAAACGATGACTCCGGACATGTCGAACGTTCCCAAAATGGTCTATAATGATGAAATTTTAACATTTAATATTTTGACTCTAAATGACTGTTGGATGTGAATTATGACAATTTCAACTAAAATAAGTGTGTTTAAAGTCATTTCTGTGACTGAAACGGGTCAAAATTGAAGCTTTTAAATAAGCAAAACTCTGTAAAAATGGCCATTTTGGTCACTGTGAGGGTTTAAAAAGTGGTTATTCAACATGAGGCACGATCCAATTGACATTTTGAATCATTTTTGGTACAGTCCAAAAAATCAATTTTCGCATGAAAAACGATGACTCCGGACATGTCAAACATTCCCAAAATGGTCTATAATGATGAAATTTTAACATCTAATCTTTTGACTCTAAATGACTGTTGGATGTGAATTATGACTTTTTCAACTAAAATAAGTGTGTTTAAAGTCATTTCTGTGCCTGAAACGGGTCAAAATTGAAGCTTTTGGGTAAGAAAAACTCTGTAAAAATGGCAATTTTGGTCACTGTGAGGGTTTAAAAAGTGGTTATTCAACATGAGGCACGATCCCATTGACATTTTGAATCATTTTTGGTACAGTCCAAAAAATCAATTTTCGGATGAAAAACGATGACTCCGGACATGTCGAACGTTCCCAAAATGGTCTATAATGATGAAATTTTAACATTTAATCTTTTGACTCTAAATGACTGTTGGATGTGAATTATTACTTTTTCAACTAAAATAAGTGTGTTTAAAGTCATTTCTGTGACTGAAACGGGTCAAAATTGAAGCTTTTAAATAAGCAAAACTCTGTAAAAATGGCCATTTTGGTCACTGTGAGGGTTTAAAAAGTGGTTATTCAACATGAGGCAAGATCCAATTGACATTTTGAATCATTTTTGGTACAGTCCAAAAAATCAATTTTCGCATGAAAAACGATGACTCCGGACATGTCAAACGTTCCCAAAATGGTCTATAATGATGAAATTTTAACATTTAATCTTTTGACTCTAAATGACTGTTGGATGTGAATTATGACTTTTTCAACTAAAATAAGTGTGTTTAAAGTCATTTCTGTGCCTGAAACGGGTCAAAATTGAAGCTTTTGGGTAAGAAAAACTCTGTAAAAATGGCAATTTTGGTCACTGTGAGGGTTTAAAAAGTGGTTATTCAACATGAGGCACGATCCCATTGACATTTTGAATCATTTTTGGTACAGTCCAAAAAATCAATTTTCGGATGAAAAACGATGACTCCGGACATGTCGAACGTTCCCAAAATGGTCTATAATGATGAAATTTTAACATTTAATCTTTTGACTCTAAATGACTGTTGGATGTGAATTATTACTTTTTCAACTAAAATAAGTGTGTTTAAAGTCATTTCTGTGCCTGAAACGGGTCAAAATTGAAGCTTTTGAGTAAGCAAAACTCTGTAAAAATGGCAATTTTGGTCACTGTGAGGGTTTAAAAAGTGGTTATTCAACATGAGGCTCGATCCAATTGACATTTTGAATCATTTTTGGTACAGTCCAAAAAATTAATTTTCGGATGAAAAACGATGACTCCAGACATGTCAAACGTTCCTAAAATGGTCTATAATGATGAAATTTTATCATTTAATCTTTTGACTCTAAATGACTGTTGGATGTGAATTATGACTTTTTCAACTAAAATAAGTGTGTTTAAAGTCATTTCTGTGCCTGACACGGGTCAAAATTGAAGCTTTTGAGTAAGCAAAACTCTGTAAAAATGGCAATTTTGGTCACTGTGAGGGTTTAAAAAGTGGTTATTCAACATGAGGCACGATCCAATTGACATTTTGAATAATTTTTGGTACAGTCCAAAAAAATCAATTTTCGGATGAAAAACGATGACTCCGGACATGTCGAATGTTCCCAAAATGTTCTATAATGATGAAATTTTAACATTTAATCTTTTGACTCTAAATGACTGTTGGATGTGAATTATGACTTTTTCAACTAAAATAAGTGTGTTTAAAGTCATTTCTGTGCCTGAAACGGGTCAAAATTGAAGCTTTTGAGTAAGCAAAACTCTGTAAAAATGGCCATTTTGGTCACTGTGAGGGTTTAAAAAGTGGTTATTCAACATGAGGCACGATCCAATTGACATTTTGAATCATTTTTGGTACAGTCCAAAAAATCAATTTTCGCATGAAAAACGATGACTCCGGACATGTCAAACGTTCCCAAAATGGTCTATAATGATGAAATTTTAACATTTAATCTTTTGACTCTAAATGACTGTTGGATGTGAATTATTACTTTTTCAACTAAAATAAGTGTGTTTAAAGTCATTTCTGTGCCTGAAACGGGTCAAAATTGAAGCTTTTGAGTAAGCAAAACTCTGTAAAAATGGCAATTTTGGTCACTGTGAGGGTTTAAAAAGTGGTTATTCAACATGAGGCTCGATCCAATTGACATTTTGAATCATTTTTGGTACAGTCCAAAAAATCAATTTTCGGATGAAAAACGATGACTCCGGACATGTCAAACGTTCCTAAAATGGTCTATAATGATGAAATTTTATCATTTAATCTTTTGACTCTAAATGACTGTTGGATGTGAATTATGACTTTTTCAACTAAAATAAGTGTGTTTAAAGTCATTTCTGTGCCTGACACGGGTCAAAATTGAAGCTTTTGAGTAAGCAAAACTCTGTAAAAATGGCAATTTTGGTCACTGTGAGGGTTTAAAAAGTGGTTATTCAACATGAGGCACGATCCAATTGACATTTTGAATAATTTTTGGTACAGTCCAAAAAAATCAATTTTCGGATGAAAAACGATGACTCCGGACATGTCGAATGTTCCCAAAATGTTCTATAATGATGAAATTTTAACATTTAATCTTTTGACTCTAAATGACTGTTGGATGTGAATTATGACTTTTTCAACTAAAATAAGTGTGTTTAAAGTCATTTCTGTGCCTGAAACGGGTCAAAATTGAAGCTTTTGAGTAAGCAAAAATCTGTAAAAATGGCAATTTTGGTCACTGTGAGGGTTTAAAAAGTGGTTATTCAACATGAGGCACGATCCAATTGGCATTTTGAATCATTTTTGGTACAGTCCAAAAAAATCAATTTTCGGATGAAAAACGATGACTCCCGACATGTCGAACGTTCCCAAAATGGTCTATAATGATGAAATTTTAACATTTAATCTTTTGACTCTAAATGACTGTTGGATGTGAATTATGACTTTTTCAACTAAAATAAGTGTGTTTAAAGTCATTTCTGTGCCTGAAACGGGTCAAAATTGAAGCTTTTGAGTAAGAAAAACTCTGTAAAAATGGCAATTTTGGTCACTGTGAGGGTTTAAAAAGTGGTTATTCAACATGAGGCTCGATCCAATTGACATTTTGAATCATTTTTGGTACAGTCCAAAAAATCAATTTTCGGATGAAAAACGATGACTCCGGACATGTCAAACATTCCCAAAATGGTCTATAATGATGAAATTTTATCATTTAATCTTTTGACTCTAAATGACTGTTGGATGTGAATTTTGACTTTTTTAACTAAAATAAGTGTGTTTAAAGTCATTTCTGTGCCTGAAACGGGTCAAAATTGAAGCTTTTGAGTAAGCAAAACTCTGTAAAAATGGCAATTTTGGTCACTGTGAGGGTTTAAAAAGTGGTTATTCAACCTGAGGCACGATCCAATTGACATTTTGAATCATTTTTGGTACAGTCCAAAAAATCAATTTTCGGATGAAAAACGATGACTCCGGACATGTCGAACGTTCCCAAAATGGTCTATAATGATGAAATTTTAACATTTAATATTTTGACTCTAAATGACTGTTGGATGTGAATTATGACAATTTCAACTAAAATACGTGTGTTTAAAGTTATTTCTGTGACTGAAACGGGTCAAAATTGAAGCTTTTAAATAAGCAAAACTCTGTAAAAATGGCCATTTTGGTCACTGTGAGGGTTTAAAAAGTGGTTATTCAACATGAGGCACGATCCAATTGACATTTTGAATCATTTTTGGTACAGTCCAAAAAAATCAATTTTCGGATGAAAAACGATGACTCCGGACATGTCGAATGTTCCCAAAATGGTCTATAATGATGACATTTTAACATTTAATCTTTTGACTCTAAATGACTGTTGGATGTGAATTATGACTTTTTCAACTAAAATAAGTGTGTTTAAAGTCATTTCTGTGCCTGAAACGGGTCAAAATTGAAGCTTTTGAGTAAGCAAAACTCTGTAAAAATGGCAATTTTGGTCACTGTGAGGGTTTAAAAAGTGGTTATTCAACATGAGGCAGGATCCAATTGACATTTTGAATCATTTTTGGTACAGTCCAAAAAATCAATTTTCGGATGAAAAACAATGACTCTGGACATGTCGAACGTTCCCAAAATGGTCTATAATGATGAAATTTTAACATTTAATCTTTTGACTCTAAATGACTGTTGGATGTAAATTATGACTTTTTCAACTAAAATAAGTGTGTTTAAAGTCATTTCTGTGACTGAAACGGGTCAAAATTGAAGCTTTTAAATAAGCAAAACTCTGTAAAAATGGCCATTTTGGTCACTGTGAGGGTTTAAAAAGTGGTTATTCAACATGAGGCACGATCCAATTGACATTTTGAATCATTTTTGGTACAGTCCAAAAAATCAATTTTCGGATGAAAAACGATGACTCCGGACATGTCGAACGTTCCCAAAATGGTCTATAATGATGAAATTTTAACATTTAATATTTTGACTCTAAATGACTGTTGGATGTGAATTATGACTTTTTCAACTAAAATAAGTGTGTTTAAAGTCATTTCTGTGCCTGAAACGGGTCAAAATTGAAGCTTTTGGGTAAGAAAAACTCTGTAAAAATGGCAATTTTGGTCACTGTGAGGGTTTAAAAAGTGGTTATTCAACATGAGGCACGATCCCATTGACATTTTGAATCATTTTTGGTACAGTCCAAAAAATCAATTTTCGGATGAAAAACGATGACTCCGGACATGTCGAACGTTCCCAAAATGGTCTATAATGATGACATTTTAACATTTAATATTTTGACTCTAAATGACTGTTGGATGTGAATTATGACAATTTCAACTAAAATAAGTGTGTTTAAAGTCATTTCTGTGACTGAAACGGGTCAAAATTGAAGCTTTTAAATAAGCGAAACTCTGTAAAAATGGCCATTTTGGTCACTGTGAGGGTTTAAAAAGTGGTTATTCAACATGAGGCACGATCCAATTGACATTTTGAATCATTTTTGGTACAGTCCAAAAAATCAATTTTCGATGAAAAACGATGACTCCGGACATGTCGAACGTTCCCAAAATGGTCTATAATGATGAAATTTTAACATTTAATATTTTGACTCTAAATGACTGTTGGATGTGAATTATGACAATTTCAACTAAAATAAGTGTGTTTAAAGTCATTTCTGTGACTGAAACGGGTCAAAATTGAAGCTTTTAAATAAGCAAAACTCTGTAAAAATGGCCATTTTGGTCACTGTGAGGGTTTAAAAAGTGGTTATTCAACATGAGGCACGATCCAATTGACATTTTGAATCATTTTTGGTACAGTCCAAAAAATCAATTTTCGCATGAAAAACGATGACTCCGGACATGTCAAACATTCCCAAAATGGTCTATAATGATGAAATTTTAACATCTAATCTTTTGACTCTAAATGACTGTTGGATGTGAATTATGACTTTTTCAACTAAAATAAGTGTGTTTAAAGTCATTTCTGTGCCTGAAACGGGTCAAAATTGAAGCTTTTGGGTAAGAAAAACTCTGTAAAAATGGCAATTTTGGTCACTGTGAGGGTTTAAAAAGTGGTTATTCAACATGAGGCACGATCCCATTGACATTTTGAATCATTTTTGGTACAGTCCAAAAAATCAATTTTCGGATGAAAAACGATGACTCCGGACATGTCGAACGTTCCCAAAATGGTCTATAATGATGAAATTTTAACATTTAATCTTTTGACTCTAAATGACTGTTGGATGTGAATTATTACTTTTTCAACTAAAATAAGTGTGTTTAAAGTCATTTCTGTGACTGAAACGGGTCAAAATTGAAGCTTTTAAATAAGCAAAACTCTGTAAAAATGGCCATTTTGGTCACTGTGAGGGTTTAAAAAGTGGTTATTCAACATGAGGCAAGATCCAATTGACATTTTGAATCATTTTTGGTACAGTCCAAAAAATCAATTTTCGCATGAAAAACGATGACTCCGGACATGTCAAACGTTCCCAAAATGGTCTATAATGATGAAATTTTAACATTTAATCTTTTGACTCTAAATGACTGTTGGATGTGAATTATGACTTTTTCAACTAAAATAAGTGTGTTTAAAGTCATTTCTGTGCCTGAAACGGGTCAAAATTGAAGCTTTTGGGTAAGAAAAACTCTGTAAAAATGGCAATTTTGGTCACTGTGAGGGTTTAAAAAGTGGTTATTCAACATGAGGCACGATCCCATTGACATTTTGAATCATTTTTGGTACAGTCCAAAAAATCAATTTTCGGATGAAAAACGATGACTCCGGACATGTCGAACGTTCCCAAAATGGTCTATAATGATGAAATTTTAACATTTAATCTTTTGACTCTAAATGACTGTTGGATGTGAATTATTACTTTTTCAACTAAAATAAGTGTGTTTAAAGTCATTTCTGTGCCTGAAACGGGTCAAAATTGAAGCTTTTGAGTAAGCAAAACTCTGTAAAAATGGCAATTTTGGTCACTGTGAGGGTTTAAAAAGTGGTTATTCAACATGAGGCTCGATCCAATTGACATTTTGAATCATTTTTGGTACAGTCCAAAAAATTAATTTTCGGATGAAAAACGATGACTCCAGACATGTCAAACGTTCCTAAAATGGTCTATAATGATGAAATTTTATCATTTAATCTTTTGACTCTAAATGACTGTTGGATGTGAATTATGACTTTTTCAACTAAAATAAGTGTGTTTAAAGTCATTTCTGTGCCTGACACGGGTCAAAATTGAAGCTTTTGAGTAAGCAAAACTCTGTAAAAATGGCAATTTTGGTCACTGTGAGGGTTTAAAAAGTGGTTATTCAACATGAGGCACGATCCAATTGACATTTTGAATAATTTTTGGTACAGTCCAAAAAAATCAATTTTCGGATGAAAAACGATGACTCCGGACATGTCGAATGTTCCCAAAATGTTCTATAATGATGAAATTTTAACATTTAATCTTTTGACTCTAAATGACTGTTGGATGTGAATTATGACTTTTTCAACTAAAATAAGTGTGTTTAAAGTCATTTCTGTGCCTGAAACGGGTCAAAATTGAAGCTTTTGAGTAAGCAAAACTCTGTAAAAATGGCCATTTTGGTCACTGTGAGGGTTTAAAAAGTGGTTATTCAACATGAGGCACGATCCAATTGACATTTTGAATCATTTTTGGTACAGTCCAAAAAATCAATTTTCGCATGAAAAACGATGACTCCGGACATGTCAAACGTTCCCAAAATGGTCTATAATGATGAAATTTTAACATTTAATCTTTTGACTCTAAATGACTGTTGGATGTGAATTATTACTTTTTCAACTAAAATAAGTGTGTTTAAAGTCATTTCTGTGCCTGAAACGGGTCAAAATTGAAGCTTTTGAGTAAGCAAAACTCTGTAAAAATGGCAATTTTGGTCACTGTGAGGGTTTAAAAAGTGGTTATTCAACATGAGGCTCGATCCAATTGACATTTTGAATCATTTTTGGTACAGTCCAAAAAATCAATTTTCGGATGAAAAACGATGACTCCGGACATGTCAAACGTTCCTAAAATGGTCTATAATGATGAAATTTTATCATTTAATCTTTTGACTCTAAATGACTGTTGGATGTGAATTATGACTTTTTCAACTAAAATAAGTGTGTTTAAAGTCATTTCTGTGCCTGACACGGGTCAAAATTGAAGCTTTTGAGTAAGCAAAACTCTGTAAAAATGGCAATTTTGGTCACTGTGAGGGTTTAAAAAGTGGTTATTCAACATGAGGCACGATCCAATTGACATTTTGAATAATTTTTGGTACAGTCCAAAAAAATCAATTTTCGGATGAAAAACGATGACTCCGGACATGTCGAATGTTCCCAAAATGTTCTATAATGATGAAATTTTAACATTTAATCTTTTGACTCTAAATGACTGTTGGATGTGAATTATGACTTTTTCAACTAAAATAAGTGTGTTTAAAGTCATTTCTGTGCCTGAAACGGGTCAAAATTGAAGCTTTTGAGTAAGCAAAACTCTGTAAAAATGGCCATTTTGGTCACTGTGAGGGTTTAAAAAGTGGTTATTCAACATGAGGCACGATCCAATTGACATTTTGAATCATTTTTGGTACAGTCCAAAAAATCAATTTTCGGATGAAAAACGATGACTCCGGACATGTCAAACGTTCCCAAAATGGTCTATAATGATGAAATTTTATCATTTAATCTTTTGACTCTAAATGACTGTTGGATGTGAATTATGACTTTTTCAACTAAAATAAGTGTGTTTAAAGTCATTTCTGTGCCTGACACGGGTCAAAATTGAAGCTTTTGAGTAAGCAAAACTCTGTAAAAATGGCAATTTTGGTCACTGTGAGGGTTTAAAAAGTGGTTATTCAATATGAGGCACGATCCAATTGACATTTTGAATCATTTTTGGTACAGTCCAAAAAAATCAATTTTCGGATGAAAAACGATGACTCCGGACATGTCGAATGTTCCCAAAATGGTCTATAATGATGACATTTTAACATTTAATCTTTTGACTCTAAATGACTGTTGGATGTGAATTATGACTTTTTCAACTAAAATAAGTGTGTTTAAAGTCATTTCTGTGCCTGAAACGGGTCAAAATTGAAGCTTTTGAGTAAGCAAAACTCTGTAAAAATGGCAATTTTGGTCACTGTGAGGGTTTAAAAAGTGGTTATTCAACATGAGGCAGGATCCAATTGACATTTTGAATCATTTTTGGTACAGTCCAAAAAATCAATTTTCGGATGAAAAACAATGACTCTGGACATGTCGAACGTTCCCAAAATGGTCTATAATGATGAACTTTTAACATTTAATCTTTTGACTCTAAATGACTGTTGGATGTGAATTATGACTTTTTCAACTAAAATAAGTGTGTTTAAAGTCATTTCTGTGACTGAAACGGGTCAAAATTGAAGCTTTTAAATAAGCAAAACTCTGTAAAAATGGCCATTTTGGTCACTGTGAGGGTTTAAAAAGTGGCTATTCAACATGAGGCACGATCCAATTGACATTTTGAATCATTTTTGGTACAGTCCAAAAAATCAATTTTCGCATGAAAAACGATGACTCCGGACATGTCAAACGTTCCCAAAATGGTCTATAATGATGAAATTTTAACATTTAATCTTTTGACTCTAAATGACTGTTGGATGTGAATTATGACTTTTTCAACTAAAATAAGTGTGTTTAAAGTCATTTCTGTGCCTGAAACGGGTCAAAATTGAAGCTTTTGGGTAAGAAAAACTCTGTAAAAATGGCAATTTTGGTCACTGTGAGGGTTTAAAAAGTGGTTATTCAACATGAGGCACGATCCCATTGACATTTTGAATCATTTTTGGTACAGTCCAAAAAATCAATTTTCGGATGAAAAACGATGACTCCGGACATGTCAAACGTTCCCAAAATGGTCTATAATGATGAAATTTTATCATTTAATCTTTTGACTCTAAATGACTGTTGGATGTGAATTATGACTTTTTCAACTAAAATAAGTGTGTTTAAAGTCATTTCTGTGCCTGACACGGGTCAAAATTGAAGCTTTTGAGTAAGCAAAACTCTGTAAAAATGGCAATTTTGGTCACTGTGAGGGTTTAAAAAGTGGTTATTCAACATGAGGCACGATCCAATTGACATTTTGAATCATTTTTGGTACAGTCCAAAAAAATCAATTTTCGGATGAAAAACGATGACTCCGGACATGTCGAATGTTCCCAAAATGGTCTATAATGATGACATTTTAACATTTAATCTTTTGACTCTAAATGACTGTTGGATGTGAATTATGACTTTTTCAACTAAAATAAGTGTGTTTAAAGTCATTTCTGTGCCTGAAACGGGTCAAAATTGAAGCTTTTGAGTAAGCAAAACTCTGTAAAAATGGCAATTTTGGTCACTGTGAGGGTTTAAAAAGTGGTTATTCAACATGAGGCAGGATCCAATTGACATTTTGAATCATTTTTGGTACAGTCCAAAAAATCAATTTTCGGATGAAAAACGATGACTCTGGACATGTCGAACGTTCCCAAAATGGTCTATAATGATGAAATTTTAACATTTAATCTTTTGACTCTAAATGACTGTTGGATGTCAATTATGACTTTTTCAACTAAAATAAGTGTGTTTAAAGTCATTTCTGTGCCTGAAACGGGTCAAAATTGAAGCTTTTGGGTAAGAAAAACTCTGTAAAAATGGCAATTTTGGTCACTGTGAGGGTTTAAAAAGTGGTTATTCAACATGAGGCACGATCCCATTGACATTTTGAATCATTTTTGGTACAGTCCAAAAAATCAATTTTCGGATGAAAAACGATGACTCCGGACATGTCGAACGTTCCCAAAATGGTCTATAATGATGAAATTTTAACATTTAATCTTTTGACTCTAAATGACTGTTGGATGTGAATTATGACATTTTCAACTAAAATAAGTGTGTTTAAAGTCATTTCTGTGCCTGAAACGGGTCAAAATTGAAGCTTTTGAGTAAGCAAAACTCTGTAAAAATGGCAATTTTGGTCACTGTGAGGGTTTAAAAAGTGGTTATTCAACATGAGGCTCGATCCAATTGACATTTTGAATCATTTTTGGTACAGTCCAAAAAATCAATTTTCGGATGAAAAACGATGACTCCGGACATGTCAAACGTTCCCAAAATGGTCTATAATGATGAAATTTTATCATTTAATCTTTTGACTCTAAATGACTGTTGGATGTGAATTATGACTTTTTCAACTAAAATAAGTGTGTTTAAAGTCATTTCTGTGACTGAAACGGGTCAAAATTGAAGCTTTTGAGTAAGCAAAACTCTGTAAAAATGGCAATTTTGGTCACTGTGAGGGTTTAAAAAGTGGTTATTCAACATGAGGCTCGATCCAATTGACATTTTGAATCATTTTTGGTACAGTCCAAAAAATCAATTTTCGGATGAAAAACGATGACTCCGGACATGTCAAACGTTCCCAAAATGGTCTATAATGATGAAATTTTACCATTTAATCTTTTGACTGTAAATGACTGTTGGACGTGAAATATGACTTTTTCAACTAAAATAAGTGTGTTTAAAGTCATTTCTGTGCCTGACACGGGTCAAAATTGAAGCTTTTGAGTAAGCAAAACTTTGTAAAAATGGCAATTTTGGTCACTGTGAGGGTTTAAAAAGTGGTTATTCAACATGAGGCACGATCCAATTGACATTTTGAATCATTTTTGGTACAGTCCCAAAAAATCAATTTTCGGATGAAAAACGATGACTCCGGACATGTCGAACGTTCCCAAAATGGTCTATAATGATGAAATTTTAACATTTAATCTTTTGACTCTAAATGACTGTTGGATGTGAATTATGACTTTTTCAACTAAAATAAGTGTGTTTAAAGTCATTTCTGTGCCTGAAACGGGTCAAAATTGAAGCTTTTGAGTAAGCAAAAATCTGTAAAAATGGCAATTTTGGTCACTGTGAGGGTTTAACCCCTTCCATGCTGATGACGGCCCCCATCCGTCATGCATTACAGTGCTCGTGTGCTGATGACGGCTGGGGGCCGTCATAAAGCCATTGATTCTTTAAAAGCCTAGCACACGAGGAAAATCGGCCCAGCATGGAAGGGGTTAAAAAGTGGTTATTCAACATGAGGCACGATCCAATTGGCATTTTGAATCATTTTTGGTACAGTCCAAAAAAATCAATTTTCGGATGAAAAACGATGACTCCCGACATGTCGAACGTTCCCAAAATGGTCTATAATGATGAAATTTTAACATTTAATCTTTTGACTCTAAATGACTGTTGGATGTGAATTATGACTTTTTCAACTAAAATAAGTGTGTTTAAAGTCATTTCTGTGCCTGAAACGGGTCAAAATTGAAGCTTTTGAGTAAGAAAAACTCTGTAAAAATGGCAATTTTGGTCACTGTGAGGGTTTAAAAAGTGGTTATTCAACATGAGGCTCGATCCAATTGACATTTTGAATCATTTTTGGTACAGTCCAAAAAATCAATTTTCGGATGAAAAACGATGACTCCGGACATGTCAAACATTCCCAAAATGGTCTATAATGATGAAATTTTATCATTTAATCTTTTGACTCTAAATGACTGTTGGATGTGAATTTTGACTTTTTTAACTAAAATAAGTGTGTTTAAAGTCATTTCTGTGCCTGAAACGGGTCAAAATTGAAGCTTTTGAGTAAGCAAAACTCTGTAAAAATGGCAATTTTGGTCACTGTGAGGGTTTAAAAAGTGGTTATTCAACCTGAGGCACGATCCAATTGACATTTTGAATCATTTTTGGTACAGTCCAAAAAATCAATTTTCGGATGAAAAACGATGACTCCGGACATGTCGAACGTTCCCAAAATGGTCTATAATGATGAAATTTTAACATTTAATATTTTGACTCTAAATGACTGTTGGATGTGAATTATGACAATTTCAACTAAAATACGTGTGTTTAAAGTTATTTCTGTGACTGAAACGGGTCAAAATTGAAGCTTTTAAATAAGCAAAACTCTGTAAAAATGGCCATTTTGGTCACTGTGAGGGTTTAAAAAGTGGTTATTCAACATGAGGCACGATCCAATTGACATTTTGAATCATTTTTGGTACAGTCCAAAAAAATCAATTTTCGGATGAAAAACGATGACTCCGGACATGTCGAATGTTCCCAAAATGGTCTATAATGATGACATTTTAACATTTAATCTTTTGACTCTAAATGACTGTTGGATGTGAATTATGACTTTTTCAACTAAAATAAGTGTGTTTAAAGTCATTTCTGTGCCTGAAACGGGTCAAAATTGAAGCTTTTGAGTAAGCAAAACTCTGTAAAAATGGCAATTTTGGTCACTGTGAGGGTTTAAAAAGTGGTTATTCAACATGAGGCAGGATCCAATTGACATTTTGAATCATTTTTGGTACAGTCCAAAAAATCAATTTTCGGATGAAAAACAATGACTCTGGACATGTCGAACGTTCCCAAAATGGTCTATAATGATGAAATTTTAACATTTAATCTTTTGACTCTAAATGACTGTTGGATGTGAATTATGACTTTTTCAACTAAAATAAGTGTGTTTAAAGTCATTTCTGTGACTGAAACGGGTCAAAATTGAAGCTTTTAAATAAGCAAAACTCTGTAAAAATGGCCATTTTGGTCACTGTGAGGGTTTAAAAAGTGGTTATTCAACATGAGGCACGATCCAATTGACATTTTGAATCATTTTTGGTACAGTCCAAAAAATCAATTTTCGCATGAAAAACGATGACTCCGGACATGTCAAACGTTCCCAAAATGGTCTATAATGATGAAATTTTAACATTTAATCTTTTGACTCTAAATGACTGTTGGATGTGAATTATGACTTTTTCAACTAAAATAAGTGTGTTTAAAGTCATTTCTGTGCCTGAAACGGGTCAAAATTGAAGCTTTTGGTAAGAAAAACTCTGTAAAAATGGCAATTTTGGTCACTGTGAGGGTTTAAAAAGTGGTTATTCAACATGAGGCACGATCCCATTGACATTTTGAATCATTTTTGGTACAGTCCAAAAAATCAATTTTCGGATGAAAAACGATGACTCCGGACATGTCGAACGTTCCAAAAATGGTCTATAATGATGAAATTTTAACATTTAATCTTTTGACTCTAAATGACTGTTGGATGTGAATTATGACATTTTCAACTAAAATAAGTGTGTTTAAAGTCATTTCTGTGCCTGAAACGGGTCAAAATTGAAGCTTTTGAGTAAGCAAAACTCTGTAAAAATGGCAATTTTGGTCACTGTGAGGGTTTAAAAAGTGGTTATTCAACATGAGGCTCGATCCAATTGACATTTTGAATCATTTTTGGTACAGTCCAAAAAATCAATTTTCGGATGAAAAACGATGACTCCGGACATGTCAAACGTTCCCAAAATGGTCTATAATGATGAAATTTTATCATTTAATCTTTTGACTCTAAATGACTGTTGGATGTGAATTATGACTTTTTCAACTAAAATAAGTGTGTTTAAAGTCATTTCTGTGCCTGACACGGGTCAAAATTGAAGCTTTTGAGTAAGCAAAACTCTGTAAAAATGGCAATTTTGGTCACTGTGAGGGTTTAAAAAGTGGTTATTCAATATGAGGCACGATCCAATTGACATTTTGAATCATTTTTGGTACAGTCCAAAAAAATCAATTTTCGGATGAAAAACGATGACTCCGGACATGTCGAATGTTCCCAAAATGGTCTATAATGATGACATTTTAACATTTAATCTTTTGACTCTAAATGACTGTTGGATGTGAATTATGACTTTTTCAACTAAAATAAGTGTGTTTAAAGTCATTTCTGTGCCTGAAACGGGTCAAAATTGAAGCTTTTGAGTAAGCAAAACTCTGTAAAAATGGCAATTTTGGTCACTGTGAGGGTTTAAAAAGTGGTTATTCAACATGAGGCAGGATCCAATTGACATTTTGAATCATTTTTGGTACAGTCCAAAAAATCAATTTTCGGATGAAAAACAATGACTCTGGACATGTCGAACGTTCCCAAAATGGTCTATAATGATGAACTTTTAACATTTAATCTTTTGACTCTAAATGACTGTTGGATGTGAATTATGACTTTTTCAACTAAAATAAGTGTGTTTAAAGTCATTTCTGTGACTGAAACGGGTCAAAATTGAAGCTTTTAAATAAGCAAAACTCTGTAAAAATGGCCATTTTGGTCACTGTGAGGGTTTAAAAAGTGGCTATTCAACATGAGGCACGATCCAATTGACATTTTGAATCATTTTTGGTACAGTCCAAAAAATCAATTTTCGCATGAAAAACGATGACTCCGGACATGTCAAACGTTCCCAAAATGGTCTATAATGATGAAATTTTAACATTTAATCTTTTGACTCTAAATGACTGTTGGATGTGAATTATGACTTTTTCAACTAAAATAAGTGTGTTTAAAGTCATTTCTGTGCCTGAAACGGGTCAAAATTGAAGCTTTTGGGTAAGAAAAACTCTGTAAAAATGGCAATTTTGGTCACTGTGAGGGTTTAAAAAGTGGTTATTCAACATGAGGCACGATCCCATTGACATTTTGAATCATTTTTGGTACAGTCCAAAAAATCAATTTTCGGATGAAAAACGATGACTCCGGACATGTCAAACGTTCCCAAAATGGTCTATAATGATGAAATTTTATCATTTAATCTTTTGACTCTAAATGACTGTTGGATGTGAATTATGACTTTTTCAACTAAAATAAGTGTGTTTAAAGTCATTTCTGTGCCTGACACGGGTCAAAATTGAAGCTTTTGAGTAAGCAAAACTCTGTAAAAATGGCAATTTTGGTCACTGTGAGGGTTTAAAAAGTGGTTATTCAACATGAGGCACGATCCAATTGACATTTTGAATCATTTTTGGTACAGTCCAAAAAAATCAATTTTCGGATGAAAAACGATGACTCCGGACATGTCGAATGTTCCCAAAATGGTCTATAATGATGACATTTTAACATTTAATCTTTTGACTCTAAATGACTGTTGGATGTGAATTATGACTTTTTCAACTAAAATAAGTGTGTTTAAAGTCATTTCTGTGCCTGAAACGGGTCAAAATTGAAGCTTTTGAGTAAGCAAAACTCTGTAAAAATGGCAATTTTGGTCACTGTGAGGGTTTAAAAAGTGGTTATTCAACATGAGGCAGGATCCAATTGACATTTTGAATCATTTTTGGTACAGTCCAAAAAATCAATTTTCGGATGAAAAACGATGACTCTGGACATGTCGAACGTTCCCAAAATGGTCTATAATGATGAAATTTTAACATTTAATCTTTTGACTCTAAATGACTGTTGGATGTCAATTATGACTTTTTCAACTAAAATAAGTGTGTTTAAAGTCATTTCTGTGCCTGAAACGGGTCAAAATTGAAGCTTTTGGGTAAGAAAAACTCTGTAAAAATGGCAATTTTGGTCACTGTGAGGGTTTAAAAAGTGGTTATTCAACATGAGGCACGATCCCATTGACATTTTGAATCATTTTTGGTACAGTCCAAAAAATCAATTTTCGGATGAAAAACGATGACTCCGGACATGTCGAACGTTCCCAAAATGGTCTATAATGATGAAATTTTAACATTTAATCTTTTGACTCTAAATGACTGTTGGATGTGAATTATGACATTTTCAACTAAAATAAGTGTGTTTAAAGTCATTTCTGTGCCTGAAACGGGTCAAAATTGAAGCTTTTGAGTAAGCAAAACTCTGTAAAAATGGCAATTTTGGTCACTGTGAGGGTTTAAAAAGTGGTTATTCAACATGAGGCTCGATCCAATTGACATTTTGAATCATTTTTGGTACAGTCCAAAAAATCAATTTTCGGATGAAAAACGATGACTCCGGACATGTCAAACGTTCCCAAAATGGTCTATAATGATGAAATTTTATCATTTAATCTTTTGACTCTAAATGACTGTTGGATGTGAATTATGACTTTTTCAACTAAAATAAGTGTGTTTAAAGTCATTTCTGTGACTGAAACGGGTCAAAATTGAAGCTTTTGAGTAAGCAAAACTCTGTAAAAATGGCAATTTTGGTCACTGTGAGGGTTTAAAAAGTGGTTATTCAACATGAGGCTCGATCCAATTGACATTTTGAATCATTTTTGGTACAGTCCAAAAAATCAATTTTCGGATGAAAAACGATGACTCCGGACATGTCAAACGTTCCCAAAATGGTCTATAATGATGAAATTTTACCATTTAATCTTTTGACTGTAAATGACTGTTGGACGTGAAATATGACTTTTTCAACTAAAATAAGTGTTTAAAGTCATTTCTGTGCCTGACACGGGTCAAAATTGAAGCTTTTGAGTAAGCAAAACTTTGTAAAAATGGCAATTTTGGTCACTGTGAGGGTTTAAAAAGTGGTTATTCAACATGAGGCACGATCCAATTGACATTTTGAATCATTTTTGGTACAGTCCCAAAAAATCAATTTTCGGATGAAAAACGATGACTCCGGACATGTCGAACGTTCCCAAAATGGTCTATAATGATGAAATTTTAACATTTAATCTTTTGACTCTAAATGACTGTTGGATGTGAATTATGACTTTTTCAACTAAAATAAGTGTGTTTAAAGTCATTTCTGTGCCTGAAACGGGTCAAAATTGAAGCTTTTGAGTAAGCAAAAATCTGTAAAAATGGCAATTTTGGTCACTGTGAGGGTTTAACCCCTTCCATGCTGATGACGGCCCCCATCCGTCATGCATTACAGTGCTCGTGTGCTGATGACGGCTGGGGGCCGTCATAAAGCCATTGATTCTTTAAAAGCCTAGCACACGAGGAAAATCGGCCCAGCATGGAAGGGGTTAAAAGTGGTTATTCAACATGAGGCACGATCCAATTGGCATTTTGAATCATTTTTGGTACAGTCCAAAAAAATCAATTTTCGGATGAAAAACGATGACTCCCGACATGTCGAACGTTCCCAAAATGGTCTATAATGATGAAATTTTAACATTTAATCTTTTGACTCTAAATGACTGTTGGATGTGAATTATGACTTTTTCAACTAAAATAAGTGTGTTTAAAGTCATTTCTGTGCCTGAAACGGGTCAAAATTGAAGCTTTTGAGTAAGAAAAACTCTGTAAAAATGGCAATTTTGGTCACTGTGAGGGTTTAAAAAGTGGTTATTCAACATGAGGCTCGATCCAATTGACATTTTGAATCATTTTTGGTACAGTCCAAAAAATCAATTTTCGGATGAAAAACGATGACTCCGGACATGTCAAACATTCCCAAAATGGTCTATAATGATGAAATTTTATCATTTAATCTTTTGACTCTAAATGACTGTTGGATGTGAATTTTGACTTTTTTAACTAAAATAAGTGTGTTTAAAGTCATTTCTGTGCCTGAAACGGGTCAAAATTGAAGCTTTTGAGTAAGCAAAACTCTGTAAAAATGGCAATTTTGGTCACTGTGAGGGTTTAAAAAGTGGTTATTCAACCTGAGGCACGATCCAATTGACATTTTGAATCATTTTTGGTACAGTCCAAAAAATCAATTTTCGGATGAAAAACGATGACTCCGGACATGTCGAACGTTCCCAAAATGGTCTATAATGATGAAATTTTAACATTTAATATTTTGACTCTAAATGACTGTTGGATGTGAATTATGACAATTTCAACTAAAATACGTGTGTTTAAAGTTATTTCTGTGACTGAAACGGGTCAAAATTGAAGCTTTTAAATAAGCAAAACTCTGTAAAAATGGCCATTTTGGTCACTGTGAGGGTTTAAAAAGTGGTTATTCAACATGAGGCACGATCCAATTGACATTTTGAATCATTTTTGGTACAGTCCAAAAAAATCAATTTTCGGATGAAAAACGATGACTCCGGACATGTCGAATGTTCCCAAAATGGTCTATAATGATGACATTTTAACATTTAATCTTTTGACTCTAAATGACTGTTGGATGTGAATTATGACTTTTTCAACTAAAATAAGTGTGTTTAAAGTCATTTCTGTGCCTGAAACGGGTCAAAATTGAAGCTTTTGAGTAAGCAAAACTCTGTAAAAATGGCAATTTTGGTCACTGTGAGGGTTTAAAAAGTGGTTATTCAACATGAGGCAGGATCCAATTGACATTTTGAATCATTTTTGGTACAGTCCAAAAAATCAATTTTCGGATGAAAAACAATGACTCTGGACATGTCGAACGTTCCCAAAATGGTCTATAATGATGAAATTTTAACATTTAATCTTTTGACTCTAAATGACTGTTGGATGTGAATTATGACTTTTTCAACTAAAATAAGTGTGTTTAAAGTCATTTCTGTGACTGAAACGGGTCAAAATTGAAGCTTTTAAATAAGCAAAACTCTGTAAAAATGGCCATTTTGGTCACTGTGAGGGTTTAAAAAGTGGTTATTCAACATGAGGCACGATCCAATTGACATTTTGAATCATTTTTGGTACAGTCCAAAAAATCAATTTTCGGATGAAAAACGATGACTCCGGACATGTCGAACGTTCCCAAAATGGTCTATAATGATGAAATTTTAACATTTAATATTTTGACTCTAAATGACTGTTGGATGTGAATTATGACAATTTCAACTAAAATAAGTGTGTTTAAAGTCATTTCTGTGACTGAAACGGGTCAAAATTGAAGCTTTTAAATAAGCAAAACTCTGTAAAAATGGCCATTTTGGTCACTGTGAGGGTTTAAAAAGTGGTTATTCAACATGAGGCACGATCCAATTGACATTTTGAATCATTTTTGGTACAGTCCAAAAAATCAATTTTCGCATGAAAAACGATGACTCCGGACATGTCAAACGTTCCCAAAATGGTCTATAATGATGAAATTTTAACATTTAATCTTTTGACTCTAAATGACTGTTGGATGTGAATTATGACTTTTTCAACTAAAATAAGTGTGTTTAAAGTCATTTCTGTGCCTGAAACGGGTCAAAATTGAAGCTTTTGGGTAAGAAAAACTCTGTAAAAATGGCAATTTTGGTCACTGTGAGGGTTTAAAAAGTGGTTATTCAACATGAGGCACGATCCCATTGACATTTTGAATCATTTTTGGTACAGTCCAAAAAATCAATTTTCGGATGAAAAACGATGACTCCGGACATGTCGAACGTTCCCAAAATGGTCTATAATGATGAAATTTTAACATTTAATATTTTGACTCTAAATGACTGTTGGATGTGAATTATGACAATTTCAACTAAAATAAGTGTGTTTAAAGTCATTTCTGTGACTGAAACGGGTCAAAATTGAAGCTTTTAAATAAGCGAAACTCTGTAAAAATGGCCATTTTGGTCACTGTGAGGGTTTAAAAAGAGGTTATTCAACATGAGGCACGATCCAATTGACATTTTGAATCATTTTTGGTACAGTCCAAAAAATCAATTTTCGATGAAAAACGATGACTCCGGACATGTCGAACGTTCCCAAAATGGTCTATAATGATGAAATTTTAACATTTAATATTTTGACTCTAAATGACTGTTGGATGTGAATTATGACAATTTCAACTAAAATAAGTGTGTTTAAAGTCATTTCTGTGACTGAAACGGGTCAAAATTGAAGCTTTTAAATAAGCAAAACTCTGTAAAAATGGCCATTTTGGTCACTGTGAGGGTTTAAAAAGTGGTTATTCAACATGAGGCACGATCCAATTGACATTTTGAATCATTTTTGGTACAGTCCAAAAAATCAATTTTCGCATGAAAAACGATGACTCCGGACATGTCAAACATTCCCAAAATGGTCTATAATGATGAAATTTTAACATCTAATCTTTTGACTCTAAATGACTGTTGGATGTGAATTATGACTTTTTCAACTAAAATAAGTGTGTTTAAAGTCATTTCTGTGCCTGAAACGGGTCAAAATTGAAGCTTTTGGGTAAGAAAAACTCTGTAAAAATGGCAATTTTGGTCACTGTGAGGGTTTAAAAAGTGGTTATTCAACATGAGGCACGATCCCATTGACATTTTGAATCATTTTTGGTACAGTCCAAAAAATCAATTTTCGGATGAAAAACGATGACTCCGGACATGTCGAACGTTCCCAAAATGGTCTATAATGATGAAATTTTAACATTTAATCTTTTGACTCTAAATGACTGTTGGATGTGAATTATTACTTTTTCAACTAAAATAAGTGTGTTTAAAGTCATTTCTGTGACTGAAACGGGTCAAAATTGAAGCTTTTAAATAAGCAAAACTCTGTAAAAATGGCCATTTTGGTCACTGTGAGGGTTTAAAAAGTGGTTATTCAACATGAGGCACGATCCAATTGACATTTTGAATCATTTTTGGTACAGTCCAAAAAATCAATTTTCGCATGAAAAACGATGACTCCGGACATGTCAAACATTCCCAAAATGGTCTATAATGATGAAATTTTAACATCTAATCTTTTGACTCTAAATGACTGTTGGATGTGAATTATGACTTTTTCAACTAAAATAAGTGTGTTTAAAGTCATTTCTGTGCCTGAAACGGGTCAAAATTGAAGCTTTTGGGTAAGAAAAACTCTGTAAAAATGGCAATTTTGGTCACTGTGAGGGTTTAAAAAGTGGTTATTCAACATGAGGCACGATCCCATTGACATTTTGAATCATTTTTGGTACAGTCCAAAAAATCAATTTTCGGATGAAAAACGATGACTCCGGACATGTCGAACGTTCCCAAAATGGTCTATAATGATGAAATTTTAACATTTAATCTTTTGACTCTAAATGACTGTTGGATGTGAATTATGACTTTTTCAACTAAAATAAGTGTGTTTAAAGTCATTTCTGTGCCTGAAACGGGTCAAAATTGAAGCTTTTGGGTAAGAAAAACTCTGTAAAAATGGCAATTTTGGTCACTGTGAGGGTTTAAAAAGTGGTTATTCAACATGAGGCACGATCCCATTGACATTTTGAATCATTTTTGGTACAGTCCAAAAAATCAATTTTCGGATGAAAAACGATGACTCCGGACATGTCAAACGTTCCTAAAATGGTCTATAATGATGAAATTTTATCATTTAATCTTTTGACTCTAAATGACTGTTGGATGTGAATTATGACTTTTTCAACTAAAATAAGTGTGTTTAAAGTCATTTCTGTGCCTGACACGGGTCAAAATTGAAGCTTTTGAGTAAGCAAAACTCTGTAAAAATGGCAATTTTGGTCACTGTGAGGGTTTAAAAAGTGGTTATTCAACATGAGGCACGATCCAATTGACATTTTGAATCATTTTTGGTACAGTCCAAAAAAATCAATTTTCGGATGAAAAACGATGACTCCGGACATGTCGAATGTTCCCAAAATGTTCTATAATGATGAAATTTTAACATTTAATCTTTTGACTCTAAATGACTGTTGGATGTGAATTATGACTTTTTCAACTAAAATAAGTGTGTTTAAAGTCATTTCTGTGCCTGAAACGGGTCAAAATTGAAGCTTTTGAGTAAGCAAAACTCTGTAAAAATGGCCATTTTGGTCACTGTGAGGGTTTAAAAAGTGGTTATTCAACATGAGGCACGATCCAATTGACATTTTGAATCATTTTTGGTACAGTCCAAAAAATCAATTTTCGCATGAAAAACGATGACTCCGGACATGTCAAACGTTCCCAAAATGGTCTATAATGATGAAATTTTAACATTTAATCTTTTGACTCTAAATGACTGTTGGATGTGAATTATGACTTTTTCAACTAAAATAAGTGTGTTTAAAGTCATTTCTGTGCCTGAAACGGGTCAAAATTGAAGCTTTTGGTAAGAAAAACTCTGTAAAAATGGCAATTTTGGTCACTGTGAGGGTTTAAAAAGTGGTTATTCAACATGAGGCACGATCCCATTGACATTTTGAATCATTTTTGGTACAGTCCAAAAAATCAATTTTCGGATGAAAAACGATGACTCCGGACATGTCGAACGTTCCAAAAATGGTCTATAATGATGAAATTTTAACATTTAATCTTTTGACTCTAAATGACTGTTGGATGTGAATTATGACATTTTCAACTAAAATAAGTGTGTTTAAAGTCATTTCTGTGCCTGAAACGGGTCAAAATTGAAGCTTTTGAGTAAGCAAAACTCTGTAAAAATGGCAATTTTGGTCACTGTGAGGGTTTAAAAAGTGGTTATTCAACATGAGGCTCGATCCAATTGACATTTTGAATCATTTTTGGTACAGTCCAAAAAATCAATTTTCGGATGAAAAACGATGACTCCGGACATGTCAAACGTTCCCAAAATGGTCTATAATGATGAAATTTTATCATTTAATCTTTTGACTCTAAATGACTGTTGGATGTGAATTATGACTTTTTCAACTAAAATAAGTGTGTTTAAAGTCATTTCTGTGCCTGACACGGGTCAAAATTGAAGCTTTTGAGTAAGCAAAACTCTGTAAAAATGGCAATTTTGGTCACTGTGAGGGTTTAAAAAGTGGTTATTCAATATGAGGCACGATCCAATTGACATTTTGAATCATTTTTGGTACAGTCCAAAAAAATCAATTTTCGGATGAAAAACGATGACTCCGGACATGTCGAATGTTCCCAAAATGGTCTATAATGATGACATTTTAACATTTAATCTTTTGACTCTAAATGACTGTTGGATGTGAATTATGACTTTTTCAACTAAAATAAGTGTGTTTAAAGTCATTTCTGTGCCTGAAACGGGTCAAAATTGAAGCTTTTGAGTAAGCAAAACTCTGTAAAAATGGCAATTTTGGTCACTGTGAGGGTTTAAAAAGTGGTTATTCAACATGAGGCAGGATCCAATTGACATTTTGAATCATTTTTGGTACAGTCCAAAAAATCAATTTTCGGATGAAAAACAATGACTCTGGACATGTCGAACGTTCCCAAAATGGTCTATAATGATGAACTTTTAACATTTAATCTTTTGACTCTAAATGACTGTTGGATGTGAATTATGACTTTTTCAACTAAAATAAGTGTGTTTAAAGTCATTTCTGTGACTGAAACGGGTCAAAATTGAAGCTTTTAAATAAGCAAAACTCTGTAAAAATGGCCATTTTGGTCACTGTGAGGGTTTAAAAAGTGGCTATTCAACATGAGGCACGATCCAATTGACATTTTGAATCATTTTTGGTACAGTCCAAAAAATCAATTTTCGCATGAAAAACGATGACTCCGGACATGTCAAACATTCCCAAAATGGTCTATAATGATGAAATTTTAACATTTAATCTTTTGACTCTAAATGACTGTTGGATGTGAATTATGACTTTTTCAACTAAAATAAGTGTGTTTAAAGTCATTTCTGTGCCTGAAACGGGTCAAAATTGAAGCTTTTGGGTAAGAAAAACTCTGTAAAAATGGCAATTTTGGTCACTGTGAGGGTTTAAAAAGTGGTTATTCAACATGAGGCACGATCCCATTGACATTTTGAATCATTTTTGGTACAGTCCAAAAAATCAATTTTCGATGAAAAACGATGACTCCGGACATGTCAAACGTTCCCAAAATGGTCTATAATGATGAAATTTTATCATTTAATCTTTTGACTCTAAATGACTGTTGGATGTGAATTATGACTTTTTCAACTAAAATAAGTGTGTTTAAAGTCATTTCTGTGCCTGACACGGGTCAAAATTGAAGCTTTTGAGTAAGCAAAACTCTGTAAAAATGGCAATTTTGGTCACTGTGAGGGTTTAAAAAGTGGTTATTCAACATGAGGTACGATCCAATTGACATTTTGAATTATTTTTGGTACAGTCCAAAAAAATCAATTTTCGGATGAAAAACGATGACTCCGGACATGTCGAATGTTCCCAAAATGGTCTATAATGATGACATTTTAACATTTAATCTTTTGACTCTAAATGACTGTTGGATGTGAATTATGACTTTTTCAACTAAAATAAGTGTGTTTAAAGTCATTTCTGTGCCTGAAACGGGTCAAAATTGAAGCTTTTGAGTAAGCAAAACTCTGTAAAAATGGCAATTTTGGTCACTGTGAGGGTTTAAAAAGTGGTTATTCAACATGAGGCAGGATCCAATTGACATTTTGAATCATTTTTGGTACAGTCCAAAAAATCAATTTTCGGATGAAAAACGATGACTCTGGACATGTCGAACGTTCCCAAAATGGTCTATAATGATGAAATTTTAACATTTAATCTTTTGACTCTAAATGACTGTTGGATGTGAATTATGACTTTTTCAACTAAAATAAGTGTGTTTAAAGTCATTTCTGTGCCTGAAACGGGTCAAAATTGAAGCTTTTGGGTAAGAAAAACTCTGTAAAAATGGCAATTTTGGTCACTGTGAGGGTTTAAAAAGTGGTTATTCAACATGAGGCACGATCCCATTGACATTTTGAATCATTTTTGGTACAGTCCAAAAAATCAATTTTCGGATGAAAAACGATGACTCCGGACATGTCGAACGTTCCCAAAATGGTCTATAATGATGAAATTTTAACATTTAATCTTTTGACTCTAAATGACTGTTGGATGTGAATTATGACATTTTCAACTAAAATAAGTGTGTTTAAAGTCATTTCTGTGCCTGAAACGGGTCAAAATTGAAGCTTTTGAGTAAGCAAAACTCTGTAAAAATGGCAATTTTGGTCACTGTGAGGGTTTAAAAAGTGGTTATTCAACATGAGGCTCGATCCAATTGACATTTTGAATCATTTTTGGTACAGTCCAAAAAATCAATTTTCGGATGAAAAACGATGACTCCGGACATGTCAAACGTTCCCAAAATGGTCTATAATGATGAAATTTTATCATTTAATCTTTTGACTCTAAATGACTGTTGGATGTGAATTATGACTTTTTCAACTAAAATAAGTGTGTTTAAAGTCATTTCTGTGACTGAAACGGGTCAAAATTGAAGCTTTTGAGTAAGCAAAACTCTGTAAAAATGGCAATTTTGGTCACTGTGAGGGTTTAAAAAGTGGTTATTCAACATGAGGCTCGATCCAATTGACATTTTGAATCATTTTTGGTACAGTCCAAAAAAATCAATTTTCGGATGAAAAACGATGACTCCGGACATGTCAAACGTTCCCAAAATGGTCTATAATGATGAAATTTTACCATTTAATCTTTTGACTGTAAATGACTGTTGGACGTGAAATATGACTTTTTCAACTAAAATAAGTGTGTTTAAAGTCATTTCTGTGCCTGACACGGGTCAAAATTGAAGCTTTTGAGTAAGCAAAACTTTGTAAAAATGGCAATTTTGGTCACTGTGAGGGTTTAAAAAGTGGTTATTCAACATGAGGCACGATCCAATTGACATTTTGAATCATTTTTGGTACAGTCCCAAAAAATCAGTTTTCGGATGAAAAACGATGACTCCGGACATGTCGAACGTTCCCAAAATGGTCTATAATGATGAAATTTTAACATTTAATCTTTTGACTCTAAATGACTGTTGGATGTGAATTATGACTTTTTCAACTAAAATAAGTGTGTTTAAAGTCATTTCTGTGCCTGAAACGGGTCAAAATTGAAGCTTTTGAGTAAGCAAAACTCTGTAAAAATGGCAATTTTGGTCACTGTGAGGGTTTAAAAAGTGGTTATTCAACATGAGGCACGATCCAATTGGCATTTTGAATCATTTTTGGTACAGTCCAAAAAAATCAATTTTCGGATGAAAAACGATGACTCCCGACATGTCGAACGTTCCCAAAATGGTCTATAATGATGAAATTTTAACATTTAATCTTTTGACTCTAAATGACTGTTGGATGTGAATTATGACTTTTTCAACTAAAATAAGTGTGTTTAAAGTCATTTCTGTGCCTGAAACGGGTCAAAATTGAAGCTTTTGAGTAAGAAAAACTCTGTAAAAATGGCAATTTTGGTCACTGTGAGGGTTTAAAAAGTGGTTATTCAACATGAGGCTCGATCCAATTGACATTTTGAATCATTTTTGGTACAGTCCAAAAAATCAATTTTCGGATGAAAAACAATGACTCCGGACATGTCAAACATTCCCAAAATGGTCTATAATGATGAAATTTTATCATTTAATCTTTTGACTCTAAATGACTGTTGGATGTGAATTTTGACTTTTTTAACTAAAATAAGTGTGTTTAAAGTCATTTCTGTGCCTGAAACGGGTCAAAATTGAAGCTTTTGAGTAAGCAAAACTCTGTAAAAATGGCAATTTTGGTCACTGTGAGGGTTTAAAAAGTGGTTATTCAACCTGAGGCACGATCCAATTGACATTTTGAATCATTTTTGGTACAGTCCAAAAAATCAATTTTCGGATGAAAAACGATGACTCGGGACATGTCGAACGTTCCCAAAATGGTCTATAATGATGAAATTTTAACATTTAATATTTTGACTCTAAATGACTGTTGGATGTGAATTATGACAATTTCAACTAAAATACGTGTGTTTAAAGTTATTTCTGTGACTGAAACGGGTCAAAATTGAAGCTTTTAAATAAGCAAAACTCTGTAAAAATGGCCATTTTGGTCACTGTGAGGGTTTAAAAAGTGGTTATTCAACATGAGGCACGATCCAATTGACATTTTGAATCATTTTTGGTACAGTCCAAAAAAATCAATTTTCGGATGAAAAACGATGACTCCGGACATGTCGAATGTTCCCAAAATGGTCTATAATGATGACATTTTAACATTTAATCTTTTGACTCTAAATGACTGTTGGATGTGAATTATGACTTTTTCAACTAAAATAAGTGTGTTTAAAGTCATTTCTGTGCCTGAAACGGGTCAAAATTGAAGCTTTTGAGTAAGCAAAACTCTGTAAAAATGGCAATTTTGGTCACTGTGAGGGTTTAAAAAGTGGTTATTCAACATGAGGCAGGATCCAATTGACATTTTGAATCATTTTTGGTACAGTCCAAAAAATCAATTTTCGGATGAAAAACAATGACTCTGGACATGTCGAACGTTCCCAAAATGGTCTATAATGATGAAATTTTAACATTTAATCTTTTGACTCTAAATGACTGTTGGATGTGAATTATGACTTTTTCAACTAAAATAAGTGTGTTTAAAGTCATTTCTGTGACTGAAACGGGTCAAAATTGAAGCTTTTAAATAAGCAAAACTCTGTAAAAATGGCCATTTTGGTCACTGTGAGGGTTTAAAAAGTGGTTATTCAACATGAGGCACGATCCAATTGACATTTTGAATCATTTTTGGTACAGTCCAAAAAATCAATTTTCGGATGAAAAACGATGACTCCGGACATGTCGAACGTTCCCAAAATGGTCTATAATGATGAAATTTTAACATTTAATATTTTGACTCTAAATGACTGCTGGATGTGAATTATGACAATTTCAACTAAAATAAGTGTGTTTAAAGTCATTTCTGTGACTGAAACGGGTCAAAATTGAAGCTTTTAAATAAGCAAAACTCTGTAAAAATGGCCATTTTGGTCACTGTGAGGGTTTAAAAAGTGGTTATTCAACATGAGGCACGATCCAATTGACATTTTGAATCATTTTTGGTACAGTCCAAAAAATCAATTTTCGGATGAAAAACGATGACTCTGGACATGTCGAACGTTCCCAAAATGGTCTATAATGATGAAATTTTAACATTTAATCTTTTGACTCTAAATGACTGTTGGATGTGAATTATGACTTTTTCAACTAAAATAAGTGTGTTTAAAGTCATTTCTGTGCCTGAAACGGGTCAAAATTGAAGCTTTTGAGTAAGAAAAACTCTGTAAAAATGGCAATTTTGGTCACTGTGAGGGTTTAAAAAGTGGTTATTCAACATGAGGCTCGATCCAATTGACATTTTGAATCATTTTTGGTACAGTCCAAAAAATCAATTTTCGGATGAAAAACGATGACTCCGGACATGTCAAACATTCCCAAAATGGTCTATAATGATGAAATTTTATCATTTAATCTTTTGACTCTAAATGACTGTTGGATGTGAATTTTGACTTTTTTAACTAAAATAAGTGTGTTTAAAGTCATTTCTGTGCCTGAAACGGGTCAAAATTGAAGCTTTTGAGTAAGCAAAACTCTGTAAAAATGGCAATTTTGGTCACTGTGAGGGTTTAAAAAGTGGTTATTCAACCTGAGGCACGATCCAATTGACATTTTGAATCATTTTTGGTACAGTCCAAAAAATCAATTTTCGGATGAAAAACGATGACTCGGGACATGTCGAACGTTCCCAAAATGGTCTATAATGATGAAATTTTAACATTTAATATTTTGACTCTAAATGACTGTTGGATGTGAATTATGACAATTTCAACTAAAATACGTGTGTTTAAAGTTATTTCTGTGACTGAAACGGGTCAAAATTGAAGCTTTTAAATAAGCAAAACTCTGTAAAAATGGCCATTTTGGTCACTGTGAGGGTTTAAAAAGTGGTTATTCAACATGAGGCACGATCCAATTGACATTTTGAATAATTTTTGGTACAGTCCAAAAAAATCAATTTTCGGATGAAAAACGATGACTCCGGACATGTCGAATGTTCCCAAAATGGTCTATAATGATGACATTTTAACATTTAATCTTTTGACTCTAAATGACTGTTGGATGTGAATTATGACTTTTTCAACTAAAATAAGTGTGTTTAAAGTCATTTCTGTGCCTGAAACGGGTCAAAATTGAAGCTTTTGAGTAAGCAAAACTCTGTAAAAATGGCAATTTTGGTCACTGTGAGGGTTTAAAAAGTGGTTATTCAACATGAGGCACGATCCAATTGACATTTTGAATCATTTTTGGTACAGTCCAAAAAATCAATTTTCGGATGAAAAACGATGACTCCGGACATGTCGAACATTCCCAAAATGGTCTATAATGATGAAATTTTAACATTTAATATTTTGACTCTAAATGACTGTTGGATGTGAATTATGACAATTTCAACTAAAATAAGTGTGTTTAAAGTCATTTCTGTGACTGAAACGGGTCAAAATTGAAGCTTTTAAATAAGCAAAACTCTGTAAAAATGGCCATTTTGGTCACTGTGAGGGTTTAAAAAGTGGTTATTCAACATGAGGCACGATCCAATTGACATTTTGAATCATTTTTGGTACAGTCCAAAAAATCAATTTTCGCATGAAAAACGATGACTCCGGACATGTCAAACGTTCCCAAAATGGTCTATAATGATGAAATTTTAACATTTATTCTTTTGACTCTAAATGACTGTTGGATGTGAATTATGACTTTTTCAACTAAAATAAGTGTGTTTAAAGTCATTTCTGTGCCTGAAACGGGTCAAAATTGAAGCTTTTGGGTAAGAAAAACTCTGTAAAAATGGCAATTTTGGTCACTGTGAGGGTTTAAAAAGTGGTTATTCAACATGAGGCACGATCCCATTGACATTTTGAATCATTTTTGGTACAGTCCAAAAAATCAATTTTCGGATGAAAAACGATGACTCCGGACATGTCGAACGTTCCCAAAATGGTCTATAATGATGAAATTTTAACATTTAATCTTTTGACTCTAAATGACTGTTGGATGTGAATTATGACTTTTTCAACTAAAATAAGTGTGTTTAAAGTCATTTCTGTGCCTGAAACGGGTCAAAATTAAAGCTTTTGAGTAAGCAAAACTCTGTAAAAATGGCAATTTTGGTCACTGTGAGGGTTTAAAAAGTGGTTATTCAACATGAGGCACGATCCAATTAACATTTTGAATCATTTTTGGTACAGTCCAAAAAATCATTTTTCAGATGAAAAACGATGACTCCGGACATGTCGAACGTTCCCAAAATGGTCTATAATGATGAAATTTTAACATTTAATCTTTTGACTCTAAATGACTGTTGGATGTGAATTATGACTTTTTCAACTAAAATAAGTGTGTTTAAAGTCATTTCTGTGACTGAAACGGGTCAAAATTGAAGCTTTTGAGTAAGCAAAACTCTGTAAAAATTGGCATTTTGGTCACTGTGAGGGTTTAAAAAGTGGTTATTCAACATGAGGCTCGATCCAATTGACATTTTGAATCATTTTTGGTACAGTCCAAAAAATCAATTTTCGGATGAAAAACGATGACTCCGGACATGTCAAACATTCCCAAAATGGTCTATAATGATGAAATTTTATCATTTAATCTTTTGACTCTAAATGACTGTTGGATGTGAATTTTGACTTTTTTAACTAAAATAAGTGTGTTTAAAGTCATTTCTGTGCCTGAAACGGGTCAAAATTGAAGCTTTTGAGTAAGCAAAACTCTGTAAAAATGGCAATTTTGGTCACTGTGAGGGTTTAAAAAGTGGTTATTCAACCTGAGGCACGATCCAATTGACATTTTGAATCATTTTTGGTACAGTCCAAAAAATCAATTTTCGGATGAAAAACGATGACTCCGGACATGTCGAACGTTCCCAAAATGGTCTATAATGATTAAATTTTAACATTTAATATTTTGACTCTAAATGACTGTTGGATGTGAATTATGACAATTTCAACTAAAATACGTGTGTTTAAAGTTATTTCTGTGACTGAAACGGGTCAAAATTGAAGCTTTTAAATAAGCAAAACTCTGTAAAAATGGCCATTTTGGTCACTGTGAGGGTTTAAAAAGTTGTTATTCAACATGAGGCACGATCCAATTGACATTTTGAATCATTTTTGGTACAGTCCAAAAAAATCAATTTTCGGATGAAAAACGATGACTCCGGACATGTCGAATGTTCCCAAAATGTTCTATAATGATGAAATTTTAACATTTAATCTTTTGACTCTAAATGACTGTTGGATGTGAATTATGACTTTTTCAACTAAAATAAGTGTGTTTAAAGTCATTTCTGTGCCTGAAACGGGTCAAAATTGAAGCTTTTGAGTAAGCAAAACTCTGTAAAAATGGCAATTTTGGTCACTGTGAGGGTTTAAAAAGTGGTTATTCAACATGAGGCTCGATCCAATTGACATTTTGAATCATTTTTGGTACAGTCCAAAAAATAAATTTTCGGATGAAAAACGATGACTCCGGACATGTCAAACGTTCCCAAAATGGTCTATAATGATGAAATTTTATCATTTAATCTTTTGACTCTAAATGACTGTTGGATGTGAATTATGACTTTTTCAACTAAAATAAGTGTGTTTAAAGTCATTTCTGTGCCTGACACGGGTCAAAATTGAAGCTTTTGAGTAAGCAAAACTCTGTAAAAATGGCAATTTTGGTCACTGTGAGGGTTTAAAAAGTGGTTATTCAACATGAGGTACGATCCAATTGACATTTTGAATCATTTTTGGTACAGTCCAAAAAAATCAATTTTCGGATGAAAAACGATGACTCCGGACATGTCGAACGTTCCCAAAATGGTCTATAATGATGAAATTTTAACATTTAATCTTTTGACTCTAAATGACTGTTGGATGTGAATTATGACTTTTTCAACTAAAATAAGTGTGTTTAAAGTCATTTCTGTGCCTGAAACGGGTCAAAATTGAAGCTTTTGGGTAAGAAAAACTCTGTAAAAATGGCAATTTTGGTCACTGTGAGGGTTTAAAAAGTGGTTATTCAACATGAGGCACGATCCCATTGACATTTTGAATCATTTTTGGTACAGTCCAAAAAATCAATTTTCGGATGAAAAACGATGACTCCGGACATGTCGAACGTTCCCAAAATGGTCTATAATGATGAAATTTTAACATTTAATCTTTTGACTCTAAATGACTGTTGGATGTGAATTATGACTTTTTCAACTAAAATAAGTGTGTTTAAAGTCATTTCTGTGCCTGAAACGGGTCAAAATTAAAGCTTTTGAGTAAGCAAAACTCTGTAAAAATGGCAATTTTGGTCACTGTGAGGGTTTAAAAAGTGGTTATTCAACATGAGGCACGATCCAATTAACATTTTGAATCATTTTTGGTACAGTCCAAAAAATCATTTTTCAGATGAAAAACGATGACTCCGGACATGTCGAACGTTCCCAAAATGGTCTATAATGATGAAATTTTAACATTTAATCTTTTGACTCTAAATGACTGTTGGATGTGAATTATGACTTTTTCAACTAAAATAAGTGTGTTTAAAGTCATTTCTGTGACTGAAACGGGTCAAAATTGAAGCTTTTGAGTAAGCAAAACTCTGTAAAAATTGGCATTTTGGTCACTGTGAGGGTTTAAAAAGTGGTTATTCAACATGAGGCTCGATCCAATTGACATTTTGAATCATTTTTGGTACAGTCCAAAAAATCAATTTTCGGATGAAAAACGATGACTCCGGACATGTCGAACGTTCCCAAAATGGTCTATAATGATTAAATTTTAACATTTAATATTTTGACTCTAAATGACTGTTGGATGTGAATTATGACAATTTCAACTAAAATACGTGTGTTTAAAGTTATTTCTGTGACTGAAACGGGTCAAAATTGAAGCTTTTAAATAAGCAAAACTCTGTAAAAATGGCCATTTTGGTCACTGTGAGGGTTTAAAAAGTTGTTATTCAACATGAGGCACGATCCAATTGACATTTTGAATCATTTTTGGTACAGTCCAAAAAAATCAATTTTCGGATGAAAAACGATGACTCCGGACATGTCGAATGTTCCCAAAATGTTCTATAATGATGAAATTTTAACATTTAATCTTTTGACTCTAAATGACTGTTGGATGTGAATTATGACTTTTTCAACTAAAATAAGTGTGTTTAAAGTCATTTCTGTGCCTGAAACGGGTCAAAATTGAAGCTTTTGAGTAAGCAAAACTCTGTAAAAATGGCAATTTTGGTCACTGTGAGGGTTTAAAAAGTGGTTATTCAACATGAGGCTCGATCCAATTGACATTTTGAATCATTTTTGGTACAGTCCAAAAAATAAATTTTCGGATGAAAAACGATGACTCCGGACATGTCAAACGTTCCCAAAATGGTCTATAATGATGAAATTTTATCATTTAATCTTTTGACTCTAAATGACTGTTGGATGTGAATTATGACTTTTTCAACTAAAATAAGTGTGTTTAAAGTCATTTCTGTGCCTGACACGGGTCAAAATTGAAGCTTTTGAGTAAGCAAAACTCTGTAAAAATGGCAATTTTGGTCACTGTGAGGGTTTAAAAAGTGGTTATTCAACATGAGGTACGATCCAATTGACATTTTGAATCATTTTTGGTACAGTCCAAAAAAATCAATTTTCGGATGAAAAACGATGACTCCGGACATGTCGAACGTTCCCAAAATGGTCTATAATGATGAAATTTTAACATTTAATCTTTTGACTCTAAATGACTGTTGGATGTGAATTATGACTTTTTCAACTAAAATAAGTGTGTTTAAAGTCATTTCTGTGCCTGAAACGGGTCAAAATTGAAGCTTTTGGGTAAGAAAAACTCTGTAAAAATGGCAATTTTGGTCACTGTGAGGGTTTAAAAAGTGGTTATTCAACATGAGGCACGATCCCATTGACATTTTGAATCATTTTTGGTACAGTCCAAAAAATCAATTTTCGGATGAAAAACGATGACTCCGGACATGTCGAACGTTCCCAAAATGGTCTATAATGATGAAATTTTAACATTTAATCTTTTGACTCTAAATGACTGTTGGATGTGAATTATGACTTTTTCAACTAAAATAAGTGTGTTTAAAGTCATTTCTGTGCCTGAAACGGGTCAAAATTAAAGCTTTTGAGTAAGCAAAACTCTGTAAAAATGGCAATTTTGGTCACTGTGAGGGTTTAAAAAGTGGTTATTCAACATGAGGCACGATCCAATTAACATTTTGAATCATTTTTGGTACAGTCCAAAAAATCATTTTTCAGATGAAAAACGATGACTCCGGACATGTCGAACGTTCCCAAAATGGTCTATAATGATGAAATTTTAACATTTAATCTTTTGACTCTAAATGACTGTTGGATGTGAATTATGACTTTTTCAACTAAAATAAGTGTGTTTAAAGTCATTTCTGTGACTGAAACGGGTCAAAATTGAAGCTTTTGAGTAAGCAAAACTCTGTAAAAATTGGCATTTTGGTCACTGTGAGGGTTTAAAAAGTGGTTATTCAACATGAGGCTCGATCCAATTGACATTTTGAATCATTTTTGGTACAGTCCAAAAAATCAATTTTCGGATGAAAAACGATGACTCCGGACATGTCAAACATTCCCAAAATGGTCTATAATGATGAAATTTTATCATTTAATCTTTTGACTCTAAATGACTGTTGGATGTGAATTTTGACTTTTTTAACTAAAATAAGTGTGTTTAAAGTCATTTCTGTGCCTGAAACGGGTCAAAATTGAAGCTTTTGAGTAAGCAAAACTCTGTAAAAATGGCAATTTTGGTCACTGTGAGGGTTTAAAAAGTGCTTATTCAACCTGAGGCACGATCCAATTGACATTTTGAATCATTTTTGGTACAGTCCAAAAAATCAATTTTCGGATGAAAAACGATGACTCCGGACATGTCGAACGTTCCCAAAATGGTCTATAATGATTAAATTTTAACATTTAATATTTTGACTCTAAATGACTGTTGGATGTGAATTATGACAATTTCAACTAAAATACGTGTGTTTAAAGTTATTTCTGTGACTGAAACGGGTCAAAATTGAAGCTTTTAAATAAGCAAAACTCTGTAAAAATGGCCATTTTGGTCACTGTGAGGGTTTAAAAAGTGGTTATTCAACATGAGGCTCGATCCAATTGACATTTTGAATCATTTTTGGTACAGTCCAAAAAATCAATTTTCGGATGAAAAACGATGACTCCGGACATGTCAAACGTTCCCAAAATGGTCTATAATGATGAAATTTTATCATTTAATCTTTTGACTCTAAATGACTGTTGGATGTGAATTATGACTTTTTCAACTAAAATAAGTGTGTTTAAAGTCATTTCTGTGCCTGACACGGGTCAAAATTGAAGCTTTTGAGTAAGCAAAACTCTGTAAAAATGGCAATTTTGGTCACTGTGAGGGTTTAAAAAGTGGTTATTCAACATGAGGTACGATCCAATTGACATTTTGAATCATTTTTGGTACAGTCCAAAAAAATCAATTTTCGGATGAAAAACGATGACTCCGGACATGTCGAATGTTCCCAAAATGGTCTATAATGATGACATTTTAACATTTAATCTTTTGACTCTAAATGACTGTTGGATGTGAATTATGACTTTTTCAACTAAAATAAGTGTGTTTAAAGTCATTTCTGTGCCTGAAACGGGTCAAAATTGAAGCTTTTGAGTAAGCAAAACTCTGTAAAAATGGCAATTTTGGTCACTGTGAGGGTTTAAAAAGTGGTTATTCAACATGAGGCTCGATCCAATTGACATTTTGAATCATTTTTGGTACAGTCCAAAAAATCAATTTTCGGATGAAAAACGATGACTCCGGACATGTCAAACGTTCCTAAAATGGTCTATAATGATGAAATTTTATCATTTAATCTTTTGACTCTAAATGACTGTTGGATGTGAATTTTGACTTTTTTAACTAAAATAAGTGTGTTTAAAGTCATTTCTGTGCCTGAAACGGGTCAAAATTGAAGCTTTTGAGTAAGCAAAACTCTGTAAAAATGGCCATTTTGGTCACAGTGAGGGTTTAAAAAGTGGTTATTCAACATGAGGCACGATCCAATTGACATTTTGAATCATTTTTGGTACAGTCCAAAAAATCAATTTTCGATGAAAAACGATGACTCCGGACATGTCGAACGTTCCCAAAATGGTCTATAATGATGAAATTTTAACATTTAATATTTTGACTCTAAATGACTGTTGGATGTGAATTATGACTTTTTCAACTAAAATAAGTGTGTTTAAAGTCATTTCTGTGCCTGAAACGGGTCAAAATTGAAGCTTTTGAGTAAGCAAAACTCTGTAAAAATGGCAATTTTGGTCACTGTGAGGGTTTAAAAAGTGGTTATTCAACATGAGGCAGGATCCAATTGACATTTTGAATCATTTTTGGTACAGTCCAAAAAATCAATTTTCGGATGAAAAACAATGACTCTGGACATGTCGAACGTTCCCAAAATGGTCTATAATGATGAAATTTTAACATTTAATCTTTTGACTCTAAATGACTGTTGGATGTGAATTATGACTTTTTCAACTAAAATAAGTGTGTTTAAAGTCATTTCTGTGACTGAAACGGGTCAAAATTGAAGCTTTTAAATAAGCAAAACTCTGTAAAAATGGCCATTTTGGTCACTGTGAGGGTTTAAAAAGTGGTTATTCAACATGAGGCACGATCCAATTGACATTTTGAATCATTTTTTGTACAGTCCAAAAAATCAATTTTCGGATGAAAAACGATGACTCCGGACATGTCGAACGTTCCCAAAATGGTCTATAATGATGAAATTTTAACATTTAATATTTTGACTCTAAATGACTGTTGGATGTGAATTATGACAATTTCAACTAAAATAAGTGTGTTTAAAGTCATTTCTGTGACTGAAACGGGTCAAAATTGAAGCTTTTAAATAAGCAAAACTCTGTAAAAATGGCCATTTTGGTCACTGTGAGGGTTTAAAAAGTGGTTATTCAACATGAGGCACGATCCAATTGACATTTTGAATCATTTTTGGTACAGTCCAAAAAATCAATTTTCGCATGAAAAACGATGACTCCGGACATGTCAAACGTTCCCAAAATGGTCTATAATGATGAAATTTTAACATTTAATCTTTTGACTCTAAATGACTGTTGGATGTGAATTATGACTTTTTCAACTAAAATAAGTGTGTTTAAAGTCATTTCTGTGCCTGAAACGGGTCAAAATTGAAGCTTTTGGGTAAGAAAAACTCTGTAAAAATGGCAATTTTGGTCACTGTGAGGGTTTAAAAAGTGGTTATTCAACATGAGGCACGATCCCATTGACATTTTGAATCATTTTTGGTACAGTCCAAAAAATAAATTTTCGGATGAAAAACGATGACTCCGGACATGTCGAACGTTCCCAAAATGGTCTATAATGATGAAATTTTAACATTTAATCTTTTGACTCTAAATGACTGTTGGATCTGAATTATGACTTTTTCAACTAAAATAAGTGTGTTTAAAGTCATTTCTGTGCCTGAAACGGGTCAAAATTAAAGCTTTTGAGTAAGCAAAACTCTGTAAAAATGGCAATTTTGGTCACTGTGAGGGTTTAAAAAGTGGTTATTCAACATGAGGCACGATCCAATTAACATTTTGAATCATTTTTGGTACAGTCCAAAAAATCATTTTTCAGATGAAAAACGATGACTCCGGACATGTCGAACGTTCCCAAAATGGTCTATAATGATGAAATTTTAACATTTAATCTTTTGACTCTAAATGACTGTTGGATGTGAATTATGACTTTTTCAACTAAAATAAGTGTGTTTAAAGTCATTTCTGTGACTGAAACGGGTCAAAATTGAAGCTTTTGAGTAAGCAAAACTCTGTAAAAATTGGCATTTTGGTCACTGTGAGGGTTTAAAAAGTGGTTATTCAACATGAGGCTCGATCCAATTGACATTTTGAATCGATTTTGGTACAGTCCAAAAAATCAATTTTCGGATGAAAAACGATGACTCCGGACATGTCAAACATTCCCAAAATGGTCTATAATGATGAAATTTTATCATTTAATCTTTTGACTCTAAATGACTGTTGGATGTGAATTTTGACTTTTTTAACTAAAATAAGTGTGTTTAAAGTCATTTCTGTGCCTGAAACGGGTCAAAATTGAAGCTTTTGAGTAAGCAAAACTCTGTAAAAATGGCAATTTTGGTCACTGTGAGGGTTTAAAAAGTGGTTATTCAACCTGAGGCACGATCCAATTGACATTTTGAATCATTTTTGGTACAGTCCAAAAAATCAATTTTCGGATGAAAAACGATGACTCCGGACATGTCGAACGTTCCCAAAATGGTCTATAATGATGAAATTTTAACATTTAATATTTTGACTCTAAATGACTGTTGGATGTGAATTATGACAATTTCAACTAAAATACGTGTGTTTAAAGTTATTTCTGTGACTGAAACGGGTCAAAATTGAAGCTTTTAAATAAGCAAAACTCTGTAAAAATGGCCATTTTGGTCACTGTGAGGGTTTAAAAAGTGGTTATTCAACATGAGGCACGATCCAATTGACATTTTGAATCATTTTTGGTACAGTCCAAAAAAATCAATTTTCGGATGAAAAACGATGACTCCGGACATGTCGAATGTTCCCAAAATGGTCTATAATGATGACATTTTAACATTTAATCTTTTGACTCTAAATGACTGTTGGATGTGAATTATGACTTTTTCAACTAAAATAAGTGTGTTTAAAGTCATTTCTGTGCCTGACACGGGTCAAAATTGAAGCTTTTGAGTAAGCAAAACTCTGTAAAAATGGCAATTTTGGTCACTGTGAGGGTTTAAAAAGTGGTTATTCAACATGAGGTACGATCCAATTGACATTTTGAATCATTTTTGGTACAGTCCAAAAAAATCAATTTTCGGATGAAAAACGATGACTCCGGACATGTCGAATGTTCCCAAAATGGTCTATAATGATGACATTTTAACATTTAATCTTTTGACTCTAAATGACTGTTGGATGTCAATTATGACTTTTTCAACTAAAATAAGTGTGTTTAAAGTCATTTCTGTGCCTGAAACGGGTCAAAATTGAAGCTTTTGAGTAAGCAAAACTCTGTAAAAATGGCAATTTTGGTCACTGTGAGGGTTTAAAAAGTGGTTATTCAACATGAGGCTCGATCCAATTGACATTTTGAATCATTTTTGGTACAGTCCAAAAAATCAATTTTCGGATGAAAAACGATGACTCCGGACATGTCAAACGTTCCTAAAATGGTCTATAATGATGAAATTTTATCATTTAATCTTTTGACTCTAAATGACTGTTGGATGTGAATTTTGACTTTTTTAACTAAAATAAGTGTGTTTAAAGTCATTTCTGTGCCTGAAACGGGTCAAAATTGAAGCTTTTGAGTAAGCAAAACTCTGTAAAAATGGCCATTTTGGTCACAGTGAGGGTTTAAAAAGTGGTTATTCAACATGAGGCACGATCCAATTGACATTTTGAATCATTTTTGGTACAGTCCAAAAAATCAATTTTCGATGAAAAACGATGACTCCGGACATGTCGAACGTTCCCAAAATGGTCTATAATGATGAAATTTTAACATTTAATATTTTGACTCTAAATGACTGTTGGATGTGAATTATGACTTTTTCAACTAAAATAAGTGTGTTTAAAGTCATTTCTGTGCCTGAAACGGGTCAAAATTGAAGCTTTTGAGTAAGCAAAACTCTGTAAAAATGGCAATTTTGGTCACTGTGAGGGTTTAAAAAGTGGTTATTCAACATGAGGCAGGATCCAATTGACATTTTGAATCATTTTTGGTACAGTCCAAAAAATCAATTTTCGGATGAAAAACAATGACTCTGGACATGTCGAACGTTCCCAAAATGGTCTATAATGATGAAATTTTAACATTTAATCTTTTGACTCTAAATGACTGTTGGATGTGAATTATGACTTTTTCAACTAAAATAAGTGTGTTTAAAGTCATTTCTGTGACTGAAACGGGTCAAAATTGAAGCTTTTAAATAAGCAAAACTCTGTAAAAATGGCCATTTTGGTCACTGTGAGGGTTTAAAAAGTGGTTATTCAACATGAGGCACGATCCAATTGACATTTTGAATCATTTTTGGTACAGTCCAAAAAATCAATTTTCGGATGAAAAACGATGACTCCGGACATGTCGAACGTTCCCAAAATGGTCTATAATGATGAAATTTTAACATTTAATATTTTGACTCTAAATGACTGTTGGATGTGAATTATGACAATTTCAACTAAAATAAGTGTGTTTAAAGTCATTTCTGTGACTGAAACGGGTCAAAATTGAAGCTTTTAAATAAGCAAAACTCTGTAAAAATGGCCATTTTGGTCACTGTGAGGGTTTAAAAAGTGGTTATTCAACATGAGGCACGATCCAATTGACATTTTGAATCATTTTTGGTACAGTCCAAAAAATCAATTTTCGCATGAAAAACGATGACTCCGGACATGTCAAACGTTCCCAAAATGGTCTATAATGATGAAATTTTAACATTTAATCTTTTGACTCTAAATGACTGTTGGATGTGAATTATGACTTTTTCAACTAAAATAAGTGTGTTTAAAGTCATTTCTGTGCCTGAAACGGGTCAAAATTGAAGCTTTTGGGTAAGAAAAACTCTGTAAAAATGGCAATTTTGGTCACTGTGAGGGTTTAAAAAGTGGTTATTCAACATGAGGCACGATCCCATTGACATTTTGAATCATTTTTGGTACAGTCCAAAAAATCAATTTTCGGATGAAAAACGATGACTCCGGACATGTCGAACGTTCCCAAAATGGTCTATAATGATGAAATTTTAACATTTAATCTTTTGACTCTAAATGACTGTTGGATCTGAATTATGACTTTTTCAACTAAAATAAGTGTGTTTAAAGTCATTTCTGTGCCTGAAACGGGTCAAAATTAAAGCTTTTGAGTAAGCAAAACTCTGTAAAAATGGCAATTTTGGTCACTGTGAGGGTTTAAAAAGTGGTTATTCAACATGAGGCACGATCCAATTAACATTTTGAATCATTTTTGGTACAGTCCAAAAAATCATTTTTCAGATGAAAAACGATGACTCCGGACATGTCGAACGTTCCCAAAATGGTCTATAATGATGAAATTTTAACATTTAATCTTTTGACTCTAAATGACTGTTGGATGTGAATTATGACTTTTTCAACTAAAATAAGTGTGTTTAAAGTCATTTCTGTGACTGAAACGGGTCAAAATTGAAGCTTTTGAGTAAGCAAAACTCTGTAAAAATTGGCATTTTGGTCACTGTGAGGGTTTAAAAAGTGGTTATTCAACATGAGGCTCGATCCAATTGACATTTTGAATCATTTTTGGTACAGTCCAAAAAATCAATTTTCGGATGAAAAACGATGACTCCGGACATGTCAAACATTCCCAAAATGGTCTATAATGATGAAATTTTATCATTTAATCTTTTGACTCTAAATGACTGTTGGATGTGAATTTTGACTTTTTTAACTAAAATAAGTGTGTTTAAAGTCATTTCTGTGCCTGAAACGGGTCAAAATTGAAGCTTTTGAGTAAGCAAAACTCTGTAAAAATGGCAATTTTGGTCACTGTGAGGGTTTAAAAAGTGGTTATTCAACCTGAGGCACGATCCAATTGACATTTTGAATCATTTTTGGTACAGTCCAAAAAATCAATTTTCGGATGAAAAACGATGACTCCGGACATGTCGAACGTTCCCAAAATGGTCTATAATGATGAAATTTTAACATTTGATATTTTGACTCTAAATGACTGTTGGATGTGAATTATGACAATTTCAACTAAAATACGTGTGTTTAAAGTTATTTCTGTGACTGAAACGGGTCAAAATTGAAGCTTTTAAATAAGCAAAACTCTGTAAAAATGGCCATTTTGGTCACTGTGAGGGTTTAAAAAGTGGTTATTCAACATGAGGCACGATCCAATTGACATTTTGAATCATTTTTGGTACAGTCCAAAAAATCAATTTTCGGATGAAAAACGATGACTCCGGACATGTCGAACGATCCCAAAATGGTCTATAATGATGAAATTTTAACATTTAATATTTTGACTCTAAATGACTGTTGGATGTGAATTATGACAATTTCAACTAAAATAAGTGTGTTTAAAGTCATTTCTGTGACTGAAACGGGTCAAAATTGAAGCTTTTAAATAAGCAAAACTCTGTAAAAATGGCCATTTTGGTCACTGTGAGGGTTTAAAAAGTGGTTATTCAACATGAGGCACGATCCAATTGACATTTTGAATCATTTTTGGTACAGTCCAAAAAATCAATTTTCGCATGAAAAACGATGACTCCGGACATGTCAAACGTTCCCAAAATGGTCTATAATGATGAAATTTTAACATTTAATCTTTTGACTCTAAATGACTGTTGGATGTGAATTATGACTTTTTCAACTAAAATAAGTGTGTTTAAAGTCATTTCTGTGCCTGAAACGGGTCAAAATTGAAGCTTTTGGGTAAGAAAAACTCTGTAAAAATGGCAATTTTGGTCACTGTGAGGGTTTAAAAAGTGGTTATTCAACATGAGGCACGATCCCATTGACATTTTGAATCATTTTTGGTACAGTCCAAAAAATCAATTTTCGGATGAAAAACGATGACTCCGGACATGTCGAACGTTCCCAAAATGGTCTATAATGATGAAATTTTAACATTTAATCTTTTGACTCTAAATGACTGTTGGATGTGAATTTTGACTTTTTTAACTAAAATAAGTGTGTTTAAAGTCATTTCTGTGCCTGAAACGGGTCAAAATTGAAGCTTTTGAGTAAGCAAAACTCTGTAAAAATGGCAATTTTGGTCACTGTGAGGGTTTAAAAAGTGGTTATTCAACCTGAGGCACGATCCAATTGACATTTTGAATCATTTTTGGTACAGTCCAAAAAATCAATTTTCGGATGAAAAGCGATGACTCCGGACATGTCGAACGTTCCCAAAATGGTCTATAATGATGAAATTTTAACATTTAATATTTTGACTCTAAATGACTGTTGGATGTGAATTATGACAATTTCAACTAAAATACGTGTGTTTAAAGTTATTTCTGTGACTGAAACGGGTCAAAATTGAAGCTTTTAAATAAGCAAAACTCTGTAAAAATGGCCATTTTGGTCACTGTGAGGGTTTAAAAAGTGGTTATTCAACATGAGGCACGATCCAATTGACATTTTGAATCATTTTTGGTACAGTCCAAAAAAATCAATTTTCGGATGAAAAACGATGACTCCGGACATGTCGAATGTTCCCAAAATGGTCTATAATGATGACATTTTAACATTTAATCTTTTGACTCTAAATGACTGTTGGATGTGAATTATGACTTTTTCAACTAAAATAAGTGTGTTTAAAGTCATTTCTGTGCCTGAAACGGGTCAAAATTGAAGCTTTTGAGTAAGCAAAACTCTGTAAAAATGGCAATTTTGGTCACTGTGAGGGTTTAAAAAGTGGTTATTCAACATGAGGCAGGATCCAATTGACATTTTGAATCATTTTTGGTACAGTCCAAAAAATCAATTTTCGGATGAAAAACAATGACTCTGGACATGTCGAACGTTCCCAAAATGGTCTATAATGATGAAATTTTAACATTTAATCTTTTGACTCTAAATGACTGTTGGATGTGAATTATGACTTTTTCAACTAAAATAAGTGTGTTTAAAGTCATTTCTGTGACTGAAACGGGTCAAAATTGAAGCTTTTAAATAAGCAAAACTCTGTAAAAATGGCCATTTTGGTCACTGTGAGGGTTTAAAAAGTGGTTATTCAACATGAGGCACGATCCAATTGACATTTTGAATCATTTTTGGTACAGTCCAAAAAATCAATTTTCGGATGAAAAACGATGACTCCGGACATGTCGAACGTTCCCAAAATGGTCTATAATGATGAAATTTTAACATTTAATATTTTGACTCTAAATGACTGTTGGATGTGAATTATGACAATTTCAACTAAAATAAGTGTGTTTAAAGTCATTTCTGTGACTGAAACGGGTCAAAATTGAAGCTTTTAAATAAGCAAAACTCTGTAAAAATGGCCATTTTGGTCACTGTGAGGGTTTAAAAAGTGGTTATTCAACATGAGGCACGATCCAATTGACATTTTGAATCATTTTTGGTACAGTCTAAAAAATCAATTTTCGCATGAAAAACGATGACTCCGGACATGTCAAACGTTCCCAAAATGGTCTATAATGATGAAATTTTAACATTTAATCTTTTGACTCTAAATGACTGTTGGATGTGAATTATGACTTTTTCAACTAAAATAAGTGTGTTTAAAGTCATTTCTGTGCCTGAAACGGGTCAAAATTGAAGCTTTTGGGTAAGAAAAACTCTGTAAAAATGGCAATTTTGGTCACTGTGAGGGTTTAAAAAGTGGTTATTCAACATGAGGCACGATCCCATTGACATTTTGAATCATTTTTGGTACAGTCCAAAAAATCAATTTTCGGATGAAAAACGATGACTCCGGACATGTCGAACGTTCCCAAAATGGTCTATAATGATGAAATTTTAACATTTAATCTTTTGACTCTAAATGACTGTTGGATGTGAATTATGACTTTTTCAACTAAAATAAGTGTGTTTAAAGTCATTTCTGTGCCTGAAACGGGTCAAAATTGAAGCTTTTGAGTAAGCAAAACTCTGTAAAAATGGCAATTTTGGTCACTGTGAGGGTTTAAAAAGTGGTTATTCAACCTGAGGCACGATCCAATTGACATTTTGAATCATTTTTGGTACAGTCCAAAAAATCAATTTTCGGATGAAAAACGATGACTCCGGACATGTCGAACGTTCCCAAAATGGTCTATAATGATTAAATTTTAACATTTAATATTTTGACTCTAAATGACTGTTGGATGTGAATTATGACAATTTCAACTAAAATACGTGTGTTTAAAGTTATTTCTGTGACTGAAACGGGTCAAAATTGAAGCTTTTAAATAAGCAAAACTCTGTAAAAATGGCCATTTTGGTCACTGTGAGGGTTTAAAAAGTGGTTATTCAACATGAGGCACGATCCAATTGACATTTTGAATCATTTTTGGTACAGTCCAAAAAAATCAATTTTCGGATGAAAAACGATGACTCCGGACATGTCGAATGTTCCCAAAATGTTCTATAATGATGAAATTTTAACATTTAATCTTTTGACTCTAAATGACTGTTGGATGTGAATTATGACTTTTTCAACTAAAATAAGTGTGTTTAAAGTCATTTCTGTGCCTGAAACGGGTCAAAATTGAAGCTTTTGAGTAAGCAAAACTCTGTAAAAATGGCAATTTTGGTCACTGTGAGGGTTTAAAAAGTGGTTATTCAACATGAGGCTCGATCCAATTGACATTTTGAATCATTTTTGGTACAGTCCAAAAAATCAATTTTCGGATGAAAAACGATGACTCCGGACATGTCAAACGTTCCCAAAATGGTCTATAATGATGAAATTTTATCATTTAATCTTTTGACTCTAAATGACTGTTGGATGTGAATTATGACTTTTTCAACTAAAATAAGTGTGTTTAAAGTCATTTCTGTGCCTGACACGGGTCAAAATTGAAGCTTTTGAGTAAGCAAAACTCTGTAAAAATGGCAATTTTGGTCACTGTGAGGGTTTAAAAAGTGGTTATTCAACATGAGGTACGATCCAATTGACATTTTGAATCATTTTTGGTACAGTCCAAAAAAATCAATTTTCGGATGAAAAACGATGACTCCGGACATGTCGAATGTTCCCAAAATGGTCTATAATGATGACATTTTAACATTTAATCTTTTGACTCTAAATGACTGTTGGATGTGAATTATGACTTTTTCAACTAAAATAAGTGTGTTTAAAGTCATTTCTGTGCCTGAAACGGGTCAAAATTGAAGCTTTTGAGTAAGCAAAACTCTGTAAAAATGGCAATTTTGGTCACTGTGAGGGTTTAAAAAGTGGTTATTCAACATGAGGCTCGATCCAATTGACATTTTGAATCATTTTTGGTACAGTCCAAAAAATCAATTTTCGGATGAAAAACGATGACTCCGGACATGTCAAACGTTCCTAAAATGGTCTATAATGATGAAATTTTATCATTTAATCTTTTGACTCTAAATGACTGTTGGATGTGAATTTTGACTTTTTTAACTAAAATAAGTGTGTTTAAAGTCATTTCTGTGCCTGAAACGGGTCAAAATTGAAGCTTTTGAGTAAGCAAAACTCTGTAAAAATGGCCATTTTGGTCACTGTGAGGGTTTAAAAAGTGGTTATTCAACATGAGGCACGATCCAATTGACATTTTGAATCATTTTTGGTACAGTCCAAAAAATCAATTTTCGATGAAAAACGATGACTCCGGACATGTCGAACGTTCCCAAAATGGTCTATAATGATGAAATTTTAACATTTAATATTTTGACTCTAAATGACTGTTGGATGTGAATTATGACTTTTTCAACTAAAATAAGTGTGTTTAAAGTCATTTCTGTGCCTGAAACGGGTCAAAATTGAAGCTTTTGAGTAAGCAAAACTCTGTAAAAATGGCAATTTTGGTCACTGTGAGGGTTTAAAAAGTGGTTATTCAACATGAGGCAGGATCCAATTGACATTTTGAATCATTTTTGGTACAGTCCAAAAAATCAATTTTCGGATGAAAAACAATGACTCTGGACATGTCGAACGTTCCCAAAATGGTCTATAATGATGAAATTTTAACATTTAATCTTTTGACTCTAAATGACTGTTGGATGTGAATTATGGCTTTTTCAACTAAAATAAGTGTGTTTAAAGTCATTTCTGTGACTGAAACGGGTCAAAATTGAAGCTTTTAAATAAGCAAAACTCTGTAAAAATGGCCATTTTGGTCACTGTGAGGGTTTAAAAAGTGGTTATTCAACATGAGGCACGATCCAATTGACATTTTGAATCATTTTTGGTACAGTCCAAAAAATCAATTTTCGGATGAAAAACGATGACTCCGGACATGTCGAACGTTCCCAAAATGGTCTATAATGATGAAATTTTAACATTTAATATTTTGACTCTAAATGACTGTTGGATGTGAATTATGACAATTTCAACTAAAATAAGTGTGTTTAAAGTCATTTCTGTGACTGAAACGGGTCAAAATTGAAGCTTTTAAATAAGCAAAACTCTGTAAAAATGGCCATTTTGGTCACTGTGAGGGTTTAAAAAGTGGTTATTCAACATGAGGCACGATCCAATTGACATTTTGAATCATTTTTGGTACAGTCCAAAAAATCAATTTTCGCATGAAAAACGATGACTCCGGACATGTCAAACGTTCCCAAAATGGTCTATAATGATGAAATTTTAACATTTAATCTTTTGACTCTAAATGACTGTTGGATGTGAATTATGACTTTTTCAACTAAAATAAGTGTGTTTAAAGTCATTTCTGTGCCTGAAACGGGTCAAAATTGAAGCTTTTGGGTAAGAAAAACTCTGTAAAAATGGCAATTTTGGTCACTGTGAGGGTTTAAAAAGTGGTTATTCAACATGAGGCACGATCCCATTGACATTTTGAATCATTTTTGGTACAGTCCAAAAAATCAATTTTCGGATGAAAAACGATGACTCCGGACATGTCGAACGTTCCCAAAATGGTCTATAATGATGAAATTTTAACATTTAATCTTTTGACTCTAAATGACTGTTGGATGTGAATTATGACTTTTTCAACTAAAATAAGTGTGTTTAAAGTCATTTCTGTGCCTGAAACGGGTCAAAATTAAAGCTTTTGAGTAAGCAAAACTCTGTAAAAATGGCAATTTTGGTCACTGTGAGGGTTTAAAAAGTGGTTATTCAACATGAGGCACGATCCAATTAACATTTTGAATCATTTTTGGTACAGTCCAAAAAATCATTTTTCAGATGAAAAACGATGACTCCGGACATGTCGAACGTTCCCAAAATGGTCTATAATGATGAAATTTTAACATTTAATCTTTTGACTCTAAATGACTGTTGGATGTGAATTATGACTTTTTCAACTAAAATAAGTGTGTTTAAAGTCATTTCTGTGCCTGAAACGGGTCAAAATTGAAGCTTTTGAGTAAGCAAAACTCTGTAAAAATGGCAATTTTGGTCACTGTGAGGGTTTAAAAAGTGGTTATTCAACATGAGGCTCGATCCAATTGACATTTTGAATCATTTTTGGTACAGTCCAAAAAATCAATTTTCGGATGAAAAACGATGACTCCGGACATGTCAAACGTTCCCAAAATGGTCTATAATGATGAAATTTTATCATTTAATCTTTTGACTCTAAATGACTGTTGGATGTGAATTATGACTTTTTCAACTAAAATAAGTGTGTTTAAAGTCATTTCTGTGCCTGACACGGGTCAAAATTGAAGCTTTTGAGTAAGCAAAACTCTGTAAAAATGGCAATTTTGGTCACTGTGAGGGTTTAAAAAGTGGTTATTCAACATGAGGTACGATCCAATTGACATTTTGAATCATTTTTGGTACAGTCCAAAAAAATCAATTTTCGGATGAAAAACGATGACTCCGGACATGTCGAATGTTCCCAAAATGGTCTATAATGATGACATTTTAACATTTAATCTTTTGACTCTAAATGACTGTTGGATGTGAATTATGACTTTTTCAACTAAAATAAGTGTGTTTAAAGTCATTTCTGTGCCTGAAACGGGTCAAAATTGAAGCTTTTGAGTAAGCAAAACTCTGTAAAAATGGCAATTTTGGTCACTGTGAGGGTTTAAAAAGTGGTTATTCAACATGAGGCTCGATCCAATTGACATTTTGAATCATTTTTGGTACAGTCCAAAAAATCAATTTTCGGATGAAAAACGATGACTCCGGACATGTCAAACGTTCCTAAAATGGTCTATAATGATGAAATTTTATCATTTAATCTTTTGACTCTAAATGACTGTTGGATGTGAATTTTGACTTTTTTAACTAAAATAAGTGTGTTTAAAGTCATTTCTGTGCCTGAAACGGGTCAAAATTGAAGCTTTTGAGTAAGCAAAACTCTGTAAAAATGGCCATTTTGGTCACTGTGAGGGTTTAAAAAGTGGTTATTCAACATGAGGCACGATCCAATTGACATTTTGAATCATTTTTGGTACAGTCCAAAAAATCAATTTTCGATGAAAAACGATGACTCCGGACATGTCGAACGTTCCCAAAATGGTCTATAATGATGAAATTTTAACATTTAATATTTTGACTCTAAATGACTGTTGGATGTGAATTATGACAATTTCAACTAAAATAAGTGTGTTTAAAGTCATTTCTGTGACTGAAACGGGTCAAAATTGAAGCTTTTAAATAAGCAAAACTCTGTAAAAATGGCCATTTTGGTCACTGTGAGGGTTTAAAAAGTGGTTATTCAACATGAGGCACGATCCAATTGACATTTTGAATCATTTTTGGTACAGTCCAAAAAATCAATTTTCGCATGAAAAACGATGACTCCGGACATGTCAAACATTCCCAAAATGGTCTATAATGATGAAATTTTAACATTTAATCTTTTGACTCTAAATGACTGTTGGATGTGAATTATGACTTTTTCAACTAAAATAAGTGTGTTTAAAGTCATTTCTGTGCCTGAAACGGGTCAAAATTGAAGCTTTTGGGTAAGAAAAACTCTGTAAAAATGGCAATTTTGGTCACTGTGAGGGTTTAAAAAGTGGTTATTCAACATGAGGCACGATCCCATTGACATTTTGAATCATTTTTGGTACAGTCCAAAAAATCAATTTTCGGATGAAAAACGATGACTCCGGACATGTCGAACGTTCCCAAAATGGTCTATAATGATGAAATTTTAACATTTAATCTTTTGACTCTAAATGACTGTTGGATGTGAATTATTACTTTTTCAACTAAAATAAGTGTGTTTAAAGTCATTTCTGTGACTGAAACGGGTCAAAATTGAAGCTTTTAAATAAGCAAAACTCTGTAAAAATGGCCATTTTGGTCACTGTGAGGGTTTAAAAAGTGGTTATTCAACATGAGGCAAGATCCAATTGACATTTTGAATCATTTTTGGTACAGTCCAAAAAATCAATTTTCGCATGAAAAACGATGACTCCGGACATGTCAAACGTTCCCAAAATGGTCTATAATGATGAAATTTTAACATTTAATCTTTTGACTCTAAATGACTGTTGGATGTGAATTATGACTTTTTCAACTAAAATAAGTGTGTTTAAAGTCATTTCTGTGCCTGAAACGGGTCAAAATTGAAGCTTTTGGGTAAGAAAAACTCTGTAAAAATGGCAATTTTGGTCACTGTGAGGGTTTAAAAAGTGGTTATTCAACATGAGGCACGATCCCATTGACATTTTGAATCATTTTTGGTACAGTCCAAAAAATCAATTTTCGGATGAAAAACGATGACTCCGGACATGTCGAACGTTCCCAAAATGGTCTATAATGATGAAATTTTAACATTTAATCTTTTGACTCTAAATGACTGTTGGATGTGAATTATTACTTTTTCAACTAAAATAAGTGTGTTTAAAGTCATTTCTGTGCCTGAAACGGGTCAAAATTGAAGCTTTTGAGTAAGCAAAACTCTGTAAAAATGGCAATTTTGGTCACTGTGAGGGTTTAAAAAGTGGTTATTCAACATGAGGCTCGATCCAATTGACATTTTGAATCATTTTTGGTACAGTCCAAAAAATCAATTTTCGGATGAAAAACGATGACTCCGGACATGTCAAACGTTCCTAAAATGGTCTATAATGATGAAATTTTATCATTTAATCTTTTGACTCTAAATGACTAATGGATGTGAATTATGACTTTTTCAACTAAAATAAGTGTGTTTAAAGTCATTTCTGTGCCTGACACGGGTCAAAATTGAAGCTTTTGAGTAAGCAAAACTCTGTAAAAATGGCAATTTTGGTCACTGTGAGGGTTTAAAAAGTGGTTATTCAACATGAGGCACGATCCAATTGACATTTTGAATCATTTTTGGTACAGTCCAAAAAAATCAATTTTCGGATGAAAAACGATGACTCCGGACATGTCGAATGTTCCCAAAATGTTCTATAATGATGAAATTTTAACATTTAATCTTTTGACTCTAAATGACTGTTGGATGTGAATTATGACTTTTTCAACTAAAATAAGTGTGTTTAAAGTCATTTCTGTGCCTGAAACGGGTCAAAATTGAAGCTTTTGAGTAAGCAAAACTCTGTAAAAATGGCCATTTTGGTCACTGTGAGGGTTTAAAAAGTGGTTATTCAACATGAGGCACGATCCAATTGAAATTTTGAATCATTTTTGGTACAGTCCAAAAAATCAATTTTCGGATGAAAAACGATGACTCTGGACATGTCGAACGTTCCCAAAATGGTCTATAATGATGAAATTTTAACATTTAATCTTTTGACTCTAAATGACTGTTGGATGTGAATTATGACTTTTTCAACTAAAATAAGTGTGTTTAAAGTCATTTCTGTGACTATAACGGGTCAAAATTGAAGCTTTTAAATAAGCAAAACTCTGTAAAAATGGCCATTTTGGTCACTGTGAGGGTTTAAAAAGTGGTTATTCAACATGAGGCACGATCCAATTGACATTTTGAATCATTTTTGGTACAGTCCAAAAAATCAATTTTCGGATGAAAAACGATGACTCTGGACATGTCGAACGTTCCCAAAATGGTCTATAATGATGAAATTTTAACATTTAATCTTTTGACTCTAAATGACTGTTGGATGTGAATTATGACTTTTTCAACTAAAATAAGTGTGTTTAAAGTCATTTCTGTGCCTGAAACGGGTCAAAATTGAAGCTTTTGAGTAAGCAAAACTCTGTAAAAATGGCAATTTTGGTCACTGTGAGGGTTTAAAAAGTGGTTATTCAACATGAGGCAGGATCCAATTGACATTTTGAATCATTTTTGGTACAGTCCAAAAAAATCAATTTTCGGATGAAAAACAATGACTCTGGACATGTCGAACGTTCCCAAAATGGTCTATAATGATGAAATTTTAACATTTAATCTTTTGACTCTAAATGACTGTTGGATGTGAATTATGACTTTTTCAACTAAAATAAGTGTGTTTAAAGTCATTTCTGTGACTGAAACGGGTCAAAATTGAAGCTTTTAAATAAGCAAAACTCTGTAAAAATGGCCATTTTGGTCACTGTGAGGGTTTAAAAAGTGGTTATTCAACATGAGGCACGATCCAATTGACATTTTGAATCATTTTTGGTACAGTCCAAAAAATCAATTTTCGGATGAAAAACGATGACTCCGGACATGTCGAACGTTCCCAAAATGGTCTATAATGATGAAATTTTAACATTTAATCTTTTGACTCTAAATGACTGTTGGATGTGAATTATGACATTTTCAACTAAAATAAGTGTGTTTAAAGTCATTTCTGTGCCTGAAACGGGTCAACATTGAAGCTTTTGAGTAAGCAAAACTCTGTAAAAATGGCAATTTTGGTCACTGTGAGGGTTTAAAAAGTGGTTATTCAACATGAGGCAGGATCCAATTGACATTTTGAATCATTTTTGGTACAGTCCAAAAAATCAATTTTCGGATGAAAAACGATGACTCTGGACATGTCGAACGTTCCCAAAATGGTCTATAATGATGAAATTTTAACATTTAATCTTTTGACTCTAAATGACTGTTGGATGTGAATTATGACAATTTCAACTAAAATAAGTGTGTTTAAAGTCATTTCTGTGCCTGAAACGGGTCAAAATTGAAGCTTTTGAGTAAGCAAAACTCTGTAAAAATGGCAATTTTGGTCACTGTGAGGGTTTAAAAAGTGGTTATTCAACATGAGGCTCGATCCAATTGACATTTTGAATCATTTTTGGTACAGTCCAAAAAATCAATTTTCGATGAAAAACGATGACTCCGGACATGTCAAACGTTCCTAAAATGGTCTATAATGATGAAATTTTATCATTTAATCTTTTGACTCTAAATGACTGTTGGATGTGAATTTTGACTTTTTAAACTAAAATAAGTGTGTTTAAAGTCATTTCTGTGCCTGAAACGGGTCAAAATTGAAGCTTTTGAGTAAGCAAAACTCTGTAAAAATGGCAATTTTGGTCACTGTGAGGGTTTAAACAGTGGTTATTCAACATGAGGCACGATCCAATTGACATTTTGAATCATTTTTGGTACAGTCAAAAAAATCAATTTTCGGATGAAAAACGATGACTCCGGACATGTCGAACGTTCCCAAAATGGTCTATAATGATGAAATTTTAACATTTAATATTTTGACTCTAAATGACTGTTGGATGTGAATTATGACAATTTCAACTAAAATAAGTGTGTTTAAAGTCATTTCTGTGACTGAAACGGGTCAAAATTGAAGCTTTTGGGTAAGAAAAACTCTGTAAAAATGGCAATTTTGGTCACTGTGAGGGTTTAAAAAGTGGTTATTCAACATGAGGCACGATCCCATTGACATTTTGAATCATTTTTGGTACAGTCCAAAAAATCAATTTTCGGATGAAAAACGATGACTCCGGACATGTCGAACGTTCCCAAAATGGTCTATAATGATGAAATTTTAACATTTAATCTTTTGACTCTAAATGACTGTTGGATGTGAATTATTACTTTTTCAACTAAAATAAGTGTGTTTAAAGTCATTTCTGTGACTGAAACGGGTCAAAATTGAAGCTTTTAAATAAGCAAAACTCTGTAAAAATGGCCATTTTGGTCACTGTGAGGGTTTAAAAAGTGGTTATTCAACATGAGGCAAGATCCAATTGACATTTTGAATCATTTTTGGTACAGTCCAAAAAATCAATTTTCGCATGAAAAACGATGACTCCGGACATGTCAAACGTTCCCAAAATGGTCTATAATGATGAAATTTTAACATTTAATCTTTTGACTCTAAATGACTGTTGGATGTGAATTATGACTTTTTCAACTAAAATAAGTGTGTTTAAAGTCATTTCTGTGCATGAAACGGGTCAAAATTGAAGCTTTTGGGTAAGAAAAACTCTGTAAAAATGGCAATTTTGGTCACTGTGAGGGTTTAAAAAGTGGTTATTCAACATGAGGCACGATCCCATTGACATTTTGAATCATTTTTGGTACAGTCCAAAAAATCAATTTTCGGATGAAAAACGATGACACCGGACATGTCAAACGTTCCTAAAATGGTCTATAATGATGAAATTTTATCATTTAATCTTTTGACTCTAAATGACTGTTGGATGTGAATTATGACTTTTTCAACTAAAATAAGTGTGTTTAAAGTCATTTCTGTGCCTGACACGGGTCAAAATTGAAGCTTTTGAGTAAGGAAAACTCTGTAAAAATGGCAATTTTGGTCACTGTGAGGGTTTAAAAAGTGGTTATTCAACATGAGGCACGATCCAATTGACATTTTGAATCATTTTTGGTACAGTCCAAAAAAATCAATTTTCGGATGAAAAACGATGACTCCGGACATGTCGAATGTTCCCAAAATGTTCTATAATGATGAAATTTTAACATTTAATCTTTTGACTCTAAATGACTGTTGGATGTGAATTATGACTTTTTCAACTAAAATAAGTGTGTTTAAAGTCATTTCTGTGCCTGAAACGGGTCAAAATTGAAGCTTTTGAGTAAGCAAAACTCTGTAAAAATGGCCATTTTGGTCACTGTGAGGGTTTAAAAAGTGGTTATTCAACATGAGGCACGATCCAATTGAGATTTTGAATCATTTTTGGTACAGTCCAAAAAATCAATTTTCGCATGAAAAACGATGACTCCGGACATGTCAAACGTTCCCAAAATGGTCTATAATGATGAAATTTTAACATTTAATCTTTTGACTCTAAATGACTGTTGGATGTGAATTATGACTTTTTCAACTAAAATAAGTGTGTTTAAAGTCATTTCTGTGCCTGAAACGGGTCAAAATTGAAGCTTTTGGTAAGAAAAACTCTGTAAAAATGGCAATTTTGGTCACTGTGAGGGTTTAAAAAGTGGTTATTCAACATGAGGCACGATCCCATTGACATTTTGAATCATTTTTGGTACAGTCCAAAAAATCAATTTTCGGATGAAAAACGATGACTCCGGACATGTCGAACGTTCCAAAAATGGTCTATAATGATGAAATTTTAACATTTAATCTTTTGACTCTAAATGACTGTTGGATGTGAATTATGACATTTTCAACTAAAATAAGTGTGTTTAAAGTCATTTCTGTGCCTGAAACGGGTCAAAATTGAAGCTTTTGAGTAAGCAAAACTCTGTAAAAATGGCAATTTTGGTCACTGTGAGGGTTTAAAAAGTGGTTATTCAACATGAGGCTCGATCCAATTGACATTTTGAATCATTTTTGGTACAGTCCAAAAAATCAATTTTCGGATGAAAAACGATGACTCCGGACATGTCAAACATTCCCAAAATGGTCTATAATGATGAAATTTTATCATTTAATCTTTTGACTCTAAATGACTGTTGGATGTGAATTTTGACTTTTTTAACTAAAATAAGTGTGTTTAAAGTCATTTCTGTGCCTGAAACGGGTCAAAATTGAAGCTTTTGAGTAAGCAAAACTCTGTAAAAATGGCAATTTTGGTCACTGTGAGGGTTTAAAAAGTGGTTATTCAACCTGAGGCACGATCCAATTGACATTTTGAATCATTTTTGGTACAGTCCAAAAAATCAATTTTCGGATGAAAAACGATGACTCCGGACATGTCGAACGTTCCCAAAATGGTCTATAATGATTAAATTTTAACATTTAATATTTTGACTCTAAATGACTGTTGGATGTGAATTATGACAATTTCAACTACAATACGTGTGTTTAAAGTTATTTCTGTGACTGAAACGGGTCAAAATTGAAGCTTTTAAATAAGCAAAACTCTGTAAAAATGGCCATTTTGGTCACTGTGAGGGTTTAAAAAGTGGTTATTCAACATGAGGCACGATCCAATTGACATTTTGAATCATTTTTGGTACAGTCCAAAAAAATCAATTTTCGGATGAAAAACGATGACTCCGGACATGTCGAATGTTCCCAAAATGTTCTATAATGATGAAATTTTAACATTTAATCTTTTGACTCTAAATGACTGTTGGATGTGAATTATGACTTTTTCAACTAAAATAAGTGTGTTTAAAGTCATTTCTGTGCCTGAAACGGGTCAAAATTGAAGCTTTTGAGTAAGCAAAACTCTGTAAAAATGGCAATTTTGGTCACTGTGAGGGTTTAAAAAGTGGTTATTCAACATGAGGCTCGATCCAATTGACATTTTGAATCATTTTTGGTACAGTCCAAAAAATCAATTTTCGGATGAAAAACGATGACTCCGGACATGTCAAACGTTCCCAAAATGGTCTATAATGATGAAATTTTATCATTTAATCTTTTGACTCTAAATGACTGTTGGATGTGAATTATGACTTTTTCAACTAAAATAAGTGTGTTTAAAGTCATTTCTGTGCCTGACACGGGTCAAAATTGAAGCTTTTGAGTAAGCAAAACTCTGTAAAAATGGCAATTTTGGTCACTGTGAGGGTTTAAAAAGTGGTTATTCAACATGAGGCACGATCCAATTGACATTTTGAATCATTTTTGGTACAGTCCAAAAAAATCAATTTTCGGATGAAAAACGATGACTCCGGACATGTCGAATGTTCCCAAAATGTTCTATAATGATGAAATTTTAACATTTAATCTTTTGACTCTAAATGACTGTTGGATGTGAATTATGACTTTTTCAACTAAAATAAGTGTGTTTAAAGTCATTTCTGTGCCTGAAACGGGTCAAAATTGAAGCTTTTGAGTAAGCAAAACTCTGTAAAAATGGCCATTTTGGTCACTGTGAGGGTTTAAAAAGTGGTTATTCAACATGAGGCACGATCCAATTGAGATTTTGAATCATTTTTGGTACAGTCCAAAAAATCAATTTTCGCATGAAAAACGATGACTCCGGACATGTCAAACGTTCCCAAAATGGTCTATAATGATGAAATTTTAACATTTAATCTTTTGACTCTAAATGACTGTTGGATGTGAATTATGACTTTTTCAACTAAAATAAGTGTGTTTAAAGTCATTTCTGTGCCTGAAACGGGTCAAAATTGAAGCTTTTGGTAAGAAAAACTCTGTAAAAATGGCAATTTTGGTCACTGTGAGGGTTTAAAAAGTGGTTATTCAACATGAGGCACGATCCCATTGACATTTTGAATCATTTTTGGTACAGTCCAAAAAATCAATTTTCGGATGAAAAACGATGACTCCGGACATGTCGAACGTTCCAAAAATGGTCTATAATGATGAAATTTTAACATTTAATCTTTTGACTCTAAATGACTGTTGGATGTGAATTATGACATTTTCAACTAAAATAAGTGTGTTTAAAGTCATTTCTGTGCCTGAAACGGGTCAAAATTGAAGCTTTTGAGTAAGCAAAACTCTGTAAAAATGGCAATTTTGGTCACTGTGAGGGTTTAAAAAGTGGTTATTCAACATGAGGCTCGATCCAATTGACATTTTGAATCATTTTTGGTACAGTCCAAAAAATCAATTTTCGGATGAAAAACGATGACTCCGGACATGTCAAACATTCCCAAAATGGTCTATAATGATGAAATTTTATCATTTAATCTTTTGACTCTAAATGACTGTTGGATGTGAATTTTGACTTTTTTAACTAAAATAAGTGTGTTTAAAGTCATTTCTGTGCCTGAAACGGGTCAAAATTGAAGCTTTTGAGTAAGCAAAACTCTGTAAAAATGGCAATTTTGGTCACTGTGAGGGTTTAAAAAGTGGTTATTCAACCTGAGGCACGATCCAATTGACATTTTGAATCATTTTTGGTACAGTCCAAAAAATCAATTTTCGGATGAAAAACGATGACTCCGGACATGTCGAACGTTCCCAAAATGGTCTATAATGATTAAATTTTAACATTTAATATTTTGACTCTAAATGACTGTTGGATGTGAATTATGACAATTTCAACTACAATACGTGTGTTTAAAGTTATTTCTGTGACTGAAACGGGTCAAAATTGAAGCTTTTAAATAAGCAAAACTCTGTAAAAATGGCCATTTTGGTCACTGTGAGGGTTTAAAAAGTGGTTATTCAACATGAGGCACGATCCAATTGACATTTTGAATCATTTTTGGTACAGTCCAAAAAAATCAATTTTCGGATGAAAAACGATGACTCCGGACATGTCGAATGTTCCCAAAATGTTCTATAATGATGAAATTTTAACATTTAATCTTTTGACTCTAAATGACTGTTGGATGTGAATTATGACTTTTTCAACTAAAATAAGTGTGTTTAAAGTCATTTCTGTGCCTGAAACGGGTCAAAATTGAAGCTTTTGAGTAAGCAAAACTCTGTAAAAATGGCAATTTTGGTCACTGTGAGGGTTTAAAAAGTGGTTATTCAACATGAGGCTCGATCCAATTGACATTTTGAATCATTTTTGGTACAGTCCAAAAAATCAATTTTCGGATGAAAAACGATGACTCCGGACATGTCAAACGTTCCCAAAATGGTCTATAATGATGAAATTTTATCATTTAATCTTTTGACTCTAAATGACTGTTGGATGTGAATTATGACTTTTTCAACTAAAATAAGTGTGTTTAAAGTCATTTCTGTGCCTGACACGGGTCAAAATTGAAGCTTTTGAGTAAGCAAAACTCTGTAAAAATGGCAATTTTGGTCACTGTGAGGGTTTAAAAAGTGGTTATTCAACATGAGGTACGATCCAATTGACATTTTGAATCATTTTTGGTACAGTCCAAAAAAATAAATTTTCGGATGAAAAACGATGACTCCGGACATGTCGAATGTTCCCAAAATGGTCTATAATGATGACATTTTAACATTTAATCTTTTGACTCTAAATGACTGTTGGATGTGAATTATGACTTTTTCAACTAAAATAAGTGTGTTTAAAGTCATTTCTGTGCCTGAAACGGGTCAAAATTGAAGCTTTTGAGTAAGCAAAACTCTGTAAAAATGGCAATTTTGGTCACTGTGAGGGTTTAAAAAGTGGTTATTCAACATGAGGCTCGATCCAATTGACATTTTGAATCATTTTTGGTACAGTCCAAAAAATCAATTTTCGGATGAAAAACGATGACTCCGGACATGTCAAACGTTCCTAAAATGGTCTATAATGATGAAATTTTATCATTTAATCTTTTGACTCTAAATGACTGTTGGATGTGAATTTTGACTTTTTTAACTAAAATAAGTGTGTTTAAAGTCATTTCTGTGCCTGAAACGGGTCAAAATTGAAGCTTTTGAGTAAGCAAAACTCTGTAAAAATGGCCATTTTGGTCACTGTGAGGGTTTAAAAAGTGGTTATTCAACATGAGGCACGATCCAATTGACATTTTGAATAATTTTTGGTACAGTCCAAAAAATAAATTTTCGATGAAAAACGATGACTCCGGACATGTCGAACGTTCCCAAAATGGTCTATAATGATGAAATTTTAACATTTAATATTTTGACTCTAAATGACTGTTGGATGTGAATTATGACTTTTTCAACTAAAATAAGTGTGTTTAAAGTCATTTCTGTGCCTGAAACGGGTCAAAATTGAAGCTTTTGAGTAAGCAAAACTCTGTAAAAATGGCAATTTTGGTCACTGTGAGGGTTTAAAAAGTGGTTATTCAACATGAGGCAGGATCCAATTGACATTTTGAATCATTTTTGGTACAGTCCAAAAAATCAATTTTCGGATGAAAAACAATGACTCTGGACATGTCGAACGTTCCCAAAATGGTCTATAATGATGAAATTTTAACATTTAATCGTTTGACTCTAAATGACTGTTGGATGTGAATTATAACTTTTTCAACTAAAATAAGTGTGTTTAAAGTCATTTCTGTGACTGAAACGGGTCAAAATTGAAGCTTTTAAATAAGCAAAACTCTGTAAAAATGGCCATTTTGGTCACTGTGAGGGTTTAAAAAGTGGTTATTCAACATGAGGCACGATCCAATTGACATTTTGAATCATTTTTGGTACAGTCCAAAAAATCAATTTTCGGATGAAAAACGATGACTCCGGACATGTCGAACGTTCCCAAAATGGTCTATAATGATGAAATTTTAACATTTAATATTTTGACTCTAAATGACTGTTGGATGTGAATTATGACAATTTCAACTAAAATAAGTGTGTTTAAAGTCATTTCTGTGACTGAAACGGGTCAAAATTGAAGCTTTTAAATAAGCAAAACTCTGTAAAAATGGCCATTTTGGTCACTGTGAGGGTTTAAAAAGTGGTTATTCAACATGAGGCACGATCCAATTGACATTTTGAATCATTTTTGGTACAGTCCAAAAAATCAATTTTCGCATGAAAAACGATGACTCCGGACATGTCAAACGTTCCCAAAATGGTCTATAATGATGAAATTTTAACATTTAATCTTTTGACTCTAAATGACTGTTGGATGTGAATTATGACTTTTTCAACTAAAATAAGTGTGTTTAAAGTCATTTCTGTGCCTGAAACGGGTCAAAATTGAAGCTTTTGGGTAAGAAAAACTCTGTAAAAATGGCAATTTTGGTCACTGTGAGGGTTTAAAAAGTGGTTATTCAACATGAGGCACGATCCCATTGACATTTTGAATCATTTTTGGTACAGTCCAAAAAATCAATTTTCGGATGAAAAACGATGACTCCGGACATGTCGAACGTTCCCAAAATGGTCTATAATGATGAAATTTTAACATTTAATCTTTTGACTCTAAATGACTGTTGGATGTGAATTATGACTTTTTCAACTAAAATAAGTGTGTTTAAAGTCATTTCTGTGCCTGAAACGGGTCAAAATTAAAGCTTTTGAGTAAGCAAAACTCTGTAAAAATGGCAATTTTGGTCACTGTGAGGGTTTAAAAAGTGGTTATTCAACATGAGGCACGATCCAATTAACATTTTGAATCATTTTTGGTACAGTCCAAAAAATCATTTTTCAGATGAAAAACGATGACTCCGGACATGTCGAACGTTCCCAAAATGGTCTATAATGATGAAATTTTAACATTTAATCTTTTGACTCTAAATGACTGTTGGATGTGAATTATGACTTTTTCAACTAAAATAAGTGTGTTTAAAGTCATTTCTGTGACTGAAACGGGTCAAAATTGAAGCTTTTGAGTAAGCAAAACTCTGTAAAAATTGGCATTTTGGTCACTGTGAGGGTTTAAAAAGTGGTTATTCAACATGAGGCTCGATCCAATTGACATTTTGAATCATTTTTGGTACAGTCCAAAAAATCAATTTTCGGATGAAAAACGATGACTCCGGACATGTCAAACATTCCCAAAATGGTCTATAATGATGAAATTTTATCATTTAATCTTTTGACTCTAAATGACTGTTGGATGTGAATTTTGACTTTTTTAACTAAAATAAGTGTGTTTAAAGTCATTTCTGTGCCTGAAACGGGTCAAAATTGAAGCTTTTGAGTAAGCAAAACTCTGTAAAAATGGCAATTTTGGTCACTGTGAGGGTTTAAAAAGTGGTTATTCAACCTGAGGCACGATCCAATTGACATTTTGAATCATTTTTGGTACAGTCCAAAAAATCAATTTTCGGATGAAAAACGATGACTCCGGACATGTCGAACGTTCCCAAAATGGTCTATAATGATTAAATTTTAACATTTAATATTTTGACTCTAAATGACTGTTGGATGTGAATTATGACAATTTCAACTAAAATACGTGTGTTTAAAGTTATTTCTGTGACTGAAACGGGTCAAAATTGAAGCTTTTAAATAAGCAAAACTCTGTAAAAATGGCCATTTTGGTCACTGTGAGGGTTTAAAAAGTGGTTATTCAACATGAGGCACGATCCAATTGACATTTTGAATCATTTTTGGTACAGTCCAAAAAAATCAATTTTCGGATGAAAAACGATGACTCCGGACATGTCGAATGTTCCCAAAATGTTCTATAATGATGAAATTTTAACATTTAATCTTTTGACTCTAAATGACTGTTGGATGTGAATTATGACTTTTTCAACTAAAATAAGTGTGTTTAAAGTCATTTCTGTGCCTGAAACGGGTCAAAATTGAAGCTTTTGAGTAAGCAAAACTCTGTAAAAATGGCAATTTTGGTCACTGTGAGGGTTTAAAAAGTGGTTATTCAACATGAGGCTCGATCCAATTGACATTTTGAATCATTTTTGGTACAGTCCAAAAAATCAATTTTCGGATGAAAAACGATGACTCCGGACATGTCAAACGTTCCCAAAATGGTCTATAATGATGAAATTTTATCATTTAATCTTTTGACTCTAAATGACTGTTGGATGTGAATTATGACTTTTTCAACTAAAATAAGTGTGTTTAAAGTCATTTCTGTGCCTGACACGGGTCAAAATTGAAGCTTTTGAGTAAGCAAAACTCTGTAAAAATGGCAATTTTGGTCACTGTGAGGGTTTAAAAAGTGGTTATTCAACATGAGGTACGATCCAATTGACATTTTGAATCATTTTTGGTACAGTCCAAAAAAATCAATTTTCGGATGAAAAACGATGACTCCGGACATGTCGAATGTTCCCAAAATGGTCTATAATGATGACATTTTAACATTTAATCTTTTGACTCTAAATGACTGTTGGATGTGAATTATGACTTTTTCAACTAAAATAAGTGTGTTTAAAGTCATTTCTGTGCCTGAAACGGGTCAAAATTGAAGCTTTTGAGTAAGCAAAACTCTGTAAAAATGGCAATTTTGGTCACTGTGAGGGTTTAAAAAGTGGTTATTCAACATGAGGCTCGATCCAATTGACATTTTGAATCATTTTTGGTACAGTCCAAAAAATCAATTTTCGGATGAAAAACGATGACTCCGGACATGTCAAACGTTCCTAAAATGGTCTATAATGATGAAATTTTATCATTTAATCTTTTGACTCTAAATGACTGTTGGATGTGAATTTTGACTTTTTTAACTAAAATAAGTGTGTTTAAAGTCATTTCTGTGCCTGAAACGGGTCAAAATTGAAGCTTTTGAGTAAGCAAAACTCTGTAAAAATGGCCATTTTGGTCACTGTGAGGGTTTAAAAAGTGGTTATTCAACATGAGGCACGATCCAATTGACATTTTGAATCATTTTTGGTACAGTCCAAAAAATCAATTTTCGATGAAAAACGATGACTCCGGACATGTCGAACGTTCCCAAAATGGTCTATAATGATGAAATTTTAACATTTAATATTTTGACTCTAAATGACTGTTGGATGTGAATTATGACAATTTCAACTAAAATAAGTGTGTTTAAAGTCATTTCTGTGACTGAAACGGGTCAAAATTGAAGCTTTTAAATAAGCAAAACTCTGTAAAAATGGCCATTTTGGTCACTGTGAGGGTTTAAAAAGTGGTTATTCAACATGAGGCACGATCCAATTGACATTTTGAATCATTTTTGGTACAGTCCAAAAAATCAATTTTCGCATGAAAAACGATGACTCCGGACATGTCAAACATTCCCAAAATGGTCTATAATGATGAAATTTTAACATTTAATCTTTTGACTCTAAATGACTGTTGGATGTGAATTATGACTTTTTCAACTAAAATAAGTGTGTTTAAAGTCATTTCTGTGCCTGAAACGGGTCAAAATTGAAGCTTTTGGGTAAGAAAAACTCTGTAAAAATGGCAATTTTGGTCACTGTGAGGGTTTAAAAAGTGGTTATTCAACATGAGGCACGATCCCATTGACATTTTGAATCATTTTTGGTACAGTCCAAAAAATCAATTTTCGGATGAAAAACGATGACTCCGGACATGTCGAACATTCCCAAAATGGTCTATAATGATGAAATTTTAGCATTTAATCTTTTGACTCTAAATGACTGTTGGATGTGAATTATTACTTTTTCAACTAAAATAAGTGTGTTTAAAGTCATTTCTGTGATTGAAACGGGTCAAAATTGAAGCTTTTAAATAAGCAAAACTCTGTAAAAATGGCCATTTTGGTCACTGTGAGGGTTTAAAAAGTGGTTATTCAACATGAGGCAAGATCCAATTGACATTTTGAATCATTTTTGGTACAGTCCAAAAAATCAATTTTCGCATGAAAAACGATGACTCCGGACATGTCAAACGTTCCCAAAATGGTCTATAATGATGAAATTTTAACATTTAATCTTTTGACTCTAAATGACTGTTGGATGTGAATTATGACTTTTTCAACTAAAATAAGTGTGTTTAAAGTCATTTCTGTGCCTGAAACGGGTCAAAATTGAAGCTTTTGGGTAAGAAAAACTCTGTAAAAATGGCAATTTTGGTCACTGTGAGGGTTTAAAAAGTGGTTATTCAACATGAGGCACAATCCCATTGACATTTTGAATCATTTTTGGTACAGTCCAAAAAATCAATTTTCGGATGAAAAACGATGACTCCGGACATGTCGAACGTTCCCAAAATGGTCTATAATGATGCAATTTTAACATTTAATCTTTTGACTCTAAATGACTGTTGGATGTGAATTATTACTTTTTCAACTAAAATAAGTGTGTTTAAAGTCATTTCTGTGCCTGAAACGGGTCAAAATTGAAGCTTTTGAGTAAGCAAAACTCTGTAAAAATGGCAATTTTGGTCACTGTGAGGGTTTAAAAAGTGGTTATTCAACATGAGGCTCGATCCAATTGACATTTTGAATCATTTTTGGTACAGTCCAAAAAATCAATTTTCGGATGAAAAACGATGACTCCGGACATGTCAAACGTTCCTAAAATGGTCTATAATGATGAAATTTTATCATTTAATCTTTTGACTCTAAATGACTAATGGATGTGAATTATGACTTTTTCAACTAAAATAAGTGTGTTTAAAGTCATTTCTGTGCCTGACACGGGTCAAAATTGAAGCTTTTGAGTAAGCAAAACTCTGTAAAAATGGCAATTTTGGTCACTGTGAGGGTTTAAAAAGTGGTTATTCAACATGAGGCACGATCCAATTGACATTTTGAATCATTTTTGGTACAGTCCAAAAAAATCAATTTTCGGATGAAAAACGATGACTCCGGACATGTCGAATGTTCCCAAAATGTTCTATAATGATGAAATTTTAACATTTAATCTTTTGACTCTAAATGACTGTTGGATGTGAATTATGACTTTTTCAACTAAAATAAGTGTGTTTAAAGTCATTTCTGTGCCTGAAACGGGTCAAAATTGAAGCTTTTGAGTAAGCAAAACTCTGTAAAAATGGCCATTTTGGTCACTGTGAGGGTTTAAAAAGTGGTTATTCAACATGAGGCACGATCCAATTGAAATTTTGAATCATTTTTGGTACAGTCCAAAAAATCAATTTTCGGATGAAAAACGATGACTCTGGACATGTCGAACGTTCCCAAAATGGTCTATAATGATGAAATTTTAACATTTAATCTTTTGACTCTAAATGACTGTTGGATGTGAATTATGACTTTTTCAACTAAAATAAGTGTGTTTAAAGTCATTTCTGTGACTGAAACGGGTCAAAATTGAAGCTTTTAAATAAGCAAAACTCTGTAAAAATGGCCATTTTGGTCACTGTGAGGGTTTAAAAAGTGGTTATTCAACATGAGGCACGATCCAATTGACATTTTGAATCATTTTTGGTACAGTCCAAAAAATCAATTTTCGGATGAAAAACGATGACTCCGGACATGTCGAACGTTCCCAAAATGGTCTATAATGATGAAATTTTAACATTTAATATTTTGACTCTAAATGACTGTTGGATGTGAATTATGACAATTTCAACTAAAATAAGTGTGTTTAAAGTCATTTCTGTGACTGAAACGGGTCAAAATTGAAGCTTTTAAATAAGCAAAACTCTGTAAAAATGGCCATTTTGGTCACTGTGAGGGTTTAAAAAGTGGTTATTCAACATGAGGCACGATCCAATTGACATTTTGAATCATTTTTGGTACAGTCCAAAAAATCAATTTTCGCATGAAAAACGATGACTCCGGACATGTCAAACGTTCCCAAAATGGTCTATAATGATGAAATTTTAACATTTAATCTTTTGACTCTAAATGACTGTTGGATGTGAATTATGACTTTTTCAACTAAAATAAGTGTGTTTAAAGTCATTTCTGTGCCTGAAACGGGTCAAAATTGAAGCTTTTGGGTAAGAAAAACTCTGTAAAAATGGCAATTTTGGTCACTGTGAGGGTTTAAAAAGTGGTTATTCAACATGAGGCACGATCCCATTGACATTTTGAATCATTTTTGGTACAGTCCAAAAAATCAATTTTCGGATGAAAAACGATGACTCCGGACATGTCGAACGTTCCCAAAATGGTCTATAATGATGAAATTTTAACATTTAATCTTTTGACTCTAAATGACTGTTGGATGTGAATTATGACTTTTTCAACTAAAATAAGTGTGTTTAAAGTCATTTCTGTGCCTGAAACGGGTCAAAATTAAAGCTTTTGAGTAAGCAAAACTCTGTAAAAATGGCAATTTTGGTCACTGTGAGGGTTTAAAAAGTGGTTATTCAACATGAGGCACGATCCAATTAACATTTTGAATCATTTTTGGTACAGTCCAAAAAATCATTTTTCAGATGAAAAACGATGACTCCGGACATGTCGAACGTTCCCAAAATGGTCTATAATGATGAAATTTTAACATTTAATCTTTTGACTCTAAATGACTGTTGGATGTGAATTATGACTTTTTCAACTAAAATAAGTGTGTTTATAGTCATTTCTGTGACTGAAACGGGTCAAAATTGAAGCTTTTGAGTAAGCAAAACTCTGTAAAAATTGGCATTTTGGTCACTGTGAGGGTTTAAAAAGTGGTTATTCAACATGAGGCTCGATCCAATTGACATTTTGAATCATTTTTGGTACAGTCCAAAAAATCAATTTTCGGATGAAAAACGATGACTCCGGACATGTCAAACATTCCCAAAATGGTCTATAATGATGAAATTTTATCATTTAATCTTTTGACTCTAAATGACTGTTGGATGTGAATTTTGACTTTTTTAACTAAAATAAGTGTGTTTAAAGTCATTTCTGTGCCTGAAACGGGTCAAAATTGAAGCTTTTGAGTAAGCAAAACTCTGTAAAAATGGCAATTTTGGTCACTGTGAGGGTTTAAAAAGTGGTTATTCAACCTGAGGCACGATCCAATTGACATTTTGAATCATTTTTGGTACAGTCCAAAAAATCAATTTTCGGATGAAAAACGATGACTCCGGACATGTCGAACGTTCCCAAAATGGTCTATAATGATTAAATTTTAACATTTAATATTTTGACTCTAAATGACTGTTGGATGTGAATTATGACAATTTCAACTAAAATACGTGTGTTTAAAGTTATTTCTGTGACTGAAACGGGTCAAAATTGAAGCTTTTAAATAAGCAAAACTCTGTAAAAATGGCCATTTTGGTCACTGTGAGGGTTTAAAAAGTGGTTATTCAACATGAGGCACGATCCAATTGACATTTTGAATCATTTTTGGTACAGTCCAAAAAAATCAATTTTCGGATGAAAAACGATGACTCCGGACATGTCGAATGTTCCCAAAATGTTCTATAATGATGAAATTTTAACATTTAATCTTTTGACTCTAAATGACTGTTGGATGTGAATTATGACTTTTTCAACTAAAATAAGTGTGTTTAAAGTCATTTCTGTGCCTGAAACGGGTCAAAATTGAAGCTTTTGAGTAAGCAAAACTCTGTAAAAATGGCAATTTTGGTCACTGTGAGGGTTTAAAAAGTGGTTATTCAACATGAGGCTCGATCCAATTGACATTTTGAATCATTTTTGGTACAGTCCAAAAAATCAATTTTCGGATGAAAAACGATGACTCCGGACATGTCAAACGTTCCCAAAATGGTCTATAATGATGAAATTTTATCATTTAATCTTTTGACTCTAAATGACTGTTGGATGTGAATTATGACTTTTTCAACTAAAATAAGTGTGTTTAAAGTCATTTCTGTGCCTGACACGGGTCAAAATTGAAGCTTTTGAGTAAGCAAAACTCTGTAAAAATGGCAATTTTGGTCACTGTGAGGGTTTAAAAAGTGGTTATTCAACATGAGGTACGATCCAATTGACATTTTGAATCATTTTTGGTACAGTCCAAAAAAATCAATTTTCGGATGAAAAACGATGACTCCGGACATGTCGAATGTTCCCAAAATGGTCTATAATGATGACATTTTAACATTTAATCTTTTGACTCTAAATGACTGTTGGATGTGAATTATGACTTTTTCAACTAAAATAAGTGTGTTTAAAGTCATTTCTGTGCCTGAAACGGGTCAAAATTGAAGCTTTTGAGTAAGCAAAACTCTGTAAAAATGGCAATTTTGGTCACTGTGAGGGTTTAAAAAGTGGTTATTCAACATGAGGCTCGATCCAATTGACATTTTGAATCATTTTTGGTACAGTCCAAAAAATCAATTTTCGGATGAAAAACGATGACTCCGGACATGTCAAACGTTCCTAAAATGGTCTATAATGATGAAATTTTATCATTTAATCTTTTGACTCTAAATGACTGTTGGATGTGAATTTTGACTTTTTTAACTAAAATAAGTGTGTTTAAAGTCATTTCTGTGCCTGAAACGGGTCAAAATTGAAGCTTTTGAGTAAGCAAAACTCTGTAAAAATGGCCATTTTGGTCACTGTGAGGGTTTAAAAAGTGGTTATTCAACATGAGGCACGATCCAATTGACATTTTGAATCATTTTTGGTACAGTCCAAAAAATCAATTTTCGATGAAAAACGATGACTCCGGACATGTCGAACGTTCCCAAAATGGTCTATAATGATGAAATTTTAACATTTAATATTTTGACTCTAAATGACTGTTGGATGTGAATTATGACAATTTCAACTAAAATAAGTGTGTTTAAAGTCATTTCTGTGACTGAAACGGGTCAAAATTGAAGCTTTTAAATAAGCAAAACTCTGTAAAAATGGCCATTTTGGTCACTGTGAGGGTTTAAAAAGTGGTTATTCAACATGAGGCACGATCCAATTGACATTTTGAATCATTTTTGGTACAGTCCAAAAAATCAATTTTCGCATGAAAAACGATGACTCCGGACATGTCAAACATTCCCAAAATGGTCTATAATGATGAAATTTTAACATTTAATCTTTTGACTCTAAATGACTGTTGGATGTGAATTATGACTTTTTCAACTAAAATAAGTGTGTTTAAAGTCATTTCTGTGCCTGAAACGGGTCAAAATTGAAGCTTTTGGGTAAGAAAAACTCTGTAAAAATGGCAATTTTGGTCACTGTGAGGGTTTAAAAAGTGGTTATTCAACATGAGGCACGATCCCATTGACATTTTGAATCATTTTTGGTACAGTCCAAAAAATCAATTTTCGGATGAAAAACGATGACTCCGGACATGTCGAACATTCCCAAAATGGTCTATAATGATGAAATTTTAGCATTTAATCTTTTGACTCTAAATGACTGTTGGATGTGAATTATTACTTTTTCAACTAAAATAAGTGTGTTTAAAGTCATTTCTGTGATTGAAACGGGTCAAAATTGAAGCTTTTAAATAAGCAAAACTCTGTAAAAATGGCCATTTTGGTCACTGTGAGGGTTTAAAAAGTGGTTATTCAACATGAGGCAAGATCCAATTGACATTTTGAATCATTTTTGGTACAGTCCAAAAAATCAATTTTCGCATGAAAAACGATGACTCCGGACATGTCAAACGTTCCCAAAATGGTCTATAATGATGAAATTTTAACATTTAATCTTTTGACTCTAAATGACTGTTGGATGTGAATTATGACTTTTTCAACTAAAATAAGTGTGTTTAAAGTCATTTCTGTGCCTGAAACGGGTCAAAATTGAAGCTTTTGGGTAAGAAAAACTCTGTAAAAATGGCAATTTTGGTCACTGTGAGGGTTTAAAAAGTGGTTATTCAACATGAGGCACGATCCCATTGACATTTTGAATCATTTTTGGTACAGTCCAAAAAATCAATTTTCGGATGAAAAACGATGACTCCGGACATGTCGAACGTTCCCAAAATGGTCTATAATGATGAAATTTTAACATTTAATCTTTTGACTCTAAATGACTGTTGGATGTGAATTATTACTTTTTCAACTAAAATAAGTGTGTTTAAAGTCATTTCTGTGCCTGAAACGGGTCAAAATTGAAGCTTTTGAGTAAGCAAAACTCTGTAAAAATGGCAATTTTGGTCACTGTGAGGGTTTAAAAAGTGGTTATTCAACATGAGGCTCGATCCAATTGACATTTTGAATCATTTTTGGTACAGTCCAAAAAATCAATTTTCGGATGAAAAACGATGACTCCGGACATGTCAAACGTTCCTAAAATGGTCTATAATGATGAAATTTTATCATTTAATCTTTTGACTCTAAATGACTAATGGATGTGAATTATGACTTTTTCAACTAAAATAAGTGTGTTTAAAGTCATTTCTGTGCCTGACACGGGTCAAAATTGAAGCTTTTGAGTAAGCAAAACTCTGTAAAAATGGCAATTTTGGTCACTGTGAGGGTTTAAAAAGTGGTTATTCAACATGAGGCACGATCCAATTGACATTTTGAATCATTTTTGGTACAGTCCAAAAAAATCAATTTTCGGATGAAAAACGATGACTCCGGACATGTCGAATGTTCCCAAAATGTTCTATAATGATGAAATTTTAACATTTAATCTTTTGACTCTAAATGACTGTTGGATGTGAATTATGACTTTTTCAACTAAAATAAGTGTGTTTAAAGTCATTTCTGTGCCTGAAACGGGTCAAAATTGAAGCTTTTGAGTAAGCAAAACTCTGTAAAAATGGCCATTTTGGTCACTGTGAGGGTTTAAAAAGTGGTTATTCAACATGAGGCACGATCCAATTGAAATTTTGAATCATTTTTGGTACAGTCCAAAAAATCAATTTTCGGATGAAAAACGATGACTCTGGACATGTCGAACGTTCCCAAAATGGTCTATAATGATGAAATTTTAACATTTAATCTTTTGACTCTAAATGACTGTTGGATGTGAATTATGACTTTTTCAACTAAAATAAGTGTGTTTAAAGTCATTTCTGTGACTGAAACGGGTCAAAATTGAAGCTTTTAAATAAGCAAAACTCTGTAAAAATGGCCATTTTGGTCACTGTGAGGGTTTAAAAAGTGGTTATTCAACATGAGGCACGATCCAATTGACATTTTGAATCATTTTTGGTACAGTCCAAAAAATCAATTTTCGGATGAAAAACGATGACTCTGGACATGTCGAACGTTCCCAAAATGGTCTATAATGATGAAATTTTAACATTTAATCTTTTGACTCTAAATGACTGTTGGATGTGAATTATGACTTTTTCAACTAAAATAAGTGTGTTTAAAGTCATTTCTGTGCCTGAAACGGGTCAAAATTGAAGCTTTTGAGTAAGCAAAACTCTGTAAAAATGGCAATTTTGGTCACTGTGAGGGTTTAAAAAGTGGTTATTCAACATGAGGCAGGATCCAATTGACATTTTGAATCATTTTTGGTACAGTCCAAAAAATCAATTTTCGGATGAAAAACAATGACTCTGGACATGTCGAACGTTCCCAAAATGGTCTATAATGATGAAATTTTAACATTTAATCTTTTGACTCTAAATGACTGTTGGATGTGAATTATGACTTTTTCAACTAAAATAAGTGTGTTTAAAGTCATTTCTGTGACTGAAACGGGTCAAAATTGAAGCTTTTAAATAAGCAAAAATCTGTAAAAATGGCCATTTTGGTCACTGTGAGGGTTTAAAAAGTGGTTATTCAACATGAGGCACGATCCAATTGACATTTTGAATCATTTTTGGTACAGTCCAAAAAATCAATTTTCGGATGAAAAACGATGACTCCGGACATGTCGAACGTTCCCAAAATGGTCTATAATGATGAAATTTTAACATTTAATCTTTTGACTCTAAATGACTGTTGGATGTGAATTATGACATTTTCAACTAAAATAAGTGTGTTTAAAGTCATTTCTGTGCCTGAAACGGGTCAAAATTGAAGCTTTTGAGTAAGCAAAACTCTGTAAAAATGGCAATTTTGGTCACTGTGAGGGTTTAAAAAGTGGTTATTCAACATGAGGCTCGATCCAATTGGCATTTTGAATCATTTTTGGTACAGTCCAAAAAATCAATTTTCGGATGAAAAACGATGACTCCGGACATGTCAAACGTTCCCAAAATGGTCTATAATGATGAAATTTTATCATTTAATCTTTTGACTCTAAATGACTGTTGGATGTGAATTATGACTTTTTCAACTAAAATAAGTGTGTTTAAAGTCATTTCTGTGCCTGAAACGGGTCAACATTGAAGCTTTTGAGTAAGCAAAACTCTGTAAAAATGGCAATTTTGGTCACTGTGAGGGTTTAAAAAGTGGTTATTCAACATGAGGCAGGATCCAATTGACATTTTGAATCATTTTTGGTACAGTCCAAAAAATCAATTTTCGGATGAAAAACGATGACTCTGGACATGTCGAACGTTCCCAAAATGGTCTATAATGATGAAATTTTAACATTTAATCTTTTGACTCTAAATGACTGTTGGATGTGAATTATTACTTTTTCAACTAAAATAAGTGTGTTTAAAGTCATTTCTGTGCCTGAAACGGGTCAAAATTGAAGCTTTTGAGTAAGCAAAACTCTGTAAAAATGGCAATTTTGGTCACTGTGAGGGTTTAAAAAGTGGTTATTCAACATGAGGCTCGATCCAATTGACATTTTGAATCATTTTTGGTACAGTCCAAAAAATCAATTTTCGGATGAAAAACGATGACTCCGGACATGTCAAACGTTCCTAAAATGGTCTATAATGATGAAATTTTATCATTTAATCTTTTGACTCTAAATGACTGTTGGATGTGAATTTTGACTTTTTTAACTAAAATAAGTGTGTTTAAAGTCATTTCTGTGCCTGAAACGGGTCAAAATTGAAGCTTTTGAGTAAGCAAAACTCTGTAAAAATGGCAATTTTGGTCACTGTGAGGGTTTAAACAGTGGTTATTCAACATGAGGCACGATCCAATTGACATTTTGAATCATTTTTGGTACAGTCAAAAAAATCAATTTTCGGATGAAAAACGATGACTCCGGACATGTCGAACGTTCCCAAAATGGTCTATAATGATGAAATTTTAACATTTAATATTTTGACTCTAAATGACTGTTGGATGTGAATTATGACAATTTCAACTAAAATAAGTGTGTTTAAAGTCATTTCTGTGACTGAAACGGGTCAAAATTGAAGCTTTTAAATAAGCGAAACTCTGTAAAAATGGCCATTTTGGTCACTGTGAGGGTTTAAAAAGTGGTTATTCAACATGAGGCACGATCCAATTGACATTTTGAATCATTTTTGGTACAGTCCAAAAAATCAATTTTCGATGAAAAACGATGACTCCGGACATGTCGAACGTTCCCAAAATGGTCTATAATGATGAAATTTTAACATTTAATATTTTGACTCTAAATGACTGTTGGATGTGAATTATGACAATTTCAACTAAAATAAGTGTGTTTAAAGTCATTTCTGTGACTGAAACGGGTCAAAATTGAAGCTTTTAAATAAGCAAAACTCTGTAAAAATGGCCATTTTGGTCACTGTGAGGGTTTAAAAAGTGGTTATTCAACATGAGGCACGATCCAATTGACATTTTGAATCATTTTTGGTACAGTCCAAAAAATCAATTTTCGCATGAAAAACGATGACTCCGGACATGTCAAACATTCCCAAAATGGTCTATAATGATGAAATTTTAACATCTAATCTTTTGACTCTAAATGACTGTTGGATGTGAATTATGACTTTTTCAACTAAAATAAGTGTGTTTAAAGTAATTTCTGTGCCTGAAACGGGTCAAAATTGAAGCTTTTGGGTAAGAAAAACTCTGTAAAAATGGCAATTTTGGTCACTGTGAGGGTTTAAAAAGTGGTTATTCAACATGAGGCACGATCCCATTGACATTTTGAATCATTTTTGGTACAGTCCAAAAAATCAATTTTCGGATGAAAAACGATGACTCCGGACATGTCGAACGTTCCCAAAATGGTCTATAATGATGAAATTTTAACATTTAATCTTTTGACTCTAAATGACTGTTGGATGTGAATTATTACTTTTTCAACTAAAATAAGTGTGTTTAAAGTCATTTCTGTGACTGAAACGGGTCAAAATTGAAGCTTTTAAATAAGCAAAACTCTGTAAAAATGGCCATTTTGGTCACTGTGAGGGTTTAAAAAGTGGTTATTCAACATGAGGCAAGATCCAATTGACATTTTGAATCATTTTTGGTACAGTCCAAAAAATCAATTTTCGCATGAAAAACGATGACTCCGGACATGTCAAACGTTCCCAAAATGGTCTATAATGATGAAATTTTAACATTTAATCTTTTGACTCTAAATGACTGTTGGATGTGAATTATGACTTTTTCAACTAAAATAAGTGTGTTTAAAGTCATTTCTGTGCATGAAACGGGTCAAAATTGAAGCTTTTGGGTAAGAAAAACTCTGTAAAAATGGCAATTTTGGTCACTGTGAGGGTTTAAAAAGTGGTTATTCAACATGAGGCACGATCCCATTGACATTTTGAATCATTTTTGGTACAGTCCAAAAAATCAATTTTCGGATGAAAAACGATGACTCCGGACATGTCGAACGTTCCCAAAATGGTCTATAATGATGAAATTTTAACATTTAATCTTTTGACTCTAAATGACTGTTGGATGTGAATTATTACTTTTTCAACTAAAATAAGTGTGTTTAAAGTCATTTCTGTGCCTGAAACGGGTCAAAATTGAAGCTTTTGAGTAAGCAAAACTCTGTAAAAATGGCAATTTTGGTCACTGTGAGGGTTTAAAAAGTGGTTATTCAACATGAGGCTCGATCCAATTGACATTTTGAATCATTTTTGGTACAGTCCAAAAAATCAATTTTCGGATGAAAAACGATGACTCCGGACATGTCAAACGTTCCTAAAATGGTCTATAATGATGAAATTTTATCATTTAATCTTTTGACTCTAAATGACTGTTGGATGTGAATTATGACTTTTTCAACTAAAATAAGTGTGTTTAAAGTCATTTCTGTGCCTGACACGGGTCAAAATTGAAGCTTTTGAGTAAGGAAAACTCTGTAAAAATGGCAATTTTGGTCACTGTGAGGGTTTAAAAAGTGGTTATTCAACATGAGGCACGATCCAATTGACATTTTGAATCATTTTTGGTACAGTCCAAAAAAATCAATTTTCGGATGAAAAACGATGACTCCGGACATGTCGAATGTTCCCAAAATGTTCTATAATGATGAAATTTTAACATTTAATCTTTTGACTCTAAATGACTGTTGGATGTGAATTATGACTTTTTCAACTAAAATAAGTGTGTTTAAAGTCATTTCTGTGCCTGAAACGGGTCAAAATTGAAGCTTTTGAGTAAGCAAAACTCTGTAAAAATGGCCATTTTGGTCACTGTGAGGGTTTAAAAAGTGGTTATTCAACATGAGGCACGATCCAATTGAGATTTTGAATCATTTTTGGTACAGTCCAAAAAATCAATTTTCGCATGAAAAACGATGACTCCGGACATGTCAAACGTTCCCAAAATGGTCTATAATGATGAAATTTTAACATTTAATCTTTTGACTCTAAATGACTGTTGGATGTGAATTATGACTTTTTCAACTAAAATAAGTGTGTTTAAAGTCATTTCTGTGCCTGAAACGGGTCAAAATTGAAGCTTTTGGTAAGAAAAACTCTGTAAAAATGGCAATTTTGGTCACTGTGAGGGTTTAAAAAGTGGTTATTCAACATGAGGCACGATCCCATTGACATTTTGAATCATTTTTGGTACAGTCCAAAAAATCAATTTTCGGATGAAAAACGATGACTCCGGACATGTCGAACGTTCCAAAAATGGTCTATAATGATGAAATTTTAACATTTAATCTTTTGACTCTAAATGACTGTTGGATGTGAATTATGACATTTTCAACTAAAATAAGTGTGTTTAAAGTCATTTCTGTGCCTGACACGGGTCAAAATTGAAGCTTTTGAGTAAGCAAAACTCTGTAAAAATGGCAATTTTGGTCACTGTGAGGGTTTAAAAAGTGGTTATTCAATATGAGGCACGATCCAATTGACATTTTGAATCATTTTTGGTACAGTCCAAAAAAAATCAATTTTCGGATGAAAAACGATGACTCCGGACATGTCGAATGTTCCCAAAATGGTCTATAATGATGACATTTTAACATTTAATCTTTTGACTCTAAATGACTGTTGGATGTGAATTATGACTTTTTCAACTAAAATAAGTGTGTTTAAAGTCATTTCTGTGCCTGAAACGGGTCAAAATTGAAGCTTTTGAGTAAGCAAAACTCTGTAAAAATGGCAATTTTGGTCACTGTGAGGGTTTAAAAAGTGGTTATTCAACATGAGGCAGGATCCAATTGACATTTTGAATCATTTTTGGTACAGTCCAAAAAATCAATTTTCGGATGAAAAACAATGACTCTGGACATGTCGAACGTTCCCAAAATGGTCTATAATGATGAACTTTTAACATTTAATCTTTTGACTCTAAATGACTGTTGGATGTGAATTATGACTTTTTCAACTAAAATAAGTGTGTTTAAAGTCATTTCTGTGACTGAAACGGGTCAAAATTGAAGCTTTTAAATAAGCAAAACTCTGTAAAAATGGCCATTTTGGTCACTGTGAGGGTTTAAAAAGTGGCTATTCAACATGAGGCACGATCCAATTGACATTTTGAATCATTTTTGGTACAGTCCAAAAAATCAATTTTCGCATGAAAAACGATGACTCCGGACATGTCAAACGTTCCCAAAATGGTCTATAATGATGAAATTTTAACATTTAATCTTTTGACTCTAAATGACTGTTGGATGTGAATTATGACTTTTTCAACTAAAATAAGTGTGTTTAAAGTCATTTCTGTGCCTGAAACGGGTCAAAATTGAAGCTTTTGGGTAAGAAAAACTCTGTAAAAATGGCAATTTTGGTCACTGTGAGGGTTTAAAAAGTGGTTATTCAACATGAGGCACGATCCCATTGACATTTTGAATCATTTTTGGTACAGTCCAAAAAATCAATTTTCGGATGAAAAACGATGACTCCGGACATGTCAAACGTTCCCAAAATGGTCCATAATGATGAAATTTTATCATTTAATCTTTTGACTCTAAATGACTGTTGGATGTGAATTATGACTTTTTCAACTAAAATAAGTGTGTTTAAAGTCATTTCTGTGCCTGACACGGGTCAAAATTGAAGCTTTTGAGTAAGCAAAACTCTGTAAAAATGGCAATTTTGGTCACTGTGAGGGTTTAAAAAGTGGTTATTCAACATGAGGCACGATCCAATTGACATTTTGAATCATTTTTGGTACAGTCCAAAAAAATCAATTTTCGGATGAAAAACGATGACTCCGGACATGTCGAATGTTCCCAAAATGGTCTATAATGATGACATTTTAACATTTAATCTTTTGACTCTAAATGACTGTTGGATGTGAATTATGACTTTTTCAACTAAAATAAGTGTGTTTAAAGTCATTTCTGTGCCTGAAACGGGTCAAAATTGAAGCTTTTGAGTAAGCAAAACTCTGTAAAAATGGCAATTTTGGTCACTGTGAGGGTTTAAAAAGTGGTTATTCAACATGAGGCAGGATCCAATTGACATTTTGAATCATTTTTGGTACAGTCCAAAAAATCAATTTTCGGATGAAAAACTATGACTCTGGACATGTCGAACGTTCCCAAAATGGTCTATAATGATGAAATTTTAACATTTAATCTTTTGACTCTAAATGACTGTTGGATGTGAATTATGACTTTTTCAACTAAAATAAGTGTGTTTAAAGTCATTTCTGTGCCTGAAACGGGTCAAAATTGAAGCTTTTGGGTAAGAAAAACTCTGTAAAAATGGCAATTTTGGTCACTGTGAGGGTTTAAAAAGTGGTTATTCAACATGAGGCACGATCCCATTGACATTTTGAATCATTTTTGGTACAGTCCAAAAAATCAATTTTCGGATGAAAAACGATGACTCCGGACATGTCGAACGTTCCCAAAATGGTCTATAATGATGAAATTTTAACATTTAATCTTTTGACTCTAAATGACTGTTGGATGTGAATTATGACATTTTCAACTAAAATAAGTGTGTTTAAAGTCATTTCTGTGCCTGAAACGGGTCAAAATTGAAGCTTTTGAGTAAGCAAAACTCTGTAAAAATGGCAATTTTGGTCACTGTGAGGGTTTAAAAAGTGGTTATTCAACATGAGGCTCGATCCAATTGACATTTTGAATCATTTTTGGTACAGTCCAAAAAATCAATTTTCGGATGAAAAACGATGACTCCGGACATGTCAAACGTTCCCAAAATGGTCTATAATGATGAAATTTTATCATTTAATCTTTTGACTCTAAATGACTGTTGGATGTGAATTATGACTTTTTCAACTAAAATAAGTGTGTTTAAAGTCATTTCTGTGCCTGAAACGGGTCAAAATTGAAGCTTTTGAGTAAGCAAAACTCTGTAAAAATGGCCATTTTGGTCACTGTGAGGGTTTAAAAAGTGGTTATTCAACATGAGGCACGATCCAATTGACATTTTGAATCATTTTTGGTACAGTCCAAAAAATCAATTTTCGCATGAAAAACGATGACTCCGGACATGTCGAACGTTCCCAAAATGGTCTATAATGATGAAATTTTAACATTTAATATTTTGACTCTAAATGACTGTTGGATGTGAATTATGACAATTTCAACTAAAATAAGTGTGTTTAAAGTCATTTCTGTGACTGAAACGGGTCAAAATTGAAGCTTTTAAATAAGCGAAACTCTGTAAAAATGGCCATTTTGGTCACTGTGAGGGTTTAAAAAGTGGTTATTCAACATGAGGCACGATCCAATTGACATTTTGAATCATTTTTGGTACAGTCCAAAAAATCAATTTTCGATGAAAAACGATGACTCCGGACATGTCGAACGTTCCCAAAATGGTCTATAATGATGAAATTTTAACATTTAATATTTTGACTCTAAATGACTGTTGGATGTGAATTATGACAATTTCAACTAAAATAAGTGTGTTTAAAGTCATTTCTGTGCCTGAAACGGGTCAAAATTGAAGCTTTTGAGTAAGCAAAACTCTGTAAAAATGGCAATTTTGGTCACTGTGAGGGTTTAAACAGTGGTTATTCAACATGAGGCACGATCCAATTGACATTTTGAATCATTTTTGGTACAGTCAAAAAAATCAATTTTCGGATGAAAAACGATGACTCCGGACATGTCGAACGTTCCCAAAATGGTCTATAATGATGAAATTTTAACATTTAATATTTTGACTCTAAATGACTGTTGGATGTGAATTATGACAATTTCAACTAAAATAAGTGTGTTTAAAGTCATTTCTGTGACTGAAACGGGTCAAAATTGAAGCTTTTAAATAAGCGAAACTCTGTAAAAATGGCCATTTTGGTCACTGTGAGGGTTTAAAAAGTGGTTATTCAACATGAGGCACGATCCAATTGACATTTTGAATCATTTTTGGTACAGTCCAAAAAATCAATTTTCGATGAAAAACGATGACTCCGGACATGTCGAACGTTCCCAAAATGGTCTATAATGATGAAATTTTAACATTTAATATTTTGACTCTAAATGACTGTTGGATGTGAATTATGACAATTTCAACTAAAATAAGTGTGTTTAAAGTCATTTCTGTGACTGAAACGGGTCAAAATTGAAGCTTTTAAATAAGCAAAACTCTGTAAAAATGGCCATTTTGGTCACTGTGAGGGTTTAAAAAGTGGTTATTCAACATGAGGCACGATCCAATTGACATTTTGAATCATTTTTGGTACAGTCCAAAAAATCAATTTTCGCATGAAAAACGATGACTCCGGACATGTCAAACATTCCCAAAATGGTCTATAATGATGAAATTTTAACATCTAATCTTTTGACTCTAAATGACTGTTGGATGTGAATTATGACTTTTTCAACTAAAATAAGTGTGTTTAAAGTAATTTCTGTGCCTGAAACGGGTCAAAATTGAAGCTTTTGGGTAAGAAAAACTCTGTAAAAATGGCAATTTTGGTCACTGTGAGGGTTTAAAAAGTGGTTATTCAACATGAGGCACGATCCCATTGACATTTTGAATCATTTTTGGTACAGTCCAAAAAATCAATTTTCGGATGAAAAACGATGACTCCGGACATGTCGAACGTTCCCAAAATGGTCTATAATGATGAAATTTTAACATTTAATCTTTTGACTCTAAATGACTGTTGGATGTGAATTATTACTTTTTCAACTAAAATAAGTGTGTTTAAAGTCATTTCTGTGACTGAAACGGGTCAAAATTGAAGCTTTTAAATAAGCAAAACTCTGTAAAAATGGCCATTTTGGTCACTGTGAGGGTTTAAAAAGTGGTTATTCAACATGAGGCAAGATCCAATTGACATTTTGAATCATTTTTGGTACAGTCCAAAAAATCAATTTTCGCATGAAAAACGATGACTCCGGACATGTCAAACGTTCCCAAAATGGTCTATAATGATGAAATTTTAACATTTAATCTTTTGACTCTAAATGACTGTTGGATGTGAATTATGACTTTTTCAACTAAAATAAGTGTGTTTAAAGTCATTTCTGTGCATGAAACGGGTCAAAATTGAAGCTTTTGGGTAAGAAAAACTCTGTAAAAATGGCAATTTTGGTCACTGTGAGGGTTTAAAAAGTGGTTATTCAACATGAGGCACGATCCCATTGACATTTTGAATCATTTTTGGTACAGTCCAAAAAATCAATTTTCGGATGAAAAACGATGACTCCGGACATGTCGAACGTTCCCAAAATGGTCTATGATGATGAAATTTTAACATTTAATCTTTTGACTCTAAATGACTGTTGGATGTGAATTATTACTTTTTCAACTAAAATAAGTGTGTTTAAAGTCATTTCTGTGCCTGAAACGGGTCAAAATTGAAGCTTTTGAGTAAGCAAAACTCTGTAAAAATGGCAATTTTGGTCACTGTGAGGGTTTAAAAAGTGGTTATTCAACATGAGGCTCGATCCAATTGACATTTTGAATCATTTTTGGTACAGTCCAAAAAATCAATTTTCGGATGAAAAACGATGACTCCGGACATGTCAAACGTTCCTAAAATGGTCTATAATGATGAAATTTTATCATTTAATCTTTTGACTCTAAATGACTGTTGGATGTGAATTATGACTTTTTCAACTAAAATAAGTGTGTTTAAAGTCATTTCTGTGCCTGACACGGGTCAAAATTGAAGCTTTTGAGTAAGGAAAACTCTGTAAAAATGGCAATTTTGGTCACTGTGAGGGTTTAAAAAGTGGTTATTCAACATGAGGCACGATCCAATTGACATTTTGAATCATTTTTGGTACAGTCCAAAAAAATCAATTTTCGGATGAAAAACGATGACTCCGGACATGTCGAATGTTCCCAAAATGTTCTATAATGATGAAATTTTAACATTTAATCTTTTGACTCTAAATGACTGTTGGATGTGAATTATGACTTTTTCAACTAAAATAAGTGTGTTTAAAGTCATTTCTGTGCCTGAAACGGGTCAAAATTGAAGCTTTTGAGTAAGCAAAACTCTGTAAAAATGGCCATTTTGGTCACTGTGAGGGTTTAAAAAGTGGTTATTCAACATGAGGCACGATCCAATTGAGATTTTGAATCATTTTTGGTACAGTCCAAAAAATCAATTTTCGCATGAAAAACGATGACTCCGGACATGTCAAACGTTCCCAAAATGGTCTATAATGATGAAATTTTAACATTTAATCTTTTGACTCTAAATGACTGTTGGATGTGAATTATGACTTTTTCAACTAAAATAAGTGTGTTTAAAGTCATTTCTGTGCCTGAAACGGGTCAAAATTGAAGCTTTTGGTAAGAAAAACTCTGTAAAAATGGCAATTTTGGTCACTGTGAGGGTTTAAAAAGTGGTTATTCAACATGAGGCACGATCCCATTGACATTTTGAATCATTTTTGGTACAGTCCAAAAAATCAATTTTCGGATGAAAAACGATGACTCCGGACATGTCGAACGTTCCAAAAATGGTCTATAATGATGAAATTTTAACATTTAATCTTTTGACTCTAAATGACTGTTGGATGTGAATTATGACATTTTCAACTAAAATAAGTGTGTTTAAAGTCATTTCTGTGCCTGAAACGGGTCAAAATTGAAGCTTTTGAGTAAGCAAAACTCTGTAAAAATGGCAATTTTGGTCACTGTGAGGGTTTAAAAAGTGGTTATTCAACATGAGGCTCGATCCAATTGACATTTTGAATCATTTTTGGTACAGTCCAAAAAATCAATTTTCGGATGAAAAACGATGACTCCGGACATGTCAAACGTTCCCAAAATGGTCTATAATGATGAAATTTTATCATTTAATCTTTTGACTCTAAATGACTGTTGGATGTGAATTATGACTTTTTCAACTAAAATAAGTGTGTTTAAAGTCATTTCTGTGCCTGACACGGGTCAAAATTGAAGCTTTTGAGTAAGCAAAACTCTGTAAAAATGGCAATTTTGGTCACTGTGAGGGTTTAAAAAGTGGTTATTCAATATGAGGCACGATCCAATTGACATTTTGAATCATTTTTGGTACAGTCCAAAAAAAATCAATTTTCGGATGAAAAACGATGACTCCGGACATGTCGAATGTTCCCAAAATGGTCTATAATGATGACATTTTAACATTTAATCTTTTGACTCTAAATGACTGTTGGATGTGAATTATGACTTTTTCAACTAAAATAAGTGTGTTTAAAGTCATTTCTGTGCCTGAAACGGGTCAAAATTGAAGCTTTTGAGTAAGCAAAACTCTGTAAAAATGGCAATTTTGGTCACTGTGAGGGTTTAAAAAGTGGTTATTCAACATGAGGCAGGATCCAATTGACATTTTGAATCATTTTTGGTACAGTCCAAAAAATCAATTTTCGGATGAAAAACAATGACTCTGGACATGTCGAACGTTCCCAAAATGGTCTATAATGATGAACTTTTAACATTTAATCTTTTGACTCTAAATGACTGTTGGATGTGAATTATGACTTTTTCAACTAAAATAAGTGTGTTTAAAGTCATTTCTGTGACTGAAACGGGTCAAAATTGAAGCTTTTAAATAAGCAAAACTCTGTAAAAATGGCCATTTTGGTCACTGTGAGGGTTTAAAAAGTGGCTATTCAACATGAGGCACGATCCAATTGACATTTTGAATCATTTTTGGTACAGTCCAAAAAATCAATTTTCGCATGAAAAACGATGACTCCGGACATGTCAAACGTTCCCAAAATGGTCTATAATGATGAAATTTTAACATTTAATCTTTTGACTCTAAATGACTGTTGGATGTGAATTATGACTTTTTCAACTAAAATAAGTGTGTTTAAAGTCATTTCTGTGCCTGAAACGGGTCAAAATTGAAGCTTTTGGGTAAGAAAAACTCTGTAAAAATGGCAATTTTGGTCACTGTGAGGGTTTAAAAAGTGGTTATTCAACATGAGGCACGATCCCATTGACATTTTGAATCATTTTTGGTACAGTCCAAAAAATCAATTTTCGGATGAAAAACGATGACTCCGGACATGTCAAACGTTCCCAAAATGGTCCATAATGATGAAATTTTATCATTTAATCTTTTGACTCTAAATGACTGTTGGATGTGAATTATGACTTTTTCAACTAAAATAAGTGTGTTTAAAGTCATTTCTGTGCCTGACACGGGTCAAAATTGAAGCTTTTGAGTAAGCAAAACTCTGTAAAAATGGCAATTTTGGTCACTGTGAGGGTTTAAAAAGTGGTTATTCAACATGAGGCACGATCCAATTGACATTTTGAATCATTTTTGGTACAGTCCAAAAAAATCAATTTTCGGATGAAAAACGATGACTCCGGACATGTCGAATGTTCCCAAAATGGTCTATAATGATGACATTTTAACATTTAATCTTTTGACTCTAAATGACTGTTGGATGTGAATTATGACTTTTTCAACTAAAATAAGTGTGTTTAAAGTCATTTCTGTGCCTGAAACGGGTCAAAATTGAAGCTTTTGAGTAAGCAAAACTCTGTAAAAATGGCAATTTTGGTCACTGTGAGGGTTTAAAAAGTGGTTATTCAACATGAGGCAGGATCCAATTGACATTTTGAATCATTTTTGGTACAGTCCAAAAAATCAATTTTCGGATGAAAAACGATGACTCTGGACATGTCGAACGTTCCCAAAATGGTCTATAATGATGAAATTTTAACATTTAATCTTTTGACTCTAAATGACTGTTGGATGTGAATTATGACTTTTTCAACTAAAATAAGTGTGTTTAAAGTCATTTCTGTGCCTGAAACGGGTCAAAATTGAAGCTTTTGGGTAAGAAAAACTCTGTAAAAATGGCAATTTTGGTCACTGTGAGGGTTTAAAAAGTGGTTATTCAACATGAGGCACGATCCCATTGACATTTTGAATCATTTTTGGTACAGTCCAAAAAATCAATTTTCGGATGAAAAACGATGACTCCGGACATGTCGAACGTTCCCAAATTGGTCTATAATGATGAAATTTTAACATTTAATCTTTTGACTCTAAATGACTGTTGGATGTGAATTATGACATTTTCAACTAAAATAAGTGTGTTTAAAGTCATTTCTGTGCCTGAAACGGGTCAAAATTGAAGCTTTTGAGTAAGCAAAACTCTGTAAAAATGGCAATTTTGGTCACTGTGAGGGTTTAAAAAGTGGTTATTCAACATGAGGCTCGATCCAATTGACATTTTGAATCATTTTTGGTACAGTCCAAAAAATCAATTTTCGGATGAAAAACGATGACTCCGGACATGTCAAACGTTCCCAAAATGGTCTATAATGATGAAATTTTATCATTTAATCTTTTGACTCTAAATGACTGTTGGATGTGAATTATGACTTTTTCAACTAAAATAAGTGTGTTTAAAGTCATTTCTGTGCCTGAAACGGGTCAAAATTGAAGCTTTTGAGTAAGCAAAACTCTGTAAAAATGGCCATTTTGGTCACTGTGAGGGTTTAAAAAGTGGTTATTCAACATGAGGCACGATCCAATTGACATTTTGAATCATTTTTGGTACAGTCCAAAAAATCAATTTTCGCATGAAAAACGATGACTCCGGACATGTCAAACGTTCCCAAAATGGTCTATAATGATGAAATTTTAACATTTAATCTTTTGACTCTAAATGACTGTTGGATGTGAATTATGACTTTTTCAACTAAAATAAGTGTGTTTAAAGTCATTTCTGTGCCTGAAACGGGTCAAAATTGAAGCTTTTGGTAAGAAAAACTCTGTAAAAATGGCAATTTTGGTCACTGTGAGGGTTTAAAAAGTGGTTATTCAACATGAGGCACGATCCCATTGACATTTTGAATCATTTTTGGTACAGTCCAAAAAATCAATTTTCGGATGAAAAACGATGACTCCGGACATGTCGAACGTTCCAAAAATGGTCTATAATGATGAAATTTTAACATTTAATCTTTTGACTCTAAATGACTGTTGGATGTGAATTATGACATTTTCAACTAAAATAAGTGTGTTTAAAGTCATTTCTGTGCCTGAAACGGGTCAAAATTGAAGCTTTTGAGTAAGCAAAACTCTGTAAAAATGGCAATTTTGGTCACTGTGAGGGTTTAAAAAGTGGTTATTCAACATGAGGCAGGATCCAATTGACATTTTGAATCATTTTTGGTACAGTCCAAAAAATCAATTTTCGGATGAAAAACAATGACTCTGGACATGTCGAACGTTCCCAAAATGGTCTATAATGATGAACTTTTAACATTTAATCTTTTGACTCTAAATGACTGTTGGATGTGAATTATGACTTTTTCAACTAAAATAAGTGTGTTTAAAGTCATTTCTGTGACTGAAACGGGTCAAAATTGAAGCTTTTAAATAAGCAAAACTCTGTAAAAATGGCCATTTTGGTCACTGTGAGGGTTTAAAAAGTGGCTATTCAACATGAGGCACGATCCAATTGACATTTTGAATCATTTTTGGTACAGTCCAAAAAATCAATTTTCGCATGAAAAACGATGACTCCGGACATGTCAAACGTTCCCAAAATGGTCTATAATGATGAAATTTTAACATTTAATCTTTTGACTCTAAATGACTGTTGGATGTGAATTATGACTTTTTCAACTAAAATAAGTGTGTTTAAAGTCATTTCTGTGCCTGAAACGGGTCAAAATTGAAGCTTTTGGGTAAGAAAAACTCTGTAAAAATGGCAATTTTGGTCACTGTGAGGGTTTAAAAAGTGGTTATTCAACATGAGGCACGATCCCATTGACATTTTGAATCATTTTTGGTACAGTCCAAAAAATCAATTTTCGGATGAAAAACGATGACTCCGGACATGTCAAACGTTCCCAAAATGGTCTATAATGATGAAATTTTATCATTTAATCTTTTGACTCTAAATGACTGTTGGATGTGAATTATGACTTTTTCAACTAAAATAAGTGTGTTTAAAGTCATTTCTGTGCCTGACACGGGTCAAAATTGAAGCTTTTGAGTAAGCAAAACTCTGTAAAAATGGCAATTTTGGTCACTGTGAGGGTTTAAAAAGTGGTTATTCAACATGAGGCACGATCCAATTGACATTTTGAATCATTTTTGGTACAGTCCAAAAAAATCAATTTTCGGATGAAAAACGATGACTCCGGACATGTCGAATGTTCCCAAAATGGTCTATAATGATGACATTTTAACATTTAATCTTTTGACTCTAAATGACTGTTGGATGTGAATTATGACTTTTTCAACTAAAATAAGTGTGTTTAAAGTCATTTCTGTGCCTGAAACGGGTCAAAATTGAAGCTTTTGAGTAAGCAAAACTCTGTAAAAATGGCAATTTTGGTCACTGTGAGGGTTTAAAAAGTGGTTATTCAACATGAGGCAGGATCCAATTGACATTTTGAATCATTTTTGGTACAGTCCAAAAAATCAATTTTCGGATGAAAAACGATGACTCTGGACATGTCGAACGTTCCCAAAATGGTCTATAATGATGAAATTTTAACATTTAATCTTTTGACTCTAAATGACTGTTGGATGTGAATTATGACTTTTTCAACTAAAATAAGTGTGTTTAAAGTCATTTCTGTGCCTGAAACGGGTCAAAATTGAAGCTTTTGGGTAAGAAAAACTCTGTAAAAATGGCAATTTTGGTCACTGTGAGGGTTTAAAAAGTGGTTATTCAACATGAGGCACGATCCCATTGACATTTTGAATCATTTTTGGTACAGTCCAAAAAATCTATTTTCGGATGAAAAACGATGACTCCGGACATGTCGAACGTTCCCAAAATGGTCTATAATGATGAAATTTTAACATTTAATCTTTTGACTCTAAATGACTGTTGGATGTGAATTATGACATTTTCAACTAAAATAAGTGTGTTTAAAGTCATTTCTGTGCCTGAAACGGGTCAAAATTGAAGCTTTTGAGTAAGCAAAACTCTGTAAAAATGGCAATTTTGGTCACTGTGAGGGTTTAAAAAGTGGTTATTCAACATGAGGCTCGATCCAATTGACATTTTGAATCATTTTTGGTACAGTCCAAAAAATCAATTTTCGGATGAAAAACGATGACTCCGGACATGTCAAACGTTCCCAAAATGGTCTATAATGATGAAATTTTATCATTTAATCTTTTGACTCTAAATGACTGTTGGATGTGAATTATGACTTTTTCAACTAAAATAAGTGTGTTTAAAGTCATTTCTGTGCCTGACACGGGTCAAAATTGAAGCTTTTGAGTGAGCAAAACTCTGTAAAAATGGCAATTTTGGTCACTGTGAGGGTTTAAAAAGTGGTTATTCAATATGAGGCACGATCCAATTGACATTTTGAATCATTTTTGGTACAGTCCAAAAAAAATCAATTTTCGGATGAAAAACGATGACTCCGGACATGTCGAATGTTCCCAAAATGGTCTATAATGATGACATTTTAACATTTAATCTTTTGACTCTAAATGACTGTTGGATGTGAATTATGACTTTTTCAACTAAAATAAGTGTGTTTAAAGTCATTTCTGTGCCTGAAACGGGTCAAAATTGAAGCTTTTGAGTAAGCAAAACTCTGTAAAAATGGCAATTTTGGTCACTGTGAGGGTTTAAAAAGTGGTTATTCAACATGAGGCAGGATCCAATTGACATTTTGAATCATTTTTGGTACAGTCCAAAAAATCAATTTTCGGATGAAAAACAATGACTCTGGACATGTCGAACGTTCCCAAAATGGTCTATAATGATGAACTTTTAACATTTAATCTTTTGACTCTAAATGACTGTTGGATGTGAATTATGACTTTTTCAACTAAAATAAATGTGTTTAAAGTCATTTCTGTGACTGAAACGGGTCAAAATTGAAGCTTTTAAATAAGCAAAACTCTGTAAAAATGGCCATTTTGGTCACTGTGAGGGTTTAAAAAGTGGCTATTCAACATGAGGCACGATCCAATTGACATTTTGAATCATTTTTGGTACAGTCCAAAAAATCAATTTTCGCATGAAAAACGATGACTCCGGACATGTCAAACGTTCCCAAAATGGTCTATAATGATGAAATTTTAACATTTAATCTTTTGACTCTAAATGACTGTTGGATGTGAATTATGACTTTTTCAACTAAAATAAGTGTGTTTAAAGTCATTTCTGTGCCTGAAACGGGTCAAAATTGAAGCTTTTGGGTAAGAAAAACTCTGTAAAAATGGCAATTTTGGTCACTGTGAGGGTTTAAAAAGTGGTTATTCAACATGAGGCACGATCCCATTGACATTTTGAATCATTTTTGGTACAGTCCAAAAAATCAATTTTCGGATGAAAAACGATGACTCCGGACATGTCAAACGTTCCCAAAATGGTCTATAATGATGAAATTTTATCATTTAATCTTTTGACTCTAAATGACTGTTGGATGTGAATTATGACTTTTTCAACTAAAATAAGTGTGTTTAAAGTCATTTCTGTGCCTGACACGGGTCAAAATTGAAGCTTTTGAGTAAGCAAAACTCTGTAAAAATGGCAATTTTGGTCACTGTGAGGGTTTAAAAAGTGGTTATTCAACATGAGGCACGATCCAATTGACATTTTGAATCATTTTTGGTACAGTCCAAAAAAATCAATTTTCGGATGAAAAACGATGACTCCGGACATGTCGAATGTTCCCAAAATGGTCTATAATGATGACATTTTAACATTTAATCTTTTGACTCTAAATGACTGTTGGATGTGAATTATGACTTTTTCAACTAAAATAAGTGTGTTTAAAGTCATTTCTGTGCCTGAAACGGGTCAAAATTGAAGCTTTTGAGTAAGCAAAACTCTGTAAAAATGGCAATTTTGGTCACTGTGAGGGTTTAAAAAGTGGTTATTCAACATGAGGCAGGATCCAATTGACATTTTGAATCATTTTTGGTACAGTCCAAAAAATCAATTTTCGGATGAAAAACGATGACTCTGGACATGTCGAACGTTCCCAAAATGGTCTATAATGATGAAATTTTAACATTTAATCTTTTGACTCTAAATGACTGTTGGATGTGAATTATGACTTTTTCAACTAAAATAAGTGTGTTTAAAGTCATTTCTGTGCCTGAAACGGGTCAAAATTGAAGCTTTTGGGTAAGAAAAACTCTGTAAAAATGGCAATTTTGGTCACTGTGAGGGTTTAAAAAGTGGTTATTCAACATGAGGCACGATTCCATTGACATTTTGAATCATTTTTGGTACAGTCCAAAAAATCAATTTTCGGATGAAAAACGATGACTCCGGACATGTCGAACGTTCCCAAAATGGTCTATAATGATGAAATTTTAACATTTAATCTTTTGACTCTAAATGACTGTTGGATGTGAATTATGACATTTTCAACTAAAATAAGTGTGTTTAAAGTCATTTCTGTGCCTGAAACGGGTCAAAATTGAAGCTTTTGAGTAAGCAAAACTCTGTAAAAATGGCAATTTTGGTCACTGTGAGGGTTTAAAAAGTGGTTATTCAACATGAGGCTCGATCCAATTGACATTTTGAATCATTTTTGGTACAGTCCAAAAAATCAATTTTCGGATGAAAAACGATGACTCCGGACATGTCAAACGTTCCCAAAATGGTCTATAATGATGAAATTTTATCATTTAATCTTTTGACTCTAAATGACTGTTGGATGTGAATTATGACTTTTTCAACTAAAATAAGTGTGTTTAAAGTCATTTCTGTGACTGAAACGGGTCAAAATTGAAGCTTTTGAGTAAGCAAAACTCTGTAAAAATGGCAATTTTGGTCACTGTGAGGGTTTAAAAAGTGGTTATTCAACATGAGGCTCGATCCACTTGACATTTTGAATCATTTTTGGTACAGTCCAAAAAATCAATTTTCGGATGAAAAACGATGACTCCGGACATGTCAAACGTTCCCAAAATGGTCTATAATGATGAAATTTTATCATTTAATCTTTTGACTGTAAATGACTGTTGGACGTGAAATATGACTTTTTCAACTAAAATAAGTGTGTTTAAAGTCATTTCTGTGCCTGACACGGGTCAAAATTGAAGCTTTTGAGTAAGCAAAACTTTGTAAAAATGGCAATTTTGGTCACTGTGAGGGTTTAAAAAGTGGTTATTCAACATGAGGCACGATCCAATTGACATTTTGAATCATTTTTGGTACAGTCCCAAAAAATCAATTTTCGGATGAAAAACGATGACTCCGGACATGTCGAACGTTCCCAAAATGGTCTATAATGATGAAATTTTAACATTTAATCTTTTGACTCTAAATGACTGTTGGATGTGAATTATGACTTTTTCAACTAAAATAAGTGTGTTTAAAGTCATTTCTGTGCCTGAAACGGGTCAAAATTGAAGCTTTTGAGTAAGCAAAACTCTGTAAAAATGGCAATTTTGGTCACTGTGAGGGTTTAAAAAGTGGTTATTCAACATGAGGCACGATCCAATTGGCATTTTGAATCATTTTTGGTACAGTCCAAAAAAATCAATTTTCGGATGAAAAACGATGACTCCCGACATGTCGAACGTTCCCAAAATGGTCTATAATGATGAAATTTTAACATTTAATCTTTTGACTCTAAATGACTGTTGGATGTGAATTATGACTTTTTCAACTAAAATAAGTGTGTTTAAAGTCATTTCTGTGCCTGAAACGGGTAAAAATTGAAGCTTTTGAGTAAGAAAAACTCTGTAAAAATGGCAATTTTGGTCACTGTGAGGGTTTAAAAAGTGGTTATTCAACATGAGGCTCGATCCAATTGACATTTTGAATCATTTTTGGTACAGTCCAAAAAATCAATTTTCGGATGAAAAACGATGACTCCGGACATGTCAAACATTCCCAAAATGGTCTATAATGATGAAATTTTATCATTTAATCTTTTGACTCTAAATGACTGTTGGATGTGAATTTTGACTTTTTTAACTAAAATAAGTGTGTTTAAAGTCATTTCTGTGCCTGAAACGGGTCAAAATTGAAGCTTTTGAGTAAGCAAAACTCTGTAAAAATGGCAATTTTGGTCACTGTGAGGGTTTAAAAAGTGGTTATTCAACCTGAGGCACGATCCAATTGACATTTTGAATCATTTTTGGTACAGTCCAAAAAATCAATTTTCGGATGAAAAACGATGACTCCGGACATGTCGAACGTTCCCAAAATGGTCTATAATGATGAAATTTTAACATTTAATATTTTGACTCTAAATGACTGTTGGATGTGAATTATGACAATTTCAACTAAAATACGTGTGTTTAAAGTTATTTCTGTGACTGAAACGGGTCAAAATTGAAGCTTTTAAATAAGCAAAACTCTGTAAAAATGGCCATTTTGGTCACTGTGAGGGTTTAAAAAGTGGTTATTCAACATGAGGCACGATCCAATTGACATTTTGAATCATTTTTGGTACAGTCCAAAAAAATCAATTTTCGGATGAAAAACGATGACTCCGGACATGTCGAATGTTCCCAAAATGGTCTATAATGATGACATTTTAACATTTAATCTTTTGACTCTAAATGACCGTTGGATGTGAATTATGACTTTTTCAACTAAAATAAGTGTGTTTAAAGTCATTTCTGTGCCTGAAACGGGTCAAAATTGAAGCTTTTGAGTAAGCAAAACTCTGTAAAAATGGCAATTTTGGTCACTGTGAGGGTTTAAAAAGTGGTTATTCAACATGAGGCAGGATCCAATTGACATTTTGAATCATTTTTGGTACAGTCCAAAAAATCAATTTTCGGATGAAAAACAATGACTCTGGACATGTCGAACGTTCCCAAAATGGTCTATAATGATGAAATTTTAACATTTAATCTTTTGACTCTAAATGACTGTTGGATGTGAATTATGACTTTTTCAACTAAAATAAGTGTGTTTAAAGTCATTTCTGTGACTGAAACGGGTCAAAATTGAAGCTTTTAAATAAGCAAAACTCTGTAAAAATGGCCATTTTGGTCACTGTGAGGGTTTAAAAAGTGGTTATTCAACATGAGGCACGATCCAATTGACATTTTGAATCATTTTTGGTACAGTCCAAAAAATCAATTTTCGGATGAAAAACGATGACTCCGGACATGTCGAACGTTCCCAAAATGGTCTATAATGATGAAATTTTAACATTTAATATTTTGACTCTAAATGACTGTTGGATGTGAATTATGACAATTTCAACTAAAATAAGTGTGTTTAAAGTCATTTCTGTGACTGAAACGGGTCAAAATTGAAGCTTTTAAATAAGCAAAACTCTGTAAAAATGGCCATTTTGGTCACTGTGAGGGTTTAAAAAGTGGTTATTCAACATGAGGCACGATCCAATTGACATTTTGAATCATTTTTGGTACAGTCCAAAAAATCAATTTTCGCATGAAAAACGATGACTCCGGACATGTCAAACGTTCCCAAAATGGTCTATAATGATGAAATTTTAACATTTAATCTTTTGACTCTAAATGACTGTTGGATGTGAATTATGACTTTTTCAACTAAAATAAGTGTGTTCATTTCTGTGCCTGAAACGGGTCAAAATTGAAGCTTTTGGGTAAGAAAAACTCTGTAAAAATGGCAATTTTGGTCACTGTGAAGGTTTAAAAAGTGGTTATTCAACATGAGGCACGATCCCATTGACATTTTGAATCATTTTTGGTACAGTCCAAAAAATCAATTTTCGGATGAAAAACGATGACTCCGGACATGTCAAACGTTCCCAAAATGGTCTATAATGATGAAATTTTAACATTTAATCTTTTGACTCTAAATGACTGTTGGATGTGAATTATGACTTTTTCAACTAAAATAAGTGTGTTTAAAGTCATTTCTGTGCCTGAAACGGGTCAAAATTAAAGCTTTTGAGTAAGCAAAACTCTGTAAAAATGGCAATTTTGGTCACTGTGAGGGTTTAAAAAGTGGTTATTCAACATGAGGCACGATCCAATTGACATTTTGAATCATTTTTGGTACAGTCCAAAAAATCATTTTTCAGATGAAAAACGATGACTCCGGACATGTCGAACGTTCCCAAAATGGTCTATAATGATGAAATTTTAACATTTAATCTTTTGACTCTAAATGACTGTTGGATGTGAATTATGACTTTTTCAACTAAAATAAGTGTGTTTAAAGTCATTTCTGTGACTGAAACGGGTCAAAATTGAAGCTTTTGAGTAAGCAAAACTCTGTAAAAATTGGCATTTTGGTCACTGTGAGGGTTTAAAAAGTGGTTATTCAACATGAGGCTCGATCCAATTGACATTTTGAATCATTTTTGGTACAGTCCAAAAAATCAATTTTCGGATGAAAAACGATGACTCCGGACATGTCAAACATTCCCAAAATGGTCTATAATGATGAAATTTTATCATTTAATCTTTTGACTCTAAATGACTGTTGGATGTGAATTTTGACTTTTTTAACTAAAATAAGTGTGTTTAAAGTCATTTCTGTGCCTGAAACGGGTCAAAATTGAAGCTTTTGAGTAAGCAAAACTCTGTAAAAATGGCAATTTTGGTCACTGTGAGGGTTTAAAAAGTGGTTATTCAACCTGAGGCACGATCCAATTGACATTTTGAATCATTTTTGGTACAGTCCAAAAAATCAATTTTCGGATGAAAAACGATGACTCCGGACATGTCGAACGTTCCCAAAATGGTCTATAATGATGAAATTTTAACATTTAATATTTTGACTCTAAATGACTGTTGGATGTGAATTATGACAATTTCAACTAAAATACGTGTGTTTAAAGTTATTTCTGTGACTGAAACGGGTCAAAATTGAAGCTTTTAAATAAGCAAAACTCTGTAAAAATGGCCATTTTGGTCACTGTGAGGGTTTAAAAAGTGGTTATTCAACATGAGGCACGATCCAATTGACATTTTGAATCATTTTTGGTACAGTCCAAAAAAATCAATTTTCGGATGAAAAACGATGACTCCGGACATGTCGAATGTTCCCAAAATGGTCTATAATGATGACATTTTAACATTTAATCTTTTGACTCTAAATGACCGTTGGATGTGAATTATGACTTTTTCAACTAAAATAAGTGTGTTTAAAGTCATTTCTGTGCCTGAAACGGGTCAAAATTGAAGCTTTTGAGTAAGCAAAACTCTGTAAAAATGGCAATTTTGGTCACTGTGAGGGTTTAAAAAGTGGTTATTCAACATGAGGCAGGATCCAATTGACATTTTGAATCATTTTTGGTACAGTCCAAAAAATCAATTTTCGGATGAAAAACAATGACTCTGGACATGTCGAACGTTCCCAAAATGGTCTATAATGATGAAATTTTAACATTTAATCTTTTGACTCTAAATGACTGTTGGATGTGAATTATGACTTTTTCAACTAAAATAAGTGTGTTTAAAGTCATTTCTGTGACTGAAACGGGTCAAAATTGAAGCTTTTAAATAAGCAAAACTCTGTAAAAATGGCCATTTTGGTCACTGTGAGGGTTTAAAAAGTGGTTATTCAACATGAGGCACGATCCAATTGACATTTTGAATCATTTTTGGTACAGTCCAAAAAATCAATTTTCGGATGAAAAACGATGACTCCGGACATGTCGAACGTTCCCAAAATGGTCTATAATGATGAAATTTTAACATTTAATATTTTGACTCTAAATGACTGTTGGATGTGAATTATGACAATTTCAACTAAAATACGTGTGTTTAAAGTTATTTCTGTGACTGAAACGGGTCAAAATTGAAGCTTTTAAATAAGCAAAACTCTGTAAAAATGGCCATTTTGGTCACTGTGAGGGTTTAAAAAGTGGTTATTCAACATGAGGCACGATCCAATTGACATTTTGAATCATTTTTGGTACAGTCCAAAAAAATCAATTTTCGGATGAAAAACGATGACTCCGGACATGTCGAATGTTCCCAAAATGGTCTATAATGATGACATTTTAACATTTAATCTTTTGACTCTAAATGACCGTTGGATGTGAATTATGACTTTTTCAACTAAAATAAGTGTGTTTAAAGTCATTTCTGTGCCTGAAACGGGTCAAAATTGAAGCTTTTGAGTAAGCAAAACTCTGTAAAAATGGCAATTTTGGTCACTGTGAGGGTTTAAAAAGTGGTTATTCAACATGAGGCAGGATCCAATTGACATTTTGAATCATTTTTGGTACAGTCCAAAAAATCAATTTTCGGATGAAAAACAATGACTCTGGACATGTCGAACGTTCCCAAAATGGTCTATAATGATGAAATTTTAACATTTAATCTTTTGACTCTAAATGACTGTTGGATGTGAATTATGACTTTTTCAACTAAAATAAGTGTGTTTAAAGTCATTTCTGTGACTGAAACGGGTCAAAATTGAAGCTTTTAAATAAGCAAAACTCTGTAAAAATGGCCATTTTGGTCACTGTGAGGGTTTAAAAAGTGGTTATTCAACATGAGGCACGATCCAATTGACATTTTGAATCATTTTTGGTACAGTCCAAAAAATCAATTTTCGGATGAAAAACGATGACTCCGGACATGTCGAACGTTCCCAAAATGGTCTATAATGATGAAATTTTAACATTTAATATTTTGACTCTAAATGACTGTTGGATGTGAATTATGACAATTTCAACTAAAATAAGTGTGTTTAAAGTCATTTCTGTGACTGAAACGGGTCAAAATTGAAGCTTTTAAATAAGCAAAACTCTGTAAAAATGGCCATTTTGGTCACTGTGAGGGTTTAAAAAGTGGTTATTCAACATGAGGCACGATCCAATTGACATTTTGAATCATTTTTGGTACAGTCCAAAAAATCAATTTTCGCATGAAAAACGATGACTCCGGACATGTCAAACGTTCCCAAAATGGTCTATAATGATGAAATTTTAACATTTAATCTTTTGACTCTAAATGACTGTTGGATGTGAATTATGACTTTTTCAACTAAAATAAGTGTGTTTAAAGTCATTTCTGTGCCTGAAACGGGTCAAAATTGAAGCTTTTGGGTAAGAAAAACTCTGTAAAAATGGCAATTTTGGTCACTGTGAAGGTTTAAAAAGTGGTTATTCAACATGAGGCACGATCCCATTGACATTTTGAATCATTTTTGGTACAGTCCAAAAAATCAATTTTCGGATGAAAAACGATGACTCCGGACATGTCAAACGTTCCCAAAATGGTCTATAATGATGAAATTTTAACATTTAATCTTTTGACTCTAAATGACTGTTGGATGTGAATTATGACTTTTTCAACTAAAATAAGTGTGTTTAAAGTCATTTCTGTGCCTGAAACGGGTCAAAATTAAAGCTTTTGAGTAAGCAAAACTCTGTAAAAATGGCAATTTTGGTCACTGTGAGGGTTTAAAAAGTGGTTATTCAACATGAGGCACGATCCAATTGACATTTTGAATCATTTTTGGTACAGTCCAAAAAATCATTTTTCAGATGAAAAACGATGACTCCGGACATGTCGAACGTTCCCAAAATGGTCTATAATGATGAAATTTTAACATTTAATCTTTTGACTCTAAATGACTGTTGGATGTGAATTATGACTTTTTCAACTAAAATAAGTGTGTTTAAAGTCATTTCTGTGACTGAAACGGGTCAAAATTGAAGCTTTTGAGTAAGCAAAACTCTGTAAAAATTGGCATTTTGGTCACTGTGAGGGTTTAAAAAGTGGTTATTCAACATGAGGCTCGATCCAATTGACATTTTGAATCATTTTTGGTACAGTCCAAAAAATCAATTTTCGGATGAAAAACGATGACTCCGGACATGTCAAACATTCCCAAAATGGTCTATAATGATGAAATTTTATCATTTAATCTTTTGACTCTAAATGACTGTTGGATGTGAATTTTGACTTTTTTAACTAAAATAAGTGTGTTTAAAGTCATTTCTGTGCCTGAAACGGGTCAAAATTGAAGCTTTTGAGTAAGCAAAACTCTGTAAAAATGGCAATTTTGGTCACTGTGAGGGTTTAAAAAGTGGTTATTCAACCTGAGGCACGATCCAATTGACATTTTGAATCATTTTTGGTACAGTCCAAAAAATCAATTTTCGGATGAAAAACGATGACTCCGGACATGTCGAACGTTCCCAAAATGGTCTATAATGATTAAATTTTAACATTTAATATTTTGACTCTAAATGACTGTTGGATGTGAATTATGACAATTTCAACTAAAATACGTGTGTTTAAAGTTATTTCTGTGACTGAAACGGGTCAAAATTGAAGCTTTTAAATAAGCAAAACTCTGTAAAAATGGCCATTTTGGTCACTGTGAGGGTTTAAAAAGTGGTTATTCAACATGAGGCACGATCCAATTGACATTTTGAATCATTTTTGGTACAGTCCAAAAAAATCAATTTTCGGATGAAAAACGATGACTCCGGACATGTCGAATGTTCCCAAAATGTTCTATAATGATGAAATTTTAACATTTAATCTTTTGACTCTAAATGACTGTTGGATGTGAATTATGACTTTTTCAACTAAAATAAGTGTGTTTAAAGTCATTTCTGTGCCTGAAACGGGTCAAAATTGAAGCTTTTGAGTAAGCAAAACTCTGTAAAAATGGCAATTTTGGTCACTGTGAGGGTTTAAAAAGTGGTTATTCAACATGAGGCTCGATCCAATTGACATTTTGAATCATTTTTGGTACAGTCCAAAAAATCAATTTTCGGATGAAAAACGATGACTCCGGACATGTCAAACGTTCCCAAAATGGTCTATAATGATGAAATTTTATCATTTAATCTTTTGACTCTAAATGACTGTTGGATGTGAATTATGACTTTTTCAACTAAAATAAGTGTGTTTAAAGTCATTTCTGTGCCTGACACGGGTCAAAATTGAAGCTTTTGAGTAAGCAAAACTCTGTAAAAATGGCAATTTTGGTCACTGTGAGGGTTTAAAAAGTGGTTATTCAACATGAGGTACGATCCAATTGACATTTTGAATCATTTTTGGTACAGTCCAAAAAAATCAATTTTCGGATGAAAAACGATGACTCCGGACATGTCGAATGTTCCCAAAATGGTCTATAATGATGACATTTTAACATTTAATCTTTTGACTCTAAATGACTGTTGGATGTGAATTATGACTTTTTCAACTAAAATAAGTGTGTTTAAAGTCATTTCTGTGCCTGAAACGGGTCAAAATTGAAGCTTTTAAATAAGCAAAACTCTGTAAAAATGGCCATTTTGGTCACTGTGAGGGTTTAAAAAGTGGTTATTCAACATGAGGCACGATCCAATTGACATTTTGAATCATTTTTGGTACAGTCCAAAAAATCAATTTTCGCATGAAAAACGATGACTCCGGACATGTCAAACGTTCCCAAAATGGTCTATAATGATGAAATTTTAACATTTAATCTTTTGACTCTAAATGACTGTTGGATGTGAATTATGACTTTTTCAACTAAAATAAGTGTGTTTAAAGTCATTTCTGTGCCTGACACGGGTCAAAATTGAAGCTTTTGAGTAAGCAAAACTTTGTAAAAATGGCAATTTTGGTCACTGTGAGGGTTTAAAAAGTGGTTATTCAACATGAGGCACGATCCAATTGACATTTTGAATCATTTTTGGTACAGTCCCAAAAAATCAATTTTCGGATGAAAAACGATGACTCCGGACATGTCGAACGTTCCCAAAATGGTCTATAATGATGAAATTTTAACATTTAATCTTTTGACTCTAAATGACTGTTGGATGTGAATTATGACTTTTTCAACTAAAATAAGTGTGTTTAAAGTCATTTCTGTGCCTGAAACGGGTCAAAATTGAAGCTTTTGAGTAAGCAAAACTCTGTAAAAATGGCAATTTTGGTCACTGTGAGGGTTTAAAAAGTGGTTATTCAACATGAGGCACGATCCAATTGGCATTTTGAATCATTTTTGGTACAGTCCAAAAAAATCAATTTTCGGATGAAAAACGATGACTCCCGACATGTCGAACGTTCCCAAAATGGTCTATAATGATGAAATTTTAACATTTAATCTTTTGACTCTAAATGACTGTTGGATGTGAATTATGACTTTTTCAACTAAAATAAGTGTGTTTAAAGTCATTTCTGTGCCTGAAACGGGTAAAAATTGAAGCTTTTGAGTAAGAAAAACTCTGTAAAAATGGCAATTTTGGTCACTGTGAGGGTTTAAAAAGTGGTTATTCAACATGAGGCTCGATCCAATTGACATTTTGAATCATTTTTGGTACAGTCCAAAAAATCAATTTTCGGATGAAAAACGATGACTCCGGACATGTCAAACATTCCCAAAATGGTCTATAATGATGAAATTTTATCATTTAATCTTTTGACTCTAAATGACTGTTGGATGTGAATTTTGACTTTTTTAACTAAAATAAGTGTGTTTAAAGTCATTTCTGTGCCTGAAACGGGTCAAAATTGAAGCTTTTGAGTAAGCAAAACTCTGTAAAAATGGCAATTTTGGTCACTGTGAGGGTTTAAAAAGTGGTTATTCAACCTGAGGCACGATCCAATTGACATTTTGAATCATTTTTGGTACAGTCCAAAAAATCAATTTTCGGATGAAAAACGATGACTCCGGACATGTCGAACGTTCCCAAAATGGTCTATAATGATGAAATTTTAACATTTAATATTTTGACTCTAAATGACTGTTGGATGTGAATTATGACAATTTCAACTAAAATACGTGTGTTTAAAGTTATTTCTGTGACTGAAACGGGTCAAAATTGAAGCTTTTAAATAAGCAAAACTCTGTAAAAATGGCCATTTTGGTCACTGTGAGGGTTTAAAAAGTGGTTATTCAACATGAGGCACGATCCAATTGACATTTTGAATCATTTTTGGTACAGTCCAAAAAAATCAATTTTCGGATGAAAAACGATGACTCCGGACATGTCGAATGTTCCCAAAATGGTCTATAATGATGACATTTTAACATTTAATCTTTTGACTCTAAATGACCGTTGGATGTGAATTATGACTTTTTCAACTAAAATAAGTGTGTTTAAAGTCATTTCTGTGCCTGAAACGGGTCAAAATTGAAGCTTTTGAGTAAGCAAAACTCTGTAAAAATGGCAATTTTGGTCACTGTGAGGGTTTAAAAAGTGGTTATTCAACATGAGGCAGGATCCAATTGACATTTTGAATCATTTTTGGTACAGTCCAAAAAATCAATTTTCGGATGAAAAACAATGACTCTGGACATGTCGAACGTTCCCAAAATGGTCTATAATGATGAAATTTTAACATTTAATCTTTTGACTCTAAATGACTGTTGGATGTGAATTATGACTTTTTCAACTAAAATAAGTGTGTTTAAAGTCATTTCTGTGACTGAAACGGGTCAAAATTGAAGCTTTTAAATAAGCAAAACTCTGTAAAAATGGCCATTTTGGTCACTGTGAGGGTTTAAAAAGTGGTTATTCAACATGAGGCACGATCCAATTGACATTTTGAATCATTTTTGGTACAGTCCAAAAAATCAATTTTCGGATGAAAAACGATGACTCCGGACATGTCGAACGTTCCCAAAATGGTCTATAATGATGAAATTTTAACATTTAATATTTTGACTCTAAATGACTGTTGGATGTGAATTATGACAATTTCAACTAAAATAAGTGTGTTTAAAGTCATTTCTGTGACTGAAACGGGTCAAAATTGAAGCTTTTAAATAAGCAAAACTCTGTAAAAATGGCCATTTTGGTCACTGTGAGGGTTTAAAAAGTGGTTATTCAACATGAGGCACGATCCAATTGACATTTTGAATCATTTTTGGTACAGTCCAAAAAATCAATTTTCGCATGAAAAACGATGACTCCGGACATGTCAAACGTTCCCAAAATGGTCTATAATGATGAAATTTTAACATTTAATCTTTTGACTCTAAATGACTGTTGGATGTGAATTATGACTTTTTCAACTAAAATAAGTGTGTTTAAAGTCATTTCTGTGCCTGAAACGGGTCAAAATTGAAGCTTTTGGGTAAGAAAAACTCTGTAAAAATGGCAATTTTGGTCACTGTGAAGGTTTAAAAAGTGGTTATTCAACATGAGGCACGATCCCATTGACATTTTGAATCATTTTTGGTACAGTCCAAAAAATCAATTTTCGGATGAAAAACGATGACTCCGGACATGTCAAACGTTCCCAAAATGGTCTATAATGATGAAATTTTAACATTTAATCTTTTGACTCTAAATGACTGTTGGATGTGAATTATGACTTTTTCAACTAAAATAAGTGTGTTTAAAGTCATTTCTGTGCCTGAAACGGGTCAAAATTAAAGCTTTTGAGTAAGCAAAACTCTGTAAAAATGGCAATTTTGGTCACTGTGAGGGTTTAAAAAGTGGTTATTCAACATGAGGCACGATCCAATTGACATTTTGAATCATTTTTGGTACAGTCCAAAAAATCATTTTTCAGATGAAAAACGATGACTCCGGACATGTCGAACGTTCCCAAAATGGTCTATAATGATGAAATTTTAACATTTAATCTTTTGACTCTAAATGACTGTTGGATGTGAATTATGACTTTTTCAACTAAAATAAGTGTGTTTAAAGTCATTTCTGTGACTGAAACGGGTCAAAATTGAAGCTTTTGAGTAAGCAAAACTCTGTAAAAATTGGCATTTTGGTCACTGTGAGGGTTTAAAAAGTGGTTATTCAACATGAGGCTCGATCCAATTGACATTTTGAATCATTTTTGGTACAGTCCAAAAAATCAATTTTCGGATGAAAAACGATGACTCCGGACATGTCAAACATTCCCAAAATGGTCTATAATGATGAAATTTTATCATTTAATCTTTTGACTCTAAATGACTGTTGGATGTGAATTTTGACTTTTTTAACTAAAATAAGTGTGTTTAAAGTCATTTCTGTGCCTGAAACGGGTCAAAATTGAAGCTTTTGAGTAAGCAAAACTCTGTAAAAATGGCAATTTTGGTCACTGTGAGGGTTTAAAAAGTGGTTATTCAACCTGAGGCACGATCCAATTGACATTTTGAATCATTTTTGGTACAGTCCAAAAAATCAATTTTCGGATGAAAAACGATGACTCCGGACATGTCGAACGTTCCCAAAATGGTCTATAATGATTAAATTTTAACATTTAATATTTTGACTCTAAATGACTGTTGGATGTGAATTATGACAATTTCAACTAAAATACGTGTGTTTAAAGTTATTTCTGTGACTGAAACGGGTCAAAATTGAAGCTTTTAAATAAGCAAAACTCTGTAAAAATGGCCATTTTGGTCACTGTGAGGGTTTAAAAAGTGGTTATTCAACATGAGGCACGATCCAATTGACATTTTGAATCATTTTTGGTACAGTCCAAAAAAATCAATTTTCGGATGAAAAACGATGACTCCGGACATGTCGAATGTTCCCAAAATGTTCTATAATGATGAAATTTTAACATTTAATCTTTTGACTCTAAATGACTGTTGGATGTGAATTATGACTTTTTCAACTAAAATAAGTGTGTTTAAAGTCATTTCTGTGCCTGAAACGGGTCAAAATTGAAGCTTTTGAGTAAGCAAAACTCTGTAAAAATGGCAATTTTGGTCACTGTGAGGGTTTAAAAAGTGGTTATTCAACATGAGGCTCGATCCAATTGACATTTTGAATCATTTTTGGTACAGTCCAAAAAATCAATTTTCGGATGAAAAACGATGACTCCGGACATGTCAAACGTTCCCAAAATGGTCTATAATGATGAAATTTTATCATTTAATCTTTTGACTCTAAATGACTGTTGGATGTGAATTATGACTTTTTCAACTAAAATAAGTGTGTTTAAAGTCATTTCTGTGCCTGACACGGGTCAAAATTGAAGCTTTTGAGTAAGCAAAACTCTGTAAAAATGGCAATTTTGGTCACTGTGAGGGTTTAAAAAGTGGTTATTCAACATGAGGTACGATCCAATTGACATTTTGAATCATTTTTGGTACAGTCCAAAAAAATCAATTTTCGGATGAAAAACGATGACTCCGGACATGTCGAATGTTCCCAAAATGGTCTATAATGATGACATTTTAACATTTAATCTTTTGACTCTAAATGACTGTTGGATGTGAATTATGACTTTTTCAACTAAAATAAGTGTGTTTAAAGTCATTTCTGTGCCTGAAACGGGTCAAAATTGAAGCTTTTAAATAAGCAAAACTCTGTAAAAATGGCCATTTTGGTCACTGTGAGGGTTTAAAAAGTGGTTATTCAACATGAGGCACGATCCAATTGACATTTTGAATCATTTTTGGTACAGTCCAAAAAATCAATTTTCGCATGAAAAACGATGACTCCGGACATGTCAAACGTTCCCAAAATGGTCTATAATGATGAAATTTTAACATTTAATCTTTTGACTCTAAATGACTGTTGGATGTGAATTATGACTTTTTCAACTAAAATAAGTGTGTTTAAAGTCATTTCTGTGCCTGAAACGGGTCAAAATTGAAGCTTTTGGGTAAGAAAAACTCTGTAAAAATGGCAATTTTGGTCACTGTGAGGGTTTAAAAAGTGGTTATTCAACATGAGGCACGATCCCATTGACATTTTGAATCATTTTTGGTACAGTCCAAAAAATCAATTTTCGGATGAAAAACGATGACTCCGGACATGTCGAACGTTCCCAAAATGGTCTATAATGATGAAATTTTAACATTTAATCTTTTGACTCTAAATGACTGTTGGATGTGAATTATGACTTTTTCAACTAAAATAAGTGTGTTTAAAGTCATTTCTGTGCCTGAAACGGGTCAAAATTAAAGCTTTTGAGTAAGCAAAAACTCTGTAAAAATGGCAATTTTGGTCACTGTGAGGGTTTAAAAAGTGGTTATTCAACATGAGGCACGATCCAATTGACATTTTGAATCATTTTTGGTACAGTCCAAAAAATCATTTTTCAGATGAAAAACGATGACTCCGGACATGTCGAACGTTCCCAAAATGGTCTATAATGATGAAATTTTAACATTTAATCTTTTGACTCTAAATGACTGTTGAATGTGAATTATGACTTTTTCAACTAAAATAAGTGTGTTTAAAGTCATTTCTGTGACTGAAACGGGTCAAAATCGAAGCTTTTGAGTAAGCAAAACTCTGTAAAAATTGGCATTTTGGTCACTGTGAGGGTTTAAAAAGTGGTTATTCAACATGAGGCTCCATCCAATTGACATTTTGAATCATTTTTGGTACAGTCCAAAAAATCAATTTTCGGATGAAAAACGATGACTCCGGACATGTCAAACATTCCCAAAATGGTCTATAATGATGAAATTTTATCATTTAATCTTTTGACTCTAAATGACTGTTGGATGTGAATTTTGACTTTTTTAACTAAAATAAGTGTGTTTAAAGTCATTTCTGTGCCTGAAACGGGTCAAAATTGAAGCTTTTGAGTAAGCAAAACTCTGTAAAAATGGCAATTTTGGTCACTGTGAGGGTTTAAAAAGTGGTTATTCAACCTGAGGCACGATCCAATTGACATTTTGAATCATTTTTGGTACAGTCCAAAAAATCAATTTTCGGATGAAAAACGATGACTCCGGACATGTCGAACGTTCCCAAAATGGTCTATAATGATTAAATATTAACATTTAATATTTTGACTCTAAATGACTGTTGGATGTGAATTATGACTTTGTCAACTAAAATAAGTGTGTTTAAAGTCATTTCTGTGACTGAAACGGGTAAAAATTGAAGCTTTTGAGTAAGCAAAACTCTGTAAAAATGGCAATTTTGGTCACTGTGAGGGTTTAAAAAGTGGTTATTCAACATGAGGCTCGATCCAATTGACATTTTGAATCATTTTTGGTACAGTCCAAAAAATCAATTTTCGGATGAAAAACGATGACTCCGGACATGTCAAACGTTCCCAAAATGGTCTATAATGATGAAATTTTATCATTTAATCTTTTGACTCTAAATGACTGTTGGATGTGAATTATGACTTTTTCAACTAAAATAAGTGTGTTTAAAGTCATTTCTGTGCCTGAAACGGGTCAAAATTGAAGCTTTTGAGTAAGCAAAACTCTGTAAAAATGGCAATTTTGGTCACTGTGAGGGTTTAAAAAGTGGTTATTCAACATGAGGCTCGATCCAATTGACATTTTGAATCATTTTTGGTACAGTCCAAAAAATCAATTTTCGGATGAAAAACGATGACTCCGGACATGTCGAATGTTCCCAAAATGGTCTATAATGATGACATTTTAACATTTAATCTTTTGACTCTAAATGACTGTTGGATGTGAATTATGACTTTTTCAACTAAAATAAGTGTGTTTAAAGTCATTTCTGTGCCTGAAACGGGTCAAAATTGAAGCTTTTGAGTAAGCAAAACTCTGTAAAAATGGCAATTTTGGTCACGGTGAGGGTTTAAAAAGTGGTTATTCAACATGAGGCAGGATCCAATTGACATTTTGAATCATTTTTGGTACAGTCCAAAAAATCAATTTTCGGATGAAAAACGATGACTCTGGACATGTCGAACGTTCCCAAAATGGTCTATAATGATGAAATTTTAACATTTAATCTTTTGACTCTAAATGACTGTTGGATGTGAATTATGACTTTTTCAACTAAAATAAGTGTGTTTAAAGTCATTTCTGTGACTGAAACGGGTCAAAATTGAAGCTTTTAAATAAGCAAAACTCTGTAAAAATGGCCATTTTGGTCACTGTGAGGGTTTAAAAAGTGGTTATTCAACATGAGGCACGATCCAATTGACATTTTGAATCATTTTTGGTACAGTCCAAAAAATTAATTTTCGGATGAAAAACGATGACTCCGGACATGTCGAACGTTCCCAAAATGGTCTATAATGATGAAATTTTAACATTTAATATTTTGACTCTAAATGACTGTTGGATGTGAATTATGACAATTTCAACTAAAATAAGTGTGTTTAAAGTCATTTCTGTGACTGAAACGGGTCAAAATTGAAGCTTTTAAATAAGCAAAACTCTGTAAAAATGGCCATTTTGGTCACTGTGAGGGTTTAAAAAGTGGTTATTCAACATGAGGCACGATCCAATTGACATTTTGAATCATTTTTGGTACAGTCCAAAAAATCAATTTTCGGATGAAAAACGATGACTCCGGACATGTCAAACGTTCCCAAAATGGTCTATAATGATGAAATTTTATCATTTAATCTTTTGACTCTAAATGACTGTTGGACGTGAATTATGACTTTTTCAACTAAAATAAGTGTGTTTAAAGTCATTTCTGTGCCTGACACGGGTCAAAATTGAAGCTTTTGAGTAAGCAAAACTTTGTAAAAATGGCAATTTTGGTCACTGTGAGGGTTTAAAAAGTGGTTATTCAACATGAGGCACGATCCAATTGACATTTTGAATCATTTTTGGTACAGTCCCAAAAAATCAATTTTCGGATGAAAAACGATGACTCCGGACATGTCGAACGTTCCCAAAATGGTCTATAATGATGAAATTTTAACATTTAATCTTTTGACTCTAAATGACTGTTGGATGTGAATTATGACTTTTTCAACTAAAATAAGTGTGTTTAAAGTCATTTCTTAGCCTGAAACGGGTCAAAATTGAAGCTTTTGAGTAAGCAAAACTCTGTAAAAATGGCAATTTTGGTCACTGTGAGGGTTTAAAAAGTGGTTATTCAACATGAGGCACGATCCAATTGACATTTTGAATCATTTTTGGTACAGTCCAAAAAAATCAATTTTCGGATGAAAAACGATGACTCCCGACATGTCGAACGTTCCCAAAATGGTCTATAATGATGAAATTTTAACATTTAATCTTTTGACTCTAAATGACTGTTGGATATGAATTATGACTTTTTCAACTAAAATAAGTGTGTTTAAAGTCATTTCTGTGACTGAAACGGGTCAAAATTGAAGCTTTTAAATAAGCAAAACTCTGTAAAAATTGACATTTTGGTCACTGTGAGGGTTTAAAAAGTGGTTATTCAACATGAGGCACGATCCAATTGACATTTTGAATCATTTTTGGTACAGTCCAAAAAATCAATTTTCGGATGAAAAACGATGACTCCGGACATGTCGAACGTTCCCAAAATGGTCTATAATGATGAAATTTTAACATTTAATATTTTGACTCTAAATGACTGTTGGATGTGAATTATGACTTTTTCAACTAAAATAAGTGTGTTTAAAGTCATTTCTGTGACTGAAACGGGTAAAAATTGAAGCTTTTGAGTAAGCAAAACTCTGTAAAAATGGCAATTTTGGTCACTGTGAGGGTTTAAAAAGTGGTTATTCAACATGAGGCTCGATCCAATTGACATTTTGAATCATTTTTGGTACAGTCCAAAAAATCAATTTTCGGATGAAAAACGATGACTCCGGACATGTCAAACGTTCCCAAAATGGTCTATAATGATGAAATTTTATCATTTAATCTTTTGACTCTAAATGACTGTTGGATGTGAATTATGACTTTTTCAACTAAAATAAGTGTGTTTAAAGTCATTTCTGTGCCTGAAACGGGTCAAAATTGAAGCTTTTGAGTAAGCAAAACTCTGTAAAAATGGCAATTTTGGTCACTGTGAGGGTTTAAAAAGTGGTTATTCAACATGAGGCACGATCCCATTGACATTTTGAATCATTTTTGGTACAGTCCAAAAAATCAATTTTCGGATGAAAAACGATGACTCCGGACATGTCGAACGTTCCCAAAATGGTCTATAATGATGAAATTTTAACATTTAATCTTTTGACTCTAAATGACTGTTGGATGTGAATTATGACTTTTTCAACTAAAATAAGTGTGTTTAAAGTCATTTCTGTGCCTGAAACGGGTCAAAATTGAAGCTTTTGAGTAAGCAAAACTCTGTAAAAATGGCAATTTTGGTCACGGTGAGGGTTTAAAAAGTGGTTATTCAACATGAGGCAGGATCCAATTGACATTTTGAATCATTTTTGGTACAGTCCAAAAAATCAATTTTCGGATGAAAAACGATGACTCCGGACATGTCGAACGTTCCCAAAATGGTCTATAATGATGAAATTTTAACATTTAATCTTTTGACTCTAAATGACTGTTGGATGTGAATTATGACTTTTTCAACTAAAATAAGTGTGTTTAAAGTCATTTCTGTAACTGAAACGGGTCAAAATTGAAGCTTTTGAGTAAGCAAAACTCTGTAAAAATGGCAATTTTGGTCACAGTGAGGGTTTAAAAAGTGGTTATTCAACATGAGGCAGGATCCAATTGACATTTTGAATCATTTTTGGTACAGTCCAAAAAATCAATTTTCGGATGAAAAACGATGACTCCGGACATGTCGAATGTTCCCAAAATGGTCTATAATGATGACATTTTAACATTTAATCTTTTGACTCTAAATGACTGTTGGATGTGAATTATGACTTTTTCAACTAAAATAAGTGTGTTTAAAGTCATTTCTGTGCCTGAAACGGGTCAAAATTGAAGCTTTTGAGTAAGCAAAACTCTGTAAAAATGGCAATTTTGGTCACGGTGAGGGTTTAAAAAGTGGTTATTCAACATGAGGCAGGATCCAATTGACATTTTGAATCATTTTTGGTACAGTCCAAAAAATCAATTTTCGGATGAAAAACGATGACTCTGGACATGTCGAACGTTCCCAAAATGGTCTATAATGATGAAATTTTAACATTTAATCTTTTGACTCTAAATGACTGTTGGATGTGAATTATGACTTTTTCAACTAAAATAAGTGTGTTTAAAGTCATTTCTGTGACTGAAACGGGTCAAAATTGAAGCTTTTAAATAAGCAAAACTCTGTAAAAATGGCCATTTTGGTCACTGTGAGGGTTTAAAAAGTGGTTATTCAACATGAGGCACGATCCAATTGACATTTTGAATCATTTTTGGTACAGTCCAAAAAATTAATTTTCGGATGAAAAACGATGACTCCGGACATGTCGAACGTTCCCAAAATGGTCTATAATGATGAAATTTTAACATTTAATATTTTGACTCTAAATGACTGTTGGATGTGAATTATGACAATTTCAACTAAAATAAGTGTGTTTAAAGTCATTTCTGTGACTGAAACGGGTCAAAATTGAAGCTTTTAAATAAGCAAAACTCTGTAAAAATGGCCATTTTGGTCACTGTGAGGGTTTAAAAAGTGGTTATTCAACATGAGGCACGATCCAATTGACATTTTGAATCATTTTTGGTACAGTCCAAAAAATCAATTTTCGGATGAAAAACGATGACTCCGGACATGTCAAACGTTCCCAAAATGGTCTATAATGATGAAATTTTATCATTTAATCTTTTGACTCTAAATGACTGTTGGACGTGAATTATGACTTTTTCAACTAAAATAAGTGTGTTTAAAGTCATTTCTGTGCCTGACACGGGTCAAAATTGAAGCTTTTGAGTAAGCAAAACTTTGTAAAAATGGCAATTTTGGTCACTGTGAGGGTTTAAAAAGTGGTTATTCAACATGAGGCACGATCCAATTGACATTTTGAATCATTTTTGGTACAGTCCCAAAAAATCAATTTTCGGATGAAAAACGATGACTCCGGACATGTCGAACGTTCCCAAAATGGTCTATAATGATGAAATTTTAACATTTAATCTTTTGACTCTAAATGACTGTTGGATGTGAATTATGACTTTTTCAACTAAAATAAGTGTGTTTAAAGTCATTTCTGTGCCTGAAACGGGTCAAAATTGAAGCTTTTGAGTAAGCAAAACTCTGTAAAAATGGCAATTTTGGTCACTGTGAGGGTTTAAAAAGTGGTTATTCAACATGAGGCACGATCCAATTGACATTTTGAATCATTTTTGGTACAGTCCAAAAAAATCAATTTTCGGATGAAAAACGATGACTCCCGACATGTCGAACGTTCCCAAAATGGTCTATAATGATGAAATTTTAACATTTAATCTTTTGACTCTAAATGACTGTTGGATATGAATTATGACTTTTTCAACTAAAATAAGTGTGTTTAAAGTCATTTCTGTGACTGAAACGGGTCAAAATTGAAGCTTTTAAATAAGCAAAACTCTGTAAAAATTGACATTTTGGTCACTGTGAGGGTTTAAAAAGTGGTTATTCAACATGAGGCACGATCCAATTGACATTTTGAATCATTTTTGGTACAGTCCAAAAAATCAATTTTCGGATGAAAAACGATGACTCCGGACATGTCGAACGTTCCCAAAATGGTCTATAATGATGAAATTTTAACATTTAATATTTTGACTCTAAATGACTGTTGGATGTGAATTATGACTTTTTCAACTAAAATAAGTGTGTTTAAAGTCATTTCTGTGACTGAAACGGGTAAAAATTGAAGCTTTTGAGTAAGCAAAACTCTGTAAAAATGGCAATTTTGGTCACTGTGAGGGTTTAAAAAGTGGTTATTCAACATGAGGCTCGATCCAATTGACATTTTGAATCATTTTTGGTACAGTCCAAAAAATCAATTTTCGGATGAAAAACGATGACTCCGGACATGTCAAACGTTCCCAAAATGGTCTATAATGATGAAATTTTATCATTTAATCTTTTGACTCTAAATGACTGTTGGATGTGAATTATGACTTTTTCAACTAAAATAAGTGTGTTTAAAGTCATTTCTGTGCCTGAAACGGGTCAAAATTGAAGCTTTTGAGTAAGCAAAACTCTGTAAAAATGGCAATTTTGGTCACTGTGAGGGTTTAAAAAGTGGTTATTCAACATGAGGCTCGATCCAATTGACATTTTGAATCATTTTTGGTACAGTCCAAAAAATCAATTTTCGGATGAAAAACGATGACTCCGGACATGTCGAACGTTCCCAAAATGGTCTATAATGATGAAATTTTAACATTTAATCTTTTGACTCTAAATGACTGTTGGATGTGAATTATGACTTTTTCAACTAAAATAAGTGTGTTTAAAGTCATTTCTGTGACTGAAACGGGTCAAAATTGAAGCTTTTGAGTAAGCAAAACTCTGTAAAAATGGCAATTTTGGTCACGGTGAGGGTTTAAAAAGTGGTTATTCAACATGAGGCAGGATCCAATTGACATTTTGAATCATTTTTGGTACAGTCCAAAAAATCAATTTTCGGATGAAAAACGATGACTCCGGACATGTCGAATGTTCCCAAAATGGTCTATAATGATGACATTTTAACATTTAATCTTTTGACTCTAAATGACTGTTGGATGTGAATTATGACTTTTTCAACTAAAATAAGTGTGTTTAAAGTCATTTCTGTGCCTGAAACGGGTCAAAATTGAAGCTTTTGAGTAAGCAAAACTCTGTAAAAATGGCAATTTTGGTCACGGTGAGGGTTTAAAAAGTGGTTATTCAACATGAGGCAGGATCCAATTGACATTTTGAATCATTTTTGGTACAGTCCAAAAAATCAATTTTCGGATGAAAAACGATGACTCTGGACATGTCGAACGTTCCCAAAATGGTCTATAATGATGAAATTTTAACATTTAATCTTTTGACTCTAAATGACTGTTGGATGTGAATTATGATTTTTTCAACTAAAATAAGTGTGTTTAAAGTCATTTCTGTGACTGAAACGGGTCAAAATTGAAGCTTTTAAATAAGCAAAACTCTGTAAAAATGGACATTTTGGTCACTGTGAGGGTTTAAAAAGTGGTTATTCAACATGAGGCACGATCCAATTGACATTTTGAATCATTTTTGGTACAGTCCAAAAAATTAATTTTCGGATGAAAAACGATGACTCCGGACATGTCGAACGTTCCCAAAATGGTCTATAATGATGAAATTTTAACATTTAATATTTTGACTCTAAATGACTGTTGGATGTGAATTATGACAATTTCAACTAAAATAAGTGTGTTTAAAGTCATTTCTGTGACTGAAACGGGTCAAAATTGAAGCTTTTAAATAAGCAAAACTCTGTAAAAATGGCCATTTTGGTCACTGTGAGGGTTTAAAAAGTGGTTATTCAACATGAGGCACGATCCAATTGACATTTTGAATCATTTTTGGTACAGTCCAAAAAATCAATTTTCGGATGAAAAACGATGACTCCGGACATGTCAAACGTTCCCAAAATGGTCTATAATGATGAAATTTTATCATTTAATCTTTTGACTCTAAATGACTGTTGGACGTGAATTATGACTTTTTCAACTAAAATAAGTGTGTTTAAAGTCATTTCTGTGCCTGACACGGGTCAAAATTGAAGCTTTTGAGTAAGCAAAACTTTGTAAAAATGGCAATTTTGGTCACTGTGAGGGTTTAAAAAGTGGTTATTCAACATGAGGCACGATCCAATTGACATTTTGAATCATTTTTGGTACAGTCCCAAAAAATCAATTTTCGGATGAAAAACGATGACTCCGGACATGTCGAACGTTCCCAAAATGGTCTATAATGATGAAATTTTAACATTTAATCTTTTGACTCTAAATGACTGTTGGATGTGAATTATGACTTTTTCAACTAAAATAAGTGTGTTTAAAGTCATTTCTGTGCCTGAAACGGGTCAAAATTGAAGCTTTTGAGTAAGCAAAACTCTGTAAAAATGGCAATTTTGGTCACTGTGAGGGTTTAAAAAGTGGTTATTCAACATGAGGCACGATCCAATTGACATTTTGAATCATTTTTGGGTCCAAAAAAATCAATTTTCGGATGAAAAACGATGACTCCCGACATGTCGAACGTTCCCAAAATGGTCTATAATGATGAAATTTTAACATTTAATCTTTTGACTCTAAATGACTGTTGGATATGAATTATGACTTTTTCAACTAAAATAAGTGTGTTTAAAGTCATTTCTGTGACTGAAACGGGTCAAAATTGAAGCTTTTAAATAAGCAAAACTCTGTAAAAATTGACATTTTGGTCACTGTGAGGGTTTAAAAAGTGGTTATTCAACATGAGGCACGATCCAATTGACATTTTGAATCATTTTTGGTACAGTCCAAAAAATCAATTTTCGGATGAAAAACGATGACTCCGGACATGTCGAACGTTCCCAAAATGGTCTATAATGATGAAATTTTAACATTTAATATTTTGACTCTAAATGACTGTTGGATGTGAATTATGACTTTTTCAACTAAAATAAGTGTGTTTAAAGTCATTTCTGTGACTGAAACGGGTAAAAATTGAAGCTTTTGAGTAAGCAAAACTCTGTAAAAATGGCAATTTTGGTCACTGTGAGGGTTTAAAAAGTGGTTATTCAACATGAGGCTCGATCCAATTGACATTTTGAATCATTTTTGGTACAGTCCAAAAAATCAATTTTCGGATGAAAAACGATGACTCCGGACATGTCAAACGTTCCCAAAATGGTCTATAATGATGAAATTTTATCATTTAATCTTTTGACTCTAAATGACTGTTGGATGTGAATTATGACTTTTTCAACTAAAATAAGTGTGTTTAAAGTCATTTCTGTGCCTGAAACGGGTCAAAATTGAAGCTTTTGAGTAAGCAAAACTCTGTAAAAATGGCAATTTTGGTCACTGTGAGGGTTTAAAAAGTGGTTATTCAACATGAGGCTCGATCCAATTGACATTTTGAATCATTTTTGGTACAGTCCAAAAAATCAATTTTCGGATGAAAAACGATGACTCCGGACATGTCGAATGTTCCCAAAATGGTCTATAATGATGACATTTTAACATTTAATCTTTTGACTCTAAATGACTGTTGGATGTGAATTATGACTTTTTCAACTACAATAAGTGTGTTTAAAGTCATTTCTGTGCCTGAAACGGGTCAAAATTGAAGCTTTTGAGTAAGCAAAACTCTGTAAAAATGGCAATTTTGGTCACGGTGAGGGTTTAAAAAGTGGTTATTCAACATGAGGCAGGATCCAATTGACATTTTGAATCATTTTTGGTACAGTCCAAAAAATCAATTTTCGGATGAAAAACGATGACTCCGGACATGTCGAACGTTCCCAAAATGGTCTATAATGATGAAATTTTAACATTTAATCTTTTGACTCTAAATGACTGTTGGATGTGAATTATGACTTTTTCAACTAAAATAAGTGTGTTTAAAGTCATTTCTGTGACTGAAACGGGTCAAAATTGAAGCTTTTAAATAAGCAAAACTCTGTAAAAATGGCCATTTTGGTCACTGTGAGGGTTTAAAAAGTGGTTATTCAACATGAGGCACGATCCAATTGACATTTTGAATCATTTTTGGTACAGTCCAAAAAATTAATTTTCGGATGAAAAACGATGACTCCGGACATGTCGAACGTTCCCAAAATGGTCTATAATGATGAAATTTTAACATTTAATATTTTGACTCTAAATGACTGTTGGACGTGAATTATGACTTTTTCAACTAAAATAAGTGTGTTTAAAGTCATTTCTGTGCCTGACACGGGTCAAAATTGAAGCTTTTGAGTAAGCAAAACTTTGTAAAAATGGCAATTCTGGTCACTGTGAGGGTTTAAAAAGTGGTTATTCAACATGAGGCACGATCCAATTGACATTTTGAATCATTTTTGGTACAGTCCCAAAAAATCAATTTTCGGATGAAAAACGATGACTCCGGACATGTCGAACGTTCCCAAAATGGTCTATAATGATGAAATTTTAACATTTAATCTTTTGACTCTAAATGACTGTTGGATGTGAATTATGACTTTTTCAACTAAAATAAGTGTGTTTAAAGTCATTTCTGTGCCTGAAACGGGTCAAAATTGAAGCTTTTGAGTAAGCAAAACTCTGTAAAAATGGCAATTTTGGTCACTGTGAGGGTTTAAAAAGTGGTTATTCAACATGAGGCACGATCCAATTGACATTTTGAATCATTTTTGGTACAGTCCAAAAAATCAATTTTCGGATGAAAAACGATGACTCCGGACATGTCGAACGTTCCCAAAATGGTCTATAATGATGAAATTTTAACATTTAATATTTTGACTCTAAATGACTGTTGGATGTGAATTATGACTTTTTCAACTAAAATAAGTGTGTTTAAAGTCATTTCTGTGACTGAAACGGGTAAAAATTGAAGCTTTTGAGTAAGCAAAACTCTGTAAAAATGGCAATTTTGGTCACTGTGAGGGTTTAAAAAGTGGTTATTCAACATGAGGCTCGATCCAATTGACATTTTGAATCATTTTTGGTACAGTCCAAAAAATCAATTTTCGGATGAAAAACGATGACTCCGGACATGTCAAACGTTCCCAAAATGGTCTATAATGATGAAATTTTATCATTTAATCTTTTGACTCTAAATGACTGTTGGATGTGAATTATGACTTTTTCAACTAAAATAAGTGTGTTTAAAGTCATTTCTGTGCCTGAAACGGGTCAAAATTGAAGCTTTTGAGTAAGCAAAACTCTGTAAAAATGGCAATTTTGGTCACTGTGAGGGTTTAAAAAGTGGTTATTCAACATGAGGCACGATCCCATTGACATTTTGAATCATTTTTGGTACAGTCCAAAAAATCAATTTTCGGATGAAAAACGATGACTCCGGACATGTCGAACGTTCCCAAAATGGTCTATAATGATGAAATTTTAACATTTAATCTTTTGACTCTAAATGACTGTTGGATGTGAATTATGACTTTTTCAACTAAAATAAGTGTGTTTAAAGTCATTTCTGTGCCTGAAACGGGTCAAAATTGAAGCTTTTGAGTAAGCAAAACTCTGTAAAAATGGCAATTTTGGTCACGGTGAGGGTTTAAAAAGTGGTTATTCAACATGAGGCAGGATCCAATTGACATTTTGAATCATTTTTGGTACAGTCCAAAAAATCAATTTTCGGATGAAAAACGATGACTCCGGACATGTCGAACGTTCCCAAAATGGTCTATAATGATGAAATTTTAACATTTAATCTTTTGACTCTAAATGACTGTTGGATGTGAATTATGACTTTTTCAACTAAAATAAGTGTGTTTAAAGTCATTTCTGTAACTGAAACGGGTCAAAATTGAAGCTTTTGAGTAAGCAAAACTCTGTAAAAATGGCAATTTTGGTCACAGTGAGGGTTTAAAAAGTGGTTATTCAACATGAGGCAGGATCCAATTGACATTTTGAATCATTTTTGGTACAGTCCAAAAAATCAATTTTCGGATGAAAAACGATGACTCCGGACATGTCGAATGTTCCCAAAATGGTCTATAATGATGACATTTTAACATTTAATCTTTTGACTCTAAATGACTGTTGGATGTGAATTATGACTTTTTCAACTAAAATAAGTGTGTTTAAAGTCATTTCTGTGCCTGAAACGGGTCAAAATTGAAGCTTTTGAGTAAGCAAAACTCTGTAAAAATGGCAAGTTTGGTCACGGTGAGGGTTTAAAAAGTGGTTATTCAACATGAGGCAGGATCCAATTGACATTTTGAATCATTTTTGGTACAGTCCAAAAAATCAATTTTCGGATGAAAAACGATGACTCTGGACATGTCGAACGTTCCCAAAATGGTCTATAATGATGAAATTTTAACATTTAATCTTTTGACTCTAAATGACTGTTGGATGTGAATTATGACTTTTTCAACTAAAATAAGTGTGTTTAAAGTCATTTCTGTGACTGAAACGGGTCAAAATTGAAGCTTTTAAATAAGCAAAACTCTGTAAAAATGGCCATTTTGGTCACTGTGAGGGTTTAAAAAGTGGTTATTCAACATGAGGCACGATCCAATTGACATTTTGAATCATTTTTGGTACAGTCCAAAAAATTAATTTTCGGATGAAAAACGATGACTCCGGACATGTCGAACGTTCCCAAAATGGTCTATAATGATGAAATTTTAACATTTAATATTTTGACTCTAAATGACTGTTGGATGTGAATTATGACAATTTCAACTAAAATAAGTGTGTTTAAAGTCATTTCTGTGACTGAAACGGGTCAAAATTGAAGCTTTTAAATAAGCAAAACTCTGTAAAAATGGCCATTTTGGTCACTGTGAGGGTTTAAAAAGTGGTTATTCAACATGAGGCACGATCCAATTGACATTTTGAATCATTTTTGGTACAGTCCAAAAAATCAATTTTCGGATGAAAAACGATGACTCCGGACATGTCAAACGTTCCCAAAATGGTCTATAATGATGAAATTTTATCATTTAATCTTTTGACTCTAAATGACTGTTGGACGTGAATTATGACTTTTTCAACTAAAATAAGTGTGTTTAAAGTCATTTCTGTGCCTGACACGGGTCAAAATTGAAGCTTTTGAGTAAGCAAAACTTTGTAAAAATGGCAATTTTGGTCACTGTGAGGGTTTAAAAAGTGGTTATTCAACATGAGGCACGATCCAATTGACATTTTGAATCATTTTTGGTACAGTCCCAAAAAATCAATTTTCGGATGAAAAACGATGACTCCGGACATGTCGAACGTTCCCAAAATGGTCTATAATGATGAAATTTTAACATTTAATCTTTTGACTCTAAATGACTGTTGGATGTGAATTATGACTTTTTCAACTAAAATAAGTGTGTTTAAAGTCATTTCTGTGCCTGAAACGGGTCAAAATTGAAGCTTTTGAGTAAGCAAAACTCTGTAAAAATGGCAATTTTGGTCACTGTGAGGGTTTAAAAAGTGGTTATTCAACATGAGGCACGATCCAATTGACATTTTGAATCATTTTTGGTACAGTCCAAAAAAATCAATTTTCGGATGAAAAACGATGACTCCCGACATGTCGAACGTTCCCAAAATGGTCTATAATGATGAAATTTTAACATTTAATCTTTTGACTCTAAATGACTGTTGGATATGAATTATGACTTTTTCAACTAAAATAAGTGTGTTTAAAGTCATTTCTGTGACTGAAACGGGTCAAAATTGAAGCTTTTAAATAAGCAAAACTCTGTAAAAATTGACATTTTGGTCACTGTGAGGGTTTAAAAAGTGGTTATTCAACATGAGGCACGATCCAATTGACATTTTGAATCATTTTTGGTACAGTCCAAAAAATCAATTTTCGGATGAAAAACGATGACTCCGGACATGTCGAACGTTCCCAAAATGGTCTATAATGATGAAATTTTAACATTTAATATTTTGACTCTAAATGACTGTTGGATGTGAATTATGACTTTTTCAACTAAAATAAGTGTGTTTAAAGTCATTTCTGTGACTGAAACGGGTAAAAATTGAAGCTTTTGAGTAAGCAAAACTCTGTAAAAATGGCAATTTTGGTCACTGTGAGGGTTTAAAAAGTGGTTATTCAACATGAGGCTCGATCCAATTGACATTTTGAATCATTTTTGGTACAGTCCAAAAAATCAATTTTCGGATGAAAAACGATGACTCCGGACATGTCAAACGTTCCCAAAATGGTCTATAATGATGAAATTTTATCATTTAATCTTTTGACTCTAAATGACTGTTGGATGTGAATTATGACTTTTTCAACTAAAATAAGTGTGTTTAAAGTCATTTCTGTGCCTGAAACGGGTCAAAATTGAAGCTTTTGAGTAAGCAAAACTCTGTAAAAATGGCAATTTTGGTCACTGTGAGGGTTTAAAAAGTGGTTATTCAACATGAGGCTCGATCCAATTGACATTTTGAATCATTTTTGGTACAGTCCAAAAAATCAATTTTCGGATGAAAAACGATGACTCCGGACATGTCGAACGTTCCCAAAATGGTCTATAATGATGAAATTTTAACATTTAATCTTTTGACTCTAAATGACTGTTGGATGTGAATTATGACTTTTTCAACTAAAATAAGTGTGTTTAAAGTCATTTCTGTGACTGAAACGGGTCAAAATTGAAGCTTTTGAGTAAGCAAAACTCTGTAAAAATGGCAATTTTGGTCACGGTGAGGGTTTAAAAAGTGGTTATTCAACATGAGGCAGGATCCAATTGACATTTTGAATCATTTTTGGTACAGTCCAAAAAATCAATTTTCGGATGAAAAACGATGACTCCGGACATGTCGAATGTTCCCAAAATGGTCTATAATGATGACATTTTAACATTTAATCTTTTGACTCTAAATGACTGTTGGATGTGAATTATGACTTTTTCAACTAAAATAAGTGTGTTTAAAGTCATTTCTGTGCCTGAAACGGGTCAAAATTGAAGCTTTTGAGTAAGCAAAACTCTGTAAAAATGGCAATTTTGGTCACGGTGAGGGTTTAAAAAGTGGTTATTCAACATGAGGCAGGATCCAATTGACATTTTGAATCATTTTTGGTACAGTCCAAAAAATCAATTTTCGGATGAAAAACGATGACTCTGGACATGTCGAACGTTCCCAAAATGGTCTATAATGATGAAATTTTAACATTTAATCTTTTGACTCTAAATGACTGTTGGATGTGAATTATGATTTTTTCAACTAAAATAAGTGTGTTTAAAGTCATTTCTGTGACTGAAACGGGTCAAAATTGAAGCTTTTAAATAAGCAAAACTCTGTAAAAATGGCCATTTTGGTCACTGTGAGGGTTTAAAAAGTGGTTATTCAACATGAGGCACGATCCAATTGACATTTTGAATCATTTTTGGTACAGTCCAAAAAATTAATTTTCGGATGAAAAACGATGACTCCGGACATGTCGAACGTTCCCAAAATGGTCTATAATGATGAAATTTTAACATTTAATATTTTGACTCTAAATGACTGTTGGATGTGAATTATGACAATTTCAACTAAAATAAGTGTGTTTAAAGTCATTTCTGTGACTGAAACGGGTCAAAATTGAAGCTTTTAAATAAGCAAAACTCTGTAAAAATGGCCATTTTGGTCACTGTGAGGGTTTAAAAAGTGGTTATTCAACATGAGGCACGATCCAATTGACATTTTGAATCATTTTTGGTACAGTCCAAAAAATCAATTTTCGGATGAAAAACGATGACTCCGGACATGTCAAACGTTCCCAAAATGGTCTATAATGATGAAATTTTATCATTTAATCTTTTGACTCTAAATGACTGTTGGACGTGAATTATGACTTTTTCAACTAAAATAAGTGTGTTTAAAGTCATTTCTGTGCCTGACACGGGTCAAAATTGAAGCTTTTGAGTAAGCAAAACTTTGTAAAAATGGCAATTTTGGTCACTGTGAGGGTTTAAAAAGTGGTTATTCAACATGAGGCACGATCCAATTGACATTTTGAATCATTTTTGGTACAGTCCCAAAAAATCAATTTTCGGATGAAAAACGATGACTCCGGACATGTCGAACGTTCCCAAAATGGTCTATAATGATGAAATTTTAACATTTAATCTTTTGACTCTAAATGACTGTTGGATGTGAATTATGACTTTTTCAACTAAAATAAGTGTGTTTAAAGTCATTTCTGTGCCTGAAACGGGTCAAAATTGAAGCTTTTGAGTAAGCAAAACTCTGTAAAAATGGCAATTTTGGTCACTGTGAGGGTTTAAAAAGTGGTTATTCAACATGAGGCACGATCCAATTGACATTTTGAATCATTTTTGGGTCCAAAAAAATCAATTTTCGGATGAAAAACGATGACTCCCGACATGTCGAACGTTCCCAAAATGGTCTATAATGATGAAATTTTAACATTTAATCTTTTGACTCTAAATGACTGTTGGATATGAATTATGACTTTTTCAACTAAAATAAGTGTGTTTAAAGTCATTTCTGTGACTGAAACGGGTCAAAATTGAAGCTTTTAAATAAGCAAAACTCTGTAAAAATTGACATTTTGGTCACTGTGAGGGTTTAAAAAGTGGTTATTCAACATGAGGCACGATCCAATTGACATTTTGAATCATTTTTGGTACAGTCCAAAAAATCAATTTTCGGATGAAAAACGATGACTCCGGACATGTCGAACGTTCCCAAAATGGTCTATAATGATGAAATTTTAACATTTAATATTTTGACTCTAAATGACTGTTGGATGTGAATTATGACTTTTTCAACTAAAATAAGTGTGTTTAAAGTCATTTCTGTGACTGAAACGGGTAAAAATTGAAGCTTTTGAGTAAGCAAAACTCTGTAAAAATGGCAATTTTGGTCACTGTGAGGGTTTAAAAAGTGGTTATTCAACATGAGGCTCGATCCAATTGACATTTTGAATCATTTTTGGTACAGTCCAAAAAATCAATTTTCGGATGAAAAACGATGACTCCGGACATGTCAAACGTTCCCAAAATGGTCTATAATGATGAAATTTTATCATTTAATCTTTTGACTCTAAATGACTGTTGGATGTGAATTATGACTTTTTCAACTAAAATAAGTGTGTTTAAAGTCATTTCTGTGCCTGAAACGGGTCAAAATTGAAGCTTTTGAGTAAGCAAAACTCTGTAAAAATGGCAATTTTGGTCACTGTGAGGGTTTAAAAAGTGGTTATTCAACATGAGGCTCGATCCAATTGACATTTTGAATCATTTTTGGTACAGTCCAAAAAATCAATTTTCGGATGAAAAACGATGACTCCGGACATGTCGAATGTTCCCAAAATGGTCTATAATGATGACATTTTAACATTTAATCTTTTGACTCTAAATGACTGTTGGATGTGAATTATGACTTTTTCAACTACAATAAGTGTGTTTAAAGTCATTTCTGTGCCTGAAACGGGTCAAAATTGAAGCTTTTGAGTAAGCAAAACTCTGTAAAAATGGCAATTTTGGTCACGGTGAGGGTTTAAAAAGTGGTTATTCAACATGAGGCAGGATCCAATTGACATTTTGAATCATTTTTGGTACAGTCCAAAAAATCAATTTTCGGATGAAAAACGATGACTCCGGACATGTCGAACGTTCCCAAAATGGTCTATAATGATGAAATTTTAACATTTAATCTTTTGACTCTAAATGACTGTTGGATGTGAATTATGACTTTTTCAACTAAAATAAGTGTGTTTAAAGTCATTTCTGTGACTGAAACGGGTCAAAATTGAAGCTTTTAAATAAGCAAAACTCTGTAAAAATGGCCATTTTGGTCACTGTGAGGGTTTAAAAAGTGGTTATTCAACATGAGGCACGATCCAATTGACATTTTGAATCATTTTTGGTACAGTCCAAAAAATTAATTTTCGGATGAAAAACGATGACTCCGGACATGTCGAACGTTCCCAAAATGGTCTATAATGATGAAATTTTAACATTTAATATTTTGACTCTAAATGACTGTTGGACGTGAATTATGACTTTTTCAACTAAAATAAGTGTGTTTAAAGTCATTTCTGTGCCTGACACGGGTCAAAATTGAAGCTTTTGAGTAAGCAAAACTTTGTAAAAATGGCAATTCTGGTCACTGTGAGGGTTTAAAAAGTGGTTATTCAACATGAGGCACGATCCAATTGACATTTTGAATCATTTTTGGTACAGTCCCAAAAAATCAATTTTCGGATGAAAAACGATGACTCCGGACATGTCGAACGTTCCCAAAATGGTCTATAATGATGAAATTTTAACATTTAATCTTTTGACTCTAAATGACTGTTGGATGTGAATTATGACTTTTTCAACTAAAATAAGTGTGTTTAAAGTCATTTCTGTGCCTGAAACGGGTCAAAATTGAAGCTTTTGAGTAAGCAAAACTCTGTAAAAATGGCAATTTTGGTCACTGTGAGGGTTTAAAAAGTGGTTATTCAACATGAGGCACGATCCAATTGACATTTTGAATCATTTTTGGTACAGTCCAAAAAAATCAATTTTCGGATGAAAAACGATGACTCCCGACATGTCGAACGTTCCCAAAATGGTCTATAATGATGAAATTTTAACATTTAATCTTTTGACTCTAAATGACTGTTGGATGTGAATTATGACTTTTTCAACTAAAATAAGTGTGTTTAAAGTCATTTCTGTGCCTGAAACGGGTCAAAATTGAAGCTTTTGAGTAAGAAAAACTCTGTAAAAATGGCAATTTTGGTCACTGTGAGGGTTTAAAAAGTGGTTATTCAACATGAGGCACGATCCAATTGACATTTTGAATCATTTTTGGTACAGTCCCAAAAAATCAATTTTCGGATGAAAAACGATGACTCCGGACATGTCGAACGTTCCCAAAATGGTCTATAATGATGAAATTTTAACATTTAATCTTTTGACTCTAAATGACTGTTGGATATGAATTATGACTTTTTCAACTAAAATAAGTGTGTTTAAAGTCATTTCTGTGACTGAAACGGGTCAAAATTGAAGCTTTTAAATAAGCAAAACTCTGTAAAAATTGACATTTTGGTCACTGTGAGGGTTTAAAAAGTGGTTATTCAACATGAGGCACGATCCAATTGACATTTTGAATCATTTTTGGTACAGTCCAAAAAAATCAATTTTCGGATGAAAAACGATGACTCCCGACATGTCGAACGTTCCCAAAATGGTCTATAATGATGAAATTTTAACATTTAATCTTTTGACTCTAAATGACTGTTGGATGTGAATTATGACTTTTTCAACTAAAATAAGTGTGTTTAAAGTCATTTCTGTGCCTGAAACGGGTCAAAATTGAAGCTTTTGAGTAAGAAAAACTCTGTAAAAATGGCAATTTTGGTCACTGTGAGGGTTTAAAAAGTGGTTATTCAACATGAGGCACGATCCAATTGACATTTTGAATCATTTTTGGTACAGTCCCAAAAAATCAATTTTCGGATGAAAAACGATGACTCCGGACATGTCGAACGTTCCCAAAATGGTCTATAATGATGAAATTTTAACATTTAATCTTTTGACTCTAAATGACTGTTGGATATGAATTATGACTTTTTCAACTAAAATAAGTGTGTTTAAAGTCATTTCTGTGACTGAAACGGGTCAAAATTGAAGCTTTTAAATAAGCAAAACTCTGTAAAAATTGACATTTTGGTCACTGTGAGGGTTTAAAAAGTGGTTATTCAACATGAGGCACGATCCAATTGACATTTTGAATCATTTTTGGTACAGTCCAAAAAATCAATTTTCGGATGAAAAACGATGACTCCGGACATGTCGAACGTTCCCAAAATGGTCTATAATGATGAAATTTTAACATTTAATATTTTGACTCTAAATGACTGTTGGATGTGAATTATGACTTTTTCAACTAAAATAAGTGTGTTTAAAGTCATTTCTGGGACTGAAACGGGTAAAAATTGAAGCTTTTGAGTAAGCAAAACTCTGTAAAAATGGCAATTTTGGTCACTGTGAGGGTTTAAAAAGTGGTTATTCAACATGAGGCTCGATCCAATTGACATTTTGAATCATTTTTGGTACAGTCCAAAAAATCAATTTTCGGATGAAAAACGATGACTCCGGACATGTCAAACGTTCCCAAAATGGTCTATAATGATGAAATTTTATCATTTAATCTTTTGACTCTAAATGACTGTTGGATGTGAATTATGACTTTTTCAACTAAAATAAGTGTGTTTAAAGTCATTTCTGTGCCTGAAACGGGTCAAAATTGAAGCTTTTGAATAAGCAAAACTCTGTAAAAATGGCAATTTTGGTCACTGTGAGGGTTTAAAAAGTGGTTATTCAACATGAGGCTCGATCCAATTGACATTTTGAATCATTTTTGGTACAGTCCAAAAAATCAATTTTCGGATGAAAAACGATGACTCCGGACATGTCGAATGTTCCCAAAATGGTCTATAATGATGACATTTTAACATTTAATCTTTTGACTCTAAATGACTGTTGGATGTGAATTATGACTTTTTCAACTAAAATAAGTGTGTTTAAAGTCATTTCTGTGCCTGAAACGGGTCAAAATTGAAGCTTTTGAGTAAGCAAAACTCTGTAAAAATGGCAATTTTGGTCACGGTGAGGGTTTAAAAAGTGGTTATTCAACATGAGGCAGGATCCAATTGACATTTTGAATCATTTTTGGTACAGTCCAAAAAATCTATTTTCGGATGAAAAACGATGACTCTGGACATGTCGAACTGGTCTATAATGATGAAATTTTAACATTTAATCTTTTGACTCTAAATGACTGTTGGATGTGAATTATGACTTTTTCAACTAAAATAAGTGTGTTTAAAGTCATTTCTGTGACTGAAACGGGTCAAAATTGAAGCTTTTAAATAAGCAAAACTCTGTAAAAATGGCCATTTTGGTCACTGTGAGGGTTTAAAAAGTGGTTATTCAACATGAGGCACGATCCAATTGACATTTTGAATCATTTTTGGTACAGTTCAAAAAATTAATTTTCGGATGAAAAATGATGACTCCGGACATGTCGAACGTTCCCAAAATGGTCTATAATGATGAAATTTTAACATTTAATATTTTGACTCTAAATGACTGTTGGATGTGAATTATGACAATTTCAACTAAAATAAGTGTGTTTAAAGTCATTTCTGTGACTGAAACGGGTCAAAATTGAAGCTTTTAAATAAGCAAAACTCTGTAAAAATGGCCATTTTGGTCACTGTGAGGGTTTAAAAAGTGGTTATTCAACATGAGGCACGATCCAATTGACATTTTGAATCATTTTTGGTACAGTCCAAAAAATCAATTTTCGGATGAAAAACGATGACTCCGGACATGTCAAACGTTCCCAAAATGGTCTATAATGATGAAATTTTATCATTTAATCTTTTGACTCTAAATGACTGTTGGACGTGAATTATGACTTTTTCAACTAAAATAAGTGTGTTTAAAGTCATTTCTGTGCCTGACACGGGTCAAAATTGAAGCTTTTGAGTAAGCAAAACTTTGTAAAAATGGCAATTTTGGTCACTGTGAGGGTTTAAAAAGTGGTTATTCAACATGAGGCACGATCCAATTGACATTTTGAATCATTTTTGGTACAGTCCCAAAAAATCAATTTTCGGATGAAAAACGATGACTCCGGACATGTCGAACGTTCCCAAAATGGTCTATAATGATGAAATTTTAACATTAAATCTTTTGACTCTAAATGACTGTTGGATGTGAATTATGACTTTTTCAACTAAAATAAGTGTGTTTAAAGTCATTTCTGTGCCTGAAACGGGTCAAAATTGAAGCTTTTGAGTAAGCAAAACTCTGTAAAAATGGCAATTTTGGTCACTGTGAGGGTTTAAAAAGTGGTTATTCAACATGAGGCACGATCCAATTGACATTTTGAATCATTTTTGGTACAGTCCAAAAAAATCAATTTTCGGATGAAAAACGATGACTCCCGACATGTCGAACGTTCCCAAAATGGTCTATAATGATGAAATTTTAACATTTAATCTTTTGACTCTAAATGACTGTTGGATGTGAATTATGACTTTTTCAACTAAAATAAGTGTGTTTAAAGTCATTTCTGTGCCTGAAACGGGTCAAAATTGAAGCTTTTGAGTAAGAAAAACTCTGTAAAAATGGCAATTTTGGTCACTGTGAGGGTTTAAAAAGTGGTTATTCAACATGAGGCACGATCCAATTGACATTTTGAATCATTTTTGGTACAGTCCCAAAAAATCAATTTTCGGATGAAAAACGATGACTCCGGACATGTCGAACGTTCCCAAAATGGTCTATAATGATGAAATTTTAACATTTATTCTTTTGACTCTAAATGACTGTTGGATATGAATTATGACTTTTTCAACTAAAATAAGTGTGTTTAAAGTCATTTCTGTGACTGAAACGGGTCAAAATTGAAGCTTTTAAATAAGCAAAACTCTGTAAAAATTGACATTTTGGTCACTGTGAGGGTTTAAAAAGTGGTTATTCAACATGAGGCACGATCCAATTGACATTTTGAATCATTTTTGGTACAGTCCAAAAAATCAATTTTCGGATGAAAAACGATGACTCCGGACATGTCGAACGTTCCCAAAATGGTCTATAATGATGAAATTTTAACATTTAATATTTTGACTCTAAATGACTGTTGGATGTGAATTATGACAATTTCAACTAAAATAAGTGTGTTTAAAGTCATTTCTGTGACTGAAACGGGTCAAAATTGAAGCTTTTAAATAAGCAAAACTCTGTAAAAATGGCCATTTTGGTCACTGTGAGGGTTTAAAAAGTGGTTATTCAACATGAGGCACGATCCAATTGACATTTTGAATCATTTTTGGTACAGTCCAAAAAATCAATTTTCGGATGAAAAACGATGACTCCGGACATGTCGAACGTTCCCAAAATGGTCTATAATGATGAAATTTTAACATTTAATATTTTGACTCTAAATGACTGTTGGATGTGAATTATGACAATTTCAACTAAAATAAGTGTGTTTAAAGTCATTTCTGTGACTGAAACGGGTCAAAATTGAAGCTTTTAAATAAGCAAAACTCTGTAAAAATGGCCATTTTGGTCACTGTGAGGGTTTAAAAAGTGGTTATTCAACATGAGGCACGATCCAATTGACATTTTGAATCATTTTTGGTACAGTCCAAAAAATCAATTTTCGGATGAAAAACAATGACTCTGGACATGTCGAACGTTCCCAAAATGGTCTATAATGATGAAATTTTAACATTTAATCTTTTGACTCTAAATGACTGTTGGATGTGAATTATGACTTTTTCAACTAAAATAAGTGTGTTTAAAGTCATTTCTGTGCCTGAAACGGGTCAAAAATAAAGCTTTTGAGTAAGCAAAACTCTGTAAAAATGGCAATTTTGGTCACTGTGAGGGTTTAAAAAGTGGTTATTCAACATGAGGCACGATCCAATTGACATTTTGAATCATTTTTGGTACAGTCCAAAAAATCATTTTTCAGATGAAAAACGATGACTCCGGACATGTCGAACGTTCCCAAAATGGTCTATAATGATGAAATTTTAACATTTAATCTTTTGACTCTAAATGACTGTTGGATGTGAATTATGACTTTTTCAACTAAAATAAGTGTGTTTAAAGTCATTTCTGTGACTGAAACGGGTCAAAATTGAAGCTTTTGAGTAAGCAAAACTCTGTAAAAATTGGCATTTTGGTCACTGTGAGGGTTTAAAAAGTGGTTATTCAACATGAGGCTCGATCCAATTGACATTTTGAATCATTTTTGGTACAGTCCAAAAAATCAATTTTCGGATGAAAAACGATGACTCCGGACATGTCAAACATTCCCAAAATGGTCTATAATGATGAAATTTTATCATTTAATCTTTTGACTCTAAATGACTGTTGGATGTGAATTTTGACTTTTTTAACTAAAATAAGTGTGTTTAAAGTCATTTCTGTGCCTGAAACGGGTCAAAATTGAAGCTTTTGAGTAAGCAAAACTCTGTAAAAATGGCAATTTTGGTCACTGTGAGGGTTTAAAAAGTGGTTATTCAACCTGATGCACGATCCAATTGACATTTTGAATCATTTTTGGTACAGTCCAAAAAATCAATTTTCGGATGAAAAACGATGACTCCGGACATGTCGAACGTTCCCAAAATGGTCTATAATGATTAAATTTTAACATTTAATATTTTGACTCTAAATGACTGTTGGATGTGAATTATGACAATTTCAACTAAAATACGTGTGTTTAAAGTTATTTCTGTGACTGAAACGGGTCAAAATTGAAGCTTTTAAATAAGCAAAACTCTGTAAAAATGGCCATTTTGGTCACTGTGAGGGTTTAAAAAGTGGTTATTCAACATGAGGCACGATCCAATTGACATTTTGAATCATTTTTGGTACAGTCCAAAAAAATCAATTTTCGGATGAAAAACGATGACTCCGGACATGTCGAATGTTCCCAAAATGTTCTATAATGATGAAATTTTAACATTTAATCTTTTGACTCTAAATGACTGTTGGATGTGAATTATGACTTTTTCAACTAAAATAAGTGTGTTTAAAGTCATTTCTGTGCCTGAAACGGGTCAAAATTGAAGCTTTTGAGTAAGCAAAACTCTGTAAAAATGGCAATTTTGGTCACTGTGAGGGTTTAAAAAGTGGTTATTCAACATGAGGCTCGATCCAATTGACATTTTGAATCATTTTTGGTACAGTCCAAAAAATCAATTTTCGGATGAAAAACGATGACTCCGGACATGTCAAACGTTCCCAAAATGGTCTATAATGATGAAATTTTATCATTTAATCTTTTGACTCTAAATGACTGTTGGATGTGAATTATGACTTTTTCAACTAAAATAAGTGTGTTTAAAGTCATTTCTGTGCCTGAAACGGGTCAAAATTGAAGCTTTTGGGTAAGAAAAACTCTGTAAATATGGCAATTTTGGTCACTGTGAGGGTTTAAAAAGTGGTAATTCAACATGAGGCAGGATCCCATTGACATTTTGAATCATTTTTGGTACAGTCCAAAAAATCAATTTTCGGATGAAAAACGATGACTCCGGACATGTCGAACGTTCCCAAAATGGTCTATAATGATGAAATTTTAACATTTAATCTTTTGACTCTAAATGACTGTTGGATGTGAATTATGACTTTTTCAACTAAAATAAGTGTGTTTAAAGTCATTTCTGTGCCTGAAACGGGTCGAAATTAAAGCTTTTGAGTAAGCAAAACTCTGTAAAAATGGCAATTTTGGTCACTGTGAGGGTTTAAAAAGTGGTTATTCAACATGAGGCACGATCCAATTGACATTTTGAATCATTTTTGGTACAGTCCAAAAAATCATTTTTCAGATGAAAAACGATGACTCCGGACATGTCGAACGTTCCCAAAATGGTCTATAATGATGAAATTTTATCATTTAATCTTTTGACTCTAAATGACTGTTGGACGTGAATTATGACTTTTTCAACTAAAATAAGTGTGTTTAAAGTCATTTCTGTGCCTGACACGGGTCAAAATTGAAGCTTTTGAGTAAGCAAAACTCTGTAAAAATGGCAATTTTGGTCACTGTGAGGGTTTAAAAAGTGGTTATTCAACATGAGGCACGATCCAATTGACATTTTGAATCATTTTTGGTACAGTCCAAAAAATCAATTTTCGGATGAAAAACGATGACTCCGGACATGTCAAACGTTCCCAAAATGGTCTATAATGATGAAATTTTATCATTTAATCTTTTGACTCTAAATGACTGTTGGACGTGAATTATGACTTTTTCAACTAAAATAAGTGTGTTTAAAGTCATTTCTGTGCCTGACACGGGTCAAAATTGAAGCTTTTGAGTAAGCAAAACTTTGTAAAAATGGCAATTTTGGTCACTGTGAGGGTTTAAAAAGTGGTTATTCAACATGAGGCACGATCCAATTGACATTTTGAATCATTTTTGGTACAGTCCCAAAAAATCAATTTTCGGATGAAAAACGATGACTCCGGACATGTCGAACGTTCCCAAAATGGTCTATAATGATGAAATTTTAACATTTAATCTTTTGACTCTAAATGACTGTTGGATGTGAATTATGACTTTTTCAACTAAAATAAGTGTGTTTAAAGTCATTTCTGTGCCTGAAACGGGTCAAAATTGAAGCTTTTGAGTAAGCAAAACTCTGTAAAAATGGCAATTTTGGTCACTGTGAGGGTTTAAAAAGTGGTTATTCAACATGAGGCACGATCCAATTGACATTTTGAATCATTTTTGGTACAGTCCAAAAAAATCAATTTTCGGATGAAAAACGATGACTCCCGACATGTCGAACGTTCCCAAAATGGTCTATAATGATGAAATTTTAACATTTAATCTTTTGACTCTAAATGACTGTTGGATGTGAATTATGACTTTTTCAACTAAAATAAGTGTGTTTAAAGTCATTTCTGTGCCTGAAACGGGTCAAAATTGAAGCTTTTGAGTAAGAAAAACTCTGTAAAAATGGCAATTTTGGTCACTGTGAGGGTTTAAAAAGTGGTTATTCAACATGAGGCACGATCCAATTGACATTTTGAATCATTTTTGGTACAGTCCCAAAAAATCAATTTTCGGATGAAAAACGATGACTCCGGACATGTCGAACGTTCCCAAAATGGTCTATAATGATGAAATTTTAACATTTATTCTTTTGACTCTAAATGACTGTTGGATATGAATTATGACTTTTTCAACTAAAATAAGTGTGTTTAAAGTCATTTCTGTGACTGAAACGGGTCAAAATTGAAGCTTTTAAATAAGCAAAACTCTGTAAAAATTGACATTTTGGTCACTGTGAGGGTTTAAAAAGTGGTTATTCAACATGAGGCACGATCCAATTGACATTTTGAATCATTTTTGGTACAGTCCAAAAAATCAATTTTCGGATGAAAAACGATGACTCCGGACATGTCGAACGTTCCCAAAATGGTCTATAATGATGAAATTTTAACATTTAATATTTTGACTCTAAATGACTGTTGGATGTGAATTATGACAATTTCAACTAAAATAAGTGTGTTTAAAGTCATTTCTGTGACTGAAACGGGTCAAAATTGAAGCTTTTAAATAAGCAAAACTCTGTAAAAATGGCCATTTTGGTCACTGTGAGGGTTTAAAAAGTGGTTATTCAACATGAGGCACGATCCAATTGACATTTTGAATCATTTTTGGTACAGTCCAAAAAATCAATTTTCGGATGAAAAACGATGACTCCGGACATGTCGAACGTTCCCAAAATGGTCTATAATGATGAAATTTTAACATTTAATATTTTGACTCTAAATGACTGTTGGATGTGAATTATGACAATTTCAACTAAAATAAGTGTGTTTAAAGTCATTTCTGTGACTGAAACGGGTCAAAATTGAAGCTTTTAAATAAGCAAAACTCTGTAAAAATGGCCATTTTGGTCACTGTGAGGGTTTAAAAAGTGGTTATTCAACATGAGGCACGATCCAATTGACATTTTGAATCATTTTTGGTACAGTCCAAAAAATCAATTTTCGGATGAAAAACAATGACTCTGGACATGTCGAACGTTCCCAAAATGGTCTATAATGATGAAATTTTAACATTTAATCTTTTGACTCTAAATGACTGTTGGATGTGAATTATGACTTTTTCAACTAAAATAAGTCTGTTTAAAGTCATTTCTGTGCCTGAAACGGGTCAAAAATAAAGCTTTTGAGTAAGCAAAACTCTGTAAAAATGGCAATTTTGGTCACTGTGAGGGTTTAAAAAGTGGTTATTCAACATGAGGCACGATCCAATTGACATTTTGAATCATTTTTGGTACAGTCCAAAAAATCATTTTTCAGATGAAAAACGATGACTCCGGACATGTCGAACGTTCCCAAAATGGTCTATAATGATGAAATTTTAACATTTAATCTTTTGACTCTAAATGACTGTTGGATGTGAATTATGACTTTTTCAACTAAAATAAGTGTGTTTAAAGTCATTTCTGTGACTGAAACGGGTCAAAATTGAAGCTTTTGAGTAAGCAAAACTCTGTAAAAATTGGCATTTTGGTCACTGTGAGGGTTTAAAAAGTGGTTATTCAACATGAGGCTCGATCCAATTGACATTTTGAATCATTTTTGGTACAGTCCAAAAAATCAATTTTCGGATGAAAAACGATGACTCCGGACATGTCAAACATTCCCAAAATGGTCTATAATGATGAAATTTTATCATTTAATCTTTTGACTCTAAATGACTGTTGGATGTGAATTTTGACTTTTTTAACTAAAATAAGTGTGTTTAAAGTCATTTCTGTGCCTGAAACGGGTCAAAATTGAAGCTTTTGGGTAAGAAAAACTCTGTAAAAATGGCAATTTTGGTCACTGTGAGGGTTTAAAAAGTGGTTATTCAACATGAGGCACGATCCCATTGACATTTTGAATCATTTTTGGTACAGTCCAAAAAATCAATTTTCGGATGAAAAACGATGACTCCGGACATGTCGAACGTTCCCAAAATGGTCTATAATGATTAAATTTTAACATTTAATATTTTGACTCTAAATGACTGTTGGATGTGAATTATGACAATTTCAACTAAAATACGTGTGTTTAAAGTTATTTCTGTGACTGAAACGGGTCAAAATTGAAGCTTTTAAATAAGCAAAACTCTGTAAAAATGGCCATTTTGGTCACTGTGAGGGTTTAAAAAGTGGTTATTCAACATGAGGCACGATCCAATTGACATTTTGAATCATTTTTGGTACAGTCCAAAAAAATCAATTTTCGGATGAAAAACGATGACTCCGGACATGTCGAATGTTCCCAAAATGTTCTATAATGATGAAATTTTAACATTTAATCTTTTGACTCTAAATGACTGTTGGATGTGAATTATGACTTTTTCAACTAAAATAAGTGTGTTTAAAGTCATTTCTGTGCCTGAAACGGGTCAAAATTGAAGCTTTTGAGTAAGCAAAACTCTGTAAAAATGGCAATTTTGGTCACTGTGAGGGTTTAAAAAGTGGTTATTCAACATGAGGCTCGATCCAATTGACATTTTGAATCATTTTTGGTACAGTCCAAAAAATCAATTTTCGGATGAAAAACGATGACTCCGGACATGTCAAACGTTCCCAAAATGGTCTATAATGATGAAATTTTATCATTTAATCTTTTGACTCTAAATGACTGTTGGATGTGAATTATGACTTTTTCAACTAAAATAAGTGTGTTTAAAGTCATTTCTGTGCCTGAAACGGGTCAAAATTGAAGCTTTTGGGTAAGAAAAACTCTGTAAATATGGCAATTTTGGTCACTGTGAGGGTTTAAAAAGTGGTTATTCAACATGAGGCAGGATCCCATTGACATTTTGAATCATTTTTGGTACAGTCCAAAAAATCAATTTTCGGATGAAAAACGATGACTCCGGACATGTCGAACGTTCCCAAAATGGTCTATAATGATGAAATTTTAACATTTAATCTTTTGACTCTAAATGACTGTTGGATGTGAATTATGACTTTTTCAACTAAAATAAGTGTGTTTAAAGTCATTTCTGTGCCTGAAACGGGTCGAAATTAAAGCTTTTGAGTAAGCAAAACTCTGTAAAAATGGCAATTTTGGTCACTGTGAGGGTTTAAAAAGTGGTTATTCAACATGAGGCACGATCCAATTGACATTTTGAATCATTTTTGGTACAGTCCAAAAAATCATTTTTCAGATGAAAAACGATGACTCCGGACATGTCGAACGTTCCCAAAATGGTCTATAATGATGAAATTTTAACATTTAATCTTTTGACTCTAAATGACTGTTGGATGTGAATTATGACTTTTTCAACTAAAATAAGTGTGTTTAAAGTCATTTCTGTGACTGAAACGGGTCAAAATCGAAGCTTTTGAGTAAGCAAAACTCTGTAAAAATTGGCATTTTGGTCACTGTGAGGGTTTAAAAAGTGGTTATTCAACATGAGGCTCGATCCAATTGACATTTTGAATCATTTTTGGTACAGTCCAAAAAATCAATTTTCGGATGAAAAACGATGACTCCGGACATGTCAAACATTCCCAAAATGGTCTATAATGATGAAATTTTATCATTTAATCTTTTGACTCTAAATGACTGTTGGATGTGAATTTTGACTTTTTTAACTAAAATAAGTGTGTTTAAAGTCATTTCTGTGCCTGAAACGGGTCAAAATTGAAGCTTTTGAGTAAGCAAAACTCTGTAAAAATGGCAATTTTGGTCACTGTGAGGGTTTAAAAAGTGGTTATTCAACCTGAGGCACGATCCAATTGACATTTTGAATCATTTTTGGTACAGTCCAAAAAATCAATTTTCGGATGAAAAACGATGACTCCGGACATGTCGAACGTTCCCAAAATGGTCTATAATGATTAAATATTAACATTTAATATTTTGACTCTAAATGACTGTTGGATGTGAATTATGACAATTTCAACTAAAATACGTGTGTTTAAAGTTATTTCTGTGACTGAAACGGGTCAAAATTGAAGCTTTTAAATAAGCAAAACTCTGTAAAAATGGCCATTTTGGTCACTGTGAGGGTTTAAAAAGTGGTTATTCAACATGAGGCACGATCCAATTGACATTTTGAATCATTTTTGGTACAGTCCAAAAAAATCAATTTTCGGATGAAAAACGATGACTCCGGACATGTCGAATGTTCCCAAAATGTTCTATAATGATGAAATTTTAACATTTAATCTTTTGACTCTAAATGACTGTTGGATGTGAATTATGACTTTTTCAACTAAAATAAGTGTGTTTAAAGTCATTTCTGTGCCTGAAACGGGTCAAAATTGAAGCTTTTGAGTAAGCAAAACTCTGTAAAAATGGCAATTTTGGTCACTGTGAGGGTTTAAAAAGTGGTTATTCAACATGAGGCTCGATCCAATTGACATTTTGAATCATTTTTGGTACAGTCCAAAAAATCAATTTTCGGATGAAAAACGATGACTCCGGACATGTCAAACGTTCCCAAAATGGTCTATAATGATGAAATTTTATCATTTAATCTTTTGACTCTAAATGACTGTTGGATGTGAATTATGACTTTTTCAACTAAAATAAGTGTGTTTAAAGTCATTTCTGTGCCTGACACGGGTCAAAATTGAAGCTTTTGAGTAAGCAAAACTCTGTAAAAATGGCAATTTTGGTCACTGTGAGGGTTTAAAAAGTGGTTATTCAACATGAGGTACGATCCAATTGACATTTTGAATCATTTTTGGTACAGTCCAAAAAAATCAATTTTCGGATGAAAAACGATGACTCCGGACATGTCGAATGTTCCCAAAATGGTCTATAATGATGACATTTTAACATTTAATCTTTTGACTCTAAATGACTGTTGGATGTGAATTATGACTTTTTCAACTAAAATAAGTGTGTTTAAAGTCATTTCTGTGCCTGAAACGGGTCAAAATTGAAGCTTTTGAGTAAGCAAAACTCTGTAAAAATGGCAATTTTGGTCACTGTGAGGGTTTAAAAAGTGGTTATTCAACATGAGGCAGGATCCAATTGACATTTTGAATCATTTTTGGTACAGTCCAAAAAATCAATTTTCGGATGAAAAACAATGACTCTGGACATGTTATGTTATGTTATGTTATGTTATAGAGTTTTTTATATAGCGTGCAGCTACTCACAGGGAGTGTCCCGACGCTTTCCACCCTCAGCTCATAATGAAATAACACAACACAGCTAAAAACAGGCAACAAAAACAGAACAAAAGCAATAATGAACAGTAATGAACACACTAAGAATTAAAAAGCCAGGTCTTCAGGCCCCTCCTAAACTGGAGTAAATTAACAGTACTCCGCAAAGCGAATGGAAGCTGATTCCAAAGCTGGGGGGCTCTGCAGCCGAAAGACCGCCCTCCCGCACGAGCCTTCCTCACCCGTGGAACCACAGCTCTACACAGAGCTTCCGAACGGAGAGAGCGCGTCGGACGATAGAAAGTCAGTCTCTTCTGCAGGTATCCCGCTCCTGAACCATGCAGAGCCTTGTGCATCAGGGTCAGGGATTTGAACTGGATCCTCTTCCTGATGGGGAGCCAATGGAGCGACTGGAGCAACCCAGACGCTCGGGCACGTCTCCCTAGACCAAAATTCGCCCGGGCAGCAGAGTTCTGCACCACTTGAAGGCGCTGGACCAGATAGTCGGGAAGGCCAAGAAACAAAGCATTGGCATAATCCAGCCTGGACCCGACTAGAGCCTGCACTGTAGTCCTCCTATGCTCCTCAGATAACAAAGGCAAAAATTTGCGGAGCATTTTCAATAGTCCATAGCAAGTGCCGGCTAGGCCAAGAATGTGAGTGCGGAGCGACAGCTGATTGTCGAGCTTAACTCCCAGGTTTTTGGCCACCACAGAGGACTGTACAGGAGGGCTCATGTCGGACGGCCACCAATGCTGCCAATCCGGATCGGCAACGCAACCAAAAAAAAGAATCTCAGACTTTCCCGAGTTGGCCCTCAGACCGTTCCGCTGGAACCAGTCGAAGACCAGCGCAAGGCAGTCCCGGACTCTCTCTCCCACAAACTCTTGATCTTTCCCGCATGTGAAGAGGAGTTGCGTGTCGTCGGCATAAGAGACGATCTGGGCCCCATACGCCTCTACCAAGGCCGCCAGAGGGGACATAAAGATGTTAAATAATGTGGGGCTCAACACAGAACCCTGTGGAACCCCAACTCCCAGTGGCGGCATCTCGGCGGAGCTCTGGGAGACCCAGACCGTCTGGCGGCGGCCTTCCAGGAAAGAGGTAAACCACCTCAACACCGTTCCCCTCAGGCCGATGTCATAAAGCCTGGATAGAAGCGTCTTGTGGGGGACGGTGTCGAAAGCCGCCGAAAGATCTAACATGACCAGCATGGCCCTGCCGCCGGCATCAAGAGTCTCCCTGATGATCTCAGTCACCTCAATCAGAGCAGTTTCCGTACTAAAATTAGGTCGGAAGCCCGATTGAGATGGATGGAGCAGATTGTTAGCTTCCAAAAAACTAGAAAGGGCGCCGTGAGCATGTTTTTCCGTCAGCTTCGCTAGTGCAGGTAGCAGCGAGATAGGCCTGTAGTTCGCCAGAACTTCAGTGTCAAGGCCCGGTTTTTTTAGGAGGGGGATCACCATCGCTCTTTTCCAAGAGCTAGGGACCCGCCCCTCCCTCAGGGAGGCATTTAGGATAGGGTTGACTAAAGGGTTCACCACTGGCGCCATACCAGCCAAAAATTTGGCGGGGCAGGGATCAAGTGGCGAGCCAGATTTGAGGTTGGCCAACAACGTAAGAGAGGCCTCACTGGAAACAGTGGGAAAGTCGGACAGCACTGCCACCGGAGTATGCGGCAGACCAGAGACCGACCTAACACCGCTCCCTCCATCCGGTTCCTCAACGAAGGTGGCCTGAATGGCCTTGATCTTGTCTGTGAAGAAACCAGCTAGGTCGCAGGCCCAAGCGTCCGCCGAAGCTGGAAGGGGCGGACGGGAGCTGGGGATCGTAAACTCCTTCACGATAGTAAAGATCTCCTTAGAGGAGTTCGCGGATGCCTCAATCCTCCTCGCCAAGTAAACCCTCTTGGCAGCGAGAATGTCCCGATGGTAGGCCTTCAACACCGCCTTATAGGCAAGTTTAGTCTCCCCATCGTACACAAGGCGCCAGGCCCTCTCCGCCACCTTGCACTGACTACGAGCCACACGGAGCGCCTCCGTAAACCACGGGGCAGAATGCCGGGCCACCGTGGACCGAGGAACGGCCATGGGGGCAAGATCATCCAGCCGATCGGTCAGCCAGCACTGCAAGGTCGCAATATCACTGTCCAGGTCGCCCGAGAGAGGACAGGGGTGTTTCAGCAGTGCCTGCTCGAGCAAGTCAGGAGTGACTCTGTGGAGCGCTCTCGAGGCCGGTTTAGGCACGGTAAGCGCTCTGTGATCCGAGCGCGCACATTCCAGCACCGCGAAGCTGATCAGCCAGTGGTCGGTCCAAAGCATCTGCTGGGTAGCAACCTCCACGAGAGGAACAGATGAGAACACCTGATCCAAAGTGTGGCCCTTCTCATGTGTTGGCCCTGATACATAGGGCATGAGACCAAGCGGAGAAGTGACATCTAGCAATTTGGCCGCATCAGGGTCATTGGCCACGTCCAGATGAAAGTTGAAGTCACCAGCCACTAGGCAGTGCTGAGTGGATAGCGCCAGCTCAGACACAACTGTCTGAAGATCCTCAAAGAAAGAGCCCACGGGGCCAGGAGGTCTATAGATCAACAGACCCTTAAGGGCCTGACCCGGGGACAATCTGATCAGGAAGGCTAACGACTCGGAATGACCTATAGGGTTCGAGGGAAGCACTGAGCAGGAGACGCCCTTCTTCACCACCACGGCAACCCCCCCTCCCCTCCCCTTCGCTCTGTCCTGCCGGAAGATGTCATAATCCGGTGGGATGGAGGAGAAGACATCCGGGTGGGAAGCCTCTCCAAGCCAGGTTTCCGTCAGAAACAGGCACAGAGGATTTTCCCTGACCAGAAGGTCATGAATGTGCAGGACATGACAGCCAACCGACCTTGTGTTCAGCAGCAAACAGAGATGTCTCACCTCAGCAGTAACCAAACATGTCGAACGTTCCCAAAATGGTCTATAATGATGAAATTTTAACATTTAATCTTTTGACTCTAAATGACTGTTGGATGTGAATTATGACTTTTTCAACTAAAATAAGTGTGTTTAAAGTCATTTCTGTGACTGAAACGGGTCAAAATTGAAGCTTTTAAATAAGCAAAACTCTGTAAAAATGGCCATTTTGGTCACTGTGAGGGTTTAAAAAGTGGTTATTCAACATGAGGCACGATCCAATTGACATTTTGAATCATTTTTGGTACAGTCCAAAAAATCAATTTTCGGATGAAAAACGATGACTCCGGACATGTCGAACGTTCCCAAAATGGTCTATAATGATGAAATTTTAACATTTAATATTTTGACTCTAAATGACTGTTGGATGTGAATTATGACAATTTCAACTAAAATAAGTGTGTTTAAAGTCATTTCTGTGACTGAAACGGGTCAAAATTGAAGCTTTTAAATAAGCAAAACTCTGTAAAAATGGCCATTTTGGTCACTGTGAGGGTTTAAAAAGTGGTTATTCAACATGAGGCACGATCCAATTGACATTTTGAATCATTTTTGGTACAGTCCAAAAAATCAATTTTCGCATGAAAAACGATGACTCCGGACATGTCAAACGTTCCCAAAATGGTCTATAATGATGAAATTTTAACATTTAATCTTTTGACTCTAAATGACTGTTGGATGTGAATTATGACTTTTTCAACTAAAATAAGTGTGTTTAAAGTCATTTCTGTGACTGAAACGGGTAAAAATTGAAGCTTTTGAGTAAGCAAAACTCTGTAAAAATGGCAATTTTGGTCACTGTGAGGGTTTAAAAAGTGGTTATTCAACATGAGGCTCGATCCAATTGACATTTTGAATCATTTTTGGTACAGTCCAAAAAATCAATTTTCGGATGAAAAACGATGACTCCGGACATGTCAAACGTTCCCAAAATGGTCTATAATGATGAAATTTTATCATTTAATCTTTTGACTCTAAATGACTGTTGGATGTGAATTATGACTTTTTCAACTAAAATAAGTGTGTTTAAAGTCATTTCTGTGCCTGAAACGGGTCAAAATTGAAGCTTTTGAGTAAGCAAAACTTTGTAAAAATGGCAATTTTGGTCACTGTGAGGGTTTAAAAAGTGGTTATTCAACATGAGGCACGATCCAATTGACATTTTGAATCATTTTTGGTACAGTCCCAAAAAATCAATTTTCGGATGAAAAACGATGACTCCGGACATGTCGAATGTTCCCAAAATGGTCTATAATGATGACATTTTAACATTTAATCTTTTGACTCTAAATGACTGTTGGATGTGAATTATGACTTTTTCAACTAAAATAAGTGTGTTTAAAGTCATTTCTGTGCCTGAAACGGGTCAAAATTGAAGCTTTTGAGTAAGCAAAACTCTGTAAAAATGGCAATTTTGGTCACGGTGAGGGTTTAAAAAGTGGTTATTCAACATGAGGCAGGATCCAATTGACATTTTGAATCATTTTTGGTACAGTCCAAAAAATCAATTTTCGGATGAAAAACGATGACTCTGGACATGTCGAACGTTCCCAAAATGGTCTATAATGATGAAATTTTAACATTTAATCTTTTGACTCTAAATGACTGTTGGATGTGAATTATGACTTTTTCAACTAAAATAAGTGTGTTTAAAGTCATTTCTGTGACTGAAACGGGTCAAAATTGAAGCTTTTAAATAAGCAAAACTCTGTAAAAATGGCCATTTTGGTCACTGTGAGGGTTTAAAAAGTGGTTATTCAACATGAGGCACGATCCAATTGACATTTTGAATCATTTTTGGTACAGTCCAAAAAATTAATTTTCGGATGAAAAACGATGACTCCGGACATGTCGAACGTTCCCAAAATGGTCTATAATGATGAAATTTTAACATTTAATATTTTGACTCTAAATGACTGTTGGATGTGAATTATGACAATTTCAACTAAAATAAGTGTGTTTAAAGTCATTTCTGTGACTGAAACGGGTCAAAATTGAAGCTTTTAAATAAGCAAAACTCTGTAAAAATGGCCATTTTGGTCACTGTGAGGGTTTAAAAAGTGGTTATTCAACATGAGGCACGATCCAATTGACATTTTGAATCATTTTTGGTACAGTCCAAAAAATCAATTTTCGGATGAAAAACGATGACTCCGGACATGTCAAACGTTCCCAAAATGGTCTATAATGATGAAATTTTATCATTTAATCTTTTGACTCTAAATGACTGTTGGACGTGAATTATGACTTTTTCAACTAAAATAAGTGTGTTTAAAGTCATTTCTGTGCCTGACACGGGTCAAAATTGAAGCTTTTGAGTAAGCAAAACTTTGTAAAAATGGCAATTTTGGTCACTGTGAGGGTTTAAAAAGTGGTTATTCAACATGAGGCACGATCCAATTGACATTTTGAATCATTTTTGGTACAGTCCCAAAAAATCAATTTTCGGATGAAAAACGATGACTCCGGACATGTCGAACGTTCCCAAAATGGTCTATAATGATGAAATTTTAACATTTAATCTTTTGACTCTAAATGACTGTTGGACGTGAATTATGACTTTTTCAACTAAAATAAGTGTGTTTAAAGTCATTTCTGTGCCTGACACGGGTCAAAATTGAAGCTTTTGAGTAAGCAAAACTTTGTAAAAATGGCAATTTTGGTCACTGTGAGGGTTTAAAAAGTGGTTATTCAACATGAGGCACGATCCAATTGACATTTTGAATCATTTTTGGTACAGTCCCAAAAAATCAATTTTCGGATGAAAAACGATGACTCCGGACATGTCGAACGTTCCCAAAATGGTCTATAATGATGAAATTTTAACATTTAATCTTTTGACTCTAAATGACTGTTGGATGTGAATTATGACTTTTTCAACTAAAATAAGTGTGTTTAAAGTCATTTCTGTGCCTGAAACGGGTCAAAATTGAAGCTTTTGAGTAAGCAAAACTCTGTAAAAATGGCAATTTTGGTCACTGTGAGCGTTTAAAAAGTGGTTATTCAACATGAGGCACGATCCAATTGACATTTTGAATCATTTTTGGTACAGTCCAAAAAAATCAATTTTCGGATGAAAAACGATGACTCCCGACATGTCGAACGTTCCCAAAATGGTCTATAATGATGAAATTTTAACATTTAATCTTTTGACTCTAAATGACTGTTGGATATGAATTATGACTTTTTCAACTAAAATAAGTGTGTTTAAAGTCATTTCTGTGACTGAAACGGGTCAAAATTGAAGCTTTTAAATAAGCAAAACTCTGTAAAAATTGACATTTTGGTCACTGTGAGGGTTTAAAAAGTGGTTATTCAACATGAGGCACGATCCAATTGACATTTTGAATCATTTTTGGTACAGTCCAAAAAATCAATTTTCGGATGAAAAACGATGACTCCGGACATGTCGAACGTTCCCAAAATGGTCTATAATGATGAAATTTTAACATTTAATATTTTGACTCTAAATGACTGTTGGATGTGAATTATGACTTTTTCAACTAAAATAAGTGTGTTTAAAGTCATTTCTGTGACTGAAACGGGTAAAAATTGAAGCTTTTGAGTAAGCAAAACTCTGTAAAAATGGCAATTTTGGTCACTGTGAGGGTTTAAAAAGTGGTTATTCAACATGAGGCTCGATCCAATTGACATTTTGAATCATTTTTGGTACAGTCCAAAAAATCAATTTTCGGATGAAAAACGATGACTCCGGACATGTCAAACGTTCCCAAAATGGTCTATAATGATGAAATTTTATCATTTAATCTTTTGACTCTAAATGACTGTTGGATGTGAATTATGACTTTTTCAACTAAAATAAGTGTGTTTAAAGTCATTTCTGTGCCTGAAACGGGTCAAAATTGAAGCTTTTGAGTAAGCAAAACTCTGTAAAAATGGCAATTTTGGTCACTGTGAGGGTTTAAAAAGTGGTTATTCAACATGAGGCTCGATCCAATTGACATTTTGAATCATTTTTGGTACAGTCCAAAAAATCAATTTTCGGATGAAAAACGATGACTCCGGACATGTCGAATGTTCCCAAAATGGTCTATAATGATGACATTTTAACATTTAATCTTTTGACTCTAAATGACTGTTGAATGTGAATTATGACTTTTTCAACTACAATAAGTGTGTTTAAAGTCATTTCTGTGCCTGAAACGGGTCAAAATTGAAGCTTTTGAGTAAGCAAAACTCTGTAAAAATGGCAATTTTGGTCACGGTGAGGGTTTAAAAAGTGGTTATTCAACATGAGGCAGGATCCAATTGACATTTTGAATCATTTTTGGTACAGTCCAAAAAATCAATTTTCGGATGAAAAACGATGACTCCGGACATGTCGAACGTTCCCAAAATGGTCTATAATGATGAAATTTTAACATTTAATCTTTTGACTCTAAATGACTGTTGGATGTGAATTATGACTTTTTCAACTAAAATAAGTGTGTTTAAAGTCATTTCTGTGACTGAAACGGGTCAAAATTGAAGCTTTTAAATAAGCAAAACTCTGTAAAAATGGCCATTTTGGTCACTGTGAGGGTTTAAAAAGTGGTTATTCAACATGAGGCACGATCCAATTGACATTTTGAATCATTTTTGGTACAGTCCAAAAAATTAATTTTCGGATGAAAAACGATGACTCCGGACATGTCGAACGTTCCCAAAATGGTCTATAATGATGAAATTTTAACATTTAATATTTTGACTCTAAATGACTGTTGGACGTGAATTATGACTTTTTCAACTAAAATAAGTGTGTTTAAAGTCATTTCTGTGCCTGACACGGGTCAAAATTGAAGCTTTTGAGTAAGCAAAACTTTGTAAAAATGGCAATTCTGGTCACTGTGAGGGTTTAAAAAGTGGTTATTCAACATGAGGCACGATCCAATTGACATTTTGAATCATTTTTGGTACAGTCCCAAAAAATCAATTTTCGGATGAAAAACGATGACTCCGGACATGTCGAACGTTCCCAAAATGGTCTATAATGATGAAATTTTAACATTTAATCTTTTGACTCTAAATGACTGTTGGATGTGAATTATGACTTTTTCAACTAAAATAAGTGTGTTTAAAGTCATTTCTGTGCCTGAAACGGGTCAAAATTGAAGCTTTTGAGTAAGCAAAACTCTGTAAAAATGGCAATTTTGGTCACTGTGAGGGTTTAAAAAGTGGTTATTCAACATGAGGCACGATCCAATTGACATTTTGAATCATTTTTGGTACAGTCCAAAAAAATCAATTTTCGGATGAAAAACGATGACTCCCGACATGTCGAACGTTCCCAAAATGGTCTATAATGATGAAATTTTAACATTTAATCTTTTGACTCTAAATGACTGTTGGATGTGAATTATGACTTTTTCAACTAAAATAAGTGTGTTTAAAGTCATTTCTGTGCCTGAAACGGGTCAAAATTGAAGCTTTTGAGTAAGAAAAACTCTGTAAAAATGGCAATTTTGGTCACTGTGAGGGTTTAAAAAGTGGTTATTCAACATGAGGCACGATCCAATTGACATTTTGAATCATTTTTGGTACAGTCCCAAAAAATCAATTTTCGGATGAAAAACGATGACTCCGGACATGTCGAACGTTCCCAAAATGGTCTATAATGATGAAATTTTAACATTTAATCTTTTGACTCTAAATGACTGTTGGATATGAATTATGACTTTTTCAACTAAAATAAGTGTGTTTAAAGTCATTTCTGTGACTGAAACGGGTCAAAATTGAAGCTTTTAAATAAGCAAAACTCTGTAAAAATTGACATTTTGGTCACTGTGAGGGTTTAAAAAGTGGTTATTCAACATGAGGCACGATCCAATTGACATTTTGAATCATTTTTGGTACAGTCCAAAAAATCAATTTTCGGATGAAAAACGATGACTCCGGACATGTCGAACGTTCCCAAAATGGTCTATAATGATGAAATTTTAACATTTAATATTTTGACTCTAAATGACTGTTGGATGTGAATTATGACTTTTTCAACTAAAATAAGTGTGTTTAAAGTCATTTCTGTGACTGAAACGGGTAAAAATTGAAGCTTTTGAGTAAGCAAAACTCTGTAAAAATGGCAATTTTGGTCACTGTGAGGGTTTAAAAAGTGGTTATTCAACATGAGGCTCGATCCAATTGACATTTTGAATCATTTTTGGTACAGTCCAAAAAATCAATTTTCGGATGAAAAACGATGACTCCGGACATGTCAAACGTTCCCAAAATGGTCTATAATGATGAAATTTTATCATTTAATCTTTTGACTCTAAATGACTGTTGGATGTGAATTATGACTTTTTCAACTAAAATAAGTGTGTTTAAAGTCATTTCTGTGCCTGAAACGGGTCAAAATTGAAGCTTTTGAATAAGCAAAACTCTGTAAAAATGGCAATTTTGGTCACTGTGAGGGTTTAAAAAGTGGTTATTCAACATGAGGCTCGATCCAATTGACATTTTGAATCATTTTTGGTACAGTCCAAAAAATCAATTTTCGGATGAAAAACGATGACTCCGGACATGTCGAATGTTCCCAAAATGGTCTATAATGATGACATTTTAACATTTAATCTTTTGACTCTAAATGACTGTTGGATGTGAATTATGACTTTTTCAACTAAAATAAGTGTGTTTAAAGTCATTTCTGTGCCTGAAACGGGTCAAAATTGAAGCTTTTGAGTAAGCAAAACTCTGTAAAAATGGCAATTTTGGTCACGGTGAGGGTTTAAAAAGTGGTTATTCAACATGAGGCAGGATCCAATTGACATTTTGAATCATTTTTGGTACAGTCCAAAAAATCTATTTTCGGATGAAAAACGATGACTCTGGACATGTCGAACTGGTCTATAATGATGAAATTTTAACATTTAATCTTTTGACTCTAAATGACTGTTGGATGTGAATTATGACTTTTTCAACTAAAATAAGTGTGTTTAAAGTCATTTCTGTGACTGAAACGGGTCAAAATTGAAGCTTTTAAATAAGCAAAACTCTGTAAAAATGGCCATTTTGGTCACTGTGAGGGTTTAAAAAGTGGTTATTCAACATGAGGCACGATCCAATTGACATTTTGAATCATTTTTGGTACAGTTCAAAAAATTAATTTTCGGATGAAAAATGATGACTCCGGACATGTCGAACGTTCCCAAAATGGTCTATAATGATGAAATTTTAACATTTAATATTTTGACTCTAAATGACTGTTGGATGTGAATTATGACAATTTCAACTAAAATAAGTGTGTTTAAAGTCATTTCTGTGACTGAAACGGGTCAAAATTGAAGCTTTTAAATAAGCAAAACTCTGTAAAAATGGCCATTTTGGTCACTGTGAGGGTTTAAAAAGTGGTTATTCAACATGAGGCACGATCCAATTGACATTTTGAATCATTTTTGGTACAGTCCAAAAAATCAATTTTCGGATGAAAAACGATGACTCCGGACATGTCAAACGTTCCCAAAATGGTCTATAATGATGAAATTTTATCATTTAATCTTTTGACTCTAAATGACTGTTGGACGTGAATTATGACTTTTTCAACTAAAATAAGTGTGTTTAAAGTCATTTCTGTGCCTGACACGGGTCAAAATTGAAGCTTTTGAGTAAGCAAAACTTTGTAAAAATGGCAATTTTGGTCACTGTGAGGGTTTAAAAAGTGGTTATTCAACATGAGGCACGATCCAATTGACATTTTGAATCATTTTTGGTACAGTCCCAAAAAATCAATTTTCGGATGAAAAACGATGACTCCGGACATGTCGAACGTTCCCAAAATGGTCTATAATGATGAAATTTTAACATTTAATCTTTTGACTCTAAATGACTGTTGGATGTGAATTATGACTTTTTCAACTAAAATAAGTGTGTTTAAAGTCATTTCTGTGCCTGAAACGGGTCAAAATTGAAGCTTTTGAGTAAGCAAAACTCTGTAAAAATGGCAATTTTGGTCACTGTGAGGGTTTAAAAAGTGGTTATTCAACATGAGGCACGATCCAATTGACATTTTGAATCATTTTTGGTACAGTCCAAAAAAATCAATTTTCGGATGAAAAACGATGACTCCCGACATGTCGAACGTTCCCAAAATGGTCTATAATGATGAAATTTTAACATTTACTCTTTTGACTCTAAATGACTGTTGGATGTGAATTATGACTTTTTCAACTAAAATAAGTGTGTTTAAAGTCATTTCTGTGCCTGAAACGGGTCAAAATTGAAGCTTTTGAGTAAGAAAAACTCTGTAAAAATGGCAATTTTGGTCACTGTGAGGGTTTAAAAAGTGGTTATTCAACATGAGGCACGATCCAATTGACATTTTGAATCATTTTTGGTACAGTCCCAAAAAATCAATTTTCGGATGAAAAACGATGACTCCGGACATGTCGAACGTTCCCAAAATGGTCTATAATGATGAAATTTTAACATTTATTCTTTTGAGTCTAAATGACTGTTGGATATGAATTATGACTTTTTCAACTAAAATAAGTGTGTTTAAAGTCATTTCTGTGACTGAAACGGGTCAAAATTGAAGCTTTTAAATAAGCAAAACTCTGTAAAAATTGACATTTTGGTCACTGTGAGGGTTTAAAAAGTGGTTATTCAACATGAGGCACGATCCAATTGACATTTTGAATCATTTTTGGTACAGTCCAAAAAATCAATTTTCGGATGAAAAACGATGACTCCGGACATGTCGAACGTTCCCAAAATGGTCTATAATGATGAAATTTTAACATTTAATATTTTGACTCTAAATGACTGTTGGATGTGAATTATGACAATTTCAACTAAAATAAGTGTGTTTAAAGTCATTTCTGTGACTGAAACGGGTCAAAATTGAAGCTTTTAAATAAGCAAAACTCTGTAAAAATGGCCATTTTGGTCACTGTGAGGGTTTAAAAAGTGGTTATTCAACATGAGGCACGATCCAATTGACATTTTGAATCATTTTTGGTACAGTCCAAAAAATCAATTTTCGGATGAAAAACAATGACTCTGGACATGTCGAACGTTCCCAAAATGGTCTATAATGATGAAATTTTAACATTTAATCTTTTGACTCTAAATGACTGTTGGATGTGAATTATGACTTTTTCAACTAAAATAAGTGTGTTTAAAGTCATTTCTGTGCCTGAAACGGGTCAAAAATAAAGCTTTTGAGTAAGCAAAACTCTGTAAAAATGGCAATTTTGGTCACTGTGAGGGTTTAAAAAGTGGTTATTCAACATGAGGCACGATCCAATTGACATTTTGAATCATTTTTGGTACAGTCCAAAAAATCATTTTTCAGATGAAAAACGATGACTCCGGACATGTCGAACGTTCCCAAAATGGTCTATAATGATGAAATTTTAACATTTAATCTTTTGACTCTAAATGACTGTTGGATGTGAATTATGACTTTTTCAACTAAAATAAGTGTGTTTAAAGTCATTTCTGTGACTGAAACGGGTCAAAATTGAAGCTTTTGAGTAAGCAAAACTCTGTAAAAATTGGCATTTTGGTCACTGTGAGGGTTTAAAAAGTGGTTATTCAACATGAGGCTCGATCCAATTGACATTTTGAATCATTTTTGGTACAGTCCAAAAAATCAATTTTCGGATGAAAAACGATGACTCCGGACATGTCAAACATTCCCAAAATGGTCTATAATGATGAAATTTTATCATTTAATCTTTTGACTCTAAATGACTGTTGGATGTGAATTTTGACTTTTTTAACTAAAATAAGTGTGTTTAAAGTCATTTCTGTGCCTGAAACGGGTCAAAATTGAAGCTTTTGAGTAAGCAAAACTCTGTAAAAATGGCAATTTTGGTCACTGTGAGGGTTTAAAAAGTGGTTATTCAACCTGATGCACGATCCAATTGACATTTTGAATCATTTTTGGTACAGTCCAAAAAATCAATTTTCGGATGAAAAACGATGACTCCGGACATGTCGAACGTTCCCAAAATGGTCTATAATGATTAAATTTTAACATTTAATATTTTGACTCTAAATGACTGTTGGATGTGAATTATGACAATTTCAACTAAAATACGTGTGTTTAAAGTTATTTCTGTGACTGAAACGGGTCAAAATTGAAGCTTTTAAATAAGCAAAACTCTGTAAAAATGGCCATTTTGGTCACTGTGAGGGTTTAAAAAGTGGTTATTCAACATGAGGCACGATCCAATTGACATTTTGAATCATTTTTGGTACAGTCCAAAAAAATCAATTTTCGGATGAAAAACGATGACTCCGGACATGTCGAATGTTCCCAAAATGTTCTATAATGATGAAATTTTAACATTTAATCTTTTGACTCTAAATGACTGTTGGATGTGAATTATGACTTTTTCAACTAAAATAAGTGTGTTTAAAGTCATTTCTGTGCCTGAAACGGGTCAAAATTGAAGCTTTTGAGTAAGCAAAACTCTGTAAAAATGGCAATTTTGGTCACTGTGAGGGTTTAAAAAGTGGTTATTCAACATGAGGCTCGATCCAATTGACATTTTGAATCATTTTTGGTACAGTCCAAAAAATCAATTTTCGGATGAAAAACGATGACTCCGGACATGTCGAATGTTCCCAAAATGGTCTATAATGATGACATTTTAACATTTAATCTTTTGACTCTAAATGACTGTTGGATGTGAATTATGACTTTTTCAACTAAAATAAGTGTGTTTAAAGTCATTTCTGTGCCTGAAACGGGTCAAAATTGAAGCTTTTGAGTAAGCAAAACTCTGTAAAAATGGCAATTTTGGTCACGGTGAGGGTTTAAAAAGTGGTTATTCAACATGAGGCAGGATCCAATTGACATTTTGAATCATTTTTGGTACAGTCCAAAAAATCTATTTTCGGATGAAAAACGATGACTCTGGACATGTCGAACTGGTCTATAATGATGAAATTTTAACATTTAATCTTTTGACTCTAAATGACTGTTGGATGTGAATTATGACTTTTTCAACTAAAATAAGTGTGTTTAAAGTCATTTCTGTGACTGAAACGGGTCAAAATTGAAGCTTTTAAATAAGCAAAACTCTGTAAAAATGGCCATTTTGGTCACTGTGAGGGTTTAAAAAGTGGTTATTCAACATGAGGCACGATCCAATTGACATTTTGAATCATTTTTGGTACAGTTCAAAAAATTAATTTTCGGATGAAAAATGATGACTCCGGACATGTCGAACGTTCCCAAAATGGTCTATAATGATGAAATTTTAACATTTAATATTTTGACTCTAAATGACTGTTGGATGTGAATTATGACAATTTCAACTAAAATAAGTGTGTTTAAAGTCATTTCTGTGACTGAAACGGGTCAAAATTGAAGCTTTTAAATAAGCAAAACTCTGTAAAAATGGCCATTTTGGTCACTGTGAGGGTTTAAAAAGTGGTTATTCAACATGAGGCACGATCCAATTGACATTTTGAATCATTTTTGGTACAGTCCAAAAAATCAATTTTCGGATGAAAAACGATGACTCCGGACATGTCAAACGTTCCCAAAATGGTCTATAATGATGAAATTTTATCATTTAATCTTTTGACTCTAAATGACTGTTGGACGTGAATTATGACTTTTTCAACTAAAATAAGTGTGTTTAAAGTCATTTCTGTGCCTGACACGGGTCAAAATTGAAGCTTTTGAGTAAGCAAAACTTTGTAAAAATGGCAATTTTGGTCACTGTGAGGGTTTAAAAAGTGGTTATTCAACATGAGGCACGATCCAATTGACATTTTGAATCATTTTTGGTACAGTCCCAAAAAATCAATTTTCGGATGAAAAACGATGACTCCGGACATGTCGAACGTTCCCAAAATGGTCTATAATGATGAAATTTTAACATTTAATCTTTTGACTCTAAATGACTGTTGGACGTGAATTATGACTTTTTCAACTAAAATAAGTGTGTTTAAAGTCATTTCTGTGCCTGACACGGGTCAAAATTGAAGCTTTTGAGTAAGCAAAACTTTGTAAAAATGGCAATTTTGGTCACTGTGAGGGTTTAAAAAGTGGTTATTCAACATGAGGCACGATCCAATTGACATTTTGAATCATTTTTGGTACAGTCCCAAAAAATCAATTTTCGGATGAAAAACGATGACTCCGGACATGTCGAACGTTCCCAAAATGGTCTATAATGATGAAATTTTAACATTTAATCTTTTGACTCTAAATGACTGTTGGATGTGAATTATGACTTTTTCAACTAAAATAAGTGTGGTTAAAGTCATTTCTGTGCCTGAAACGGGTCAAAATTGAAGCTTTTGAGTAAGCAAAACTCTGTAAAAATGGCAATTTTGGTCACTGTGAGCGTTTAAAAAGTGGTTATTCAACATGAGGCACGATCCAATTGACATTTTGAATCATTTTTGGTACAGTCCAAAAAAATCAATTTTCGGATGAAAAACGATGACTCCCGACATGTCGAACGTTCCCAAAATGGTCTATAATGATGAAATTTTAACATTTAATCTTTTGACTCTAAATGACTGTTGGATATGAATTATGACTTTTTCAACTAAAATAAGTGTGTTTAAAGTCATTTCTGTGACTGAAACGGGTCAAAATTGAAGCTTTTAAATAAGCAAAACTCTGTAAAAATTGACATTTTGGTCACTGTGAGGGTTTAAAAAGTGGTTATTCAACATGAGGCACGATCCAATTGACATTTTGAATCATTTTTGGTACAGTCCAAAAAATCAATTTTCGGATGAAAAACGATGACTCCGGACATGTCGAACGTTCCCAAAATGGTCTATAATGATGAAATTTTAACATTTAATATTTTGACTCTAAATGACTGTTGGATGTGAATTATGACTTTTTCAACTAAAATAAGTGTGTTTAAAGTCATTTCTGTGACTGAAACGGGTAAAAATTGAAGCTTTTGAGTAAGCAAAACTCTGTAAAAATGGCAATTTTGGTCACTGTGAGGGTTTAAAAAGTGGTTATTCAACATGAGGCTCGATCCAATTGACATTTTGAATCATTTTTGGTACAGTCCAAAAAATCAATTTTCGGATGAAAAACGATGACTCCGGACATGTCAAACGTTCCCAAAATGGTCTATAATGATGAAATTTTATCATTTAATCTTTTGACTCTAAATGACTGTTGGATGTGAATTATGACTTTTTCAACTAAAATAAGTGTGTTTAAAGTCATTTCTGTGCCTGAAACGGGTCAAAATTGAAGCTTTTGAGTAAGCAAAACTCTGTAAAAATGGCAATTTTGGTCACTGTGAGGGTTTAAAAAGTGGTTATTCAACATGAGGCTCGATCCAATTGACATTTTGAATCATTTTTGGTACAGTCCAAAAAATCAATTTTCGGATGAAAAACGATGACTCCGGACATGTCGAATGTTCCCAAAATGGTCTATAATGATGACATTTTAACATTTAATCTTTTGACTCTAAATGACTGTTGAATGTGAATTATGACTTTTTCAACTACAATAAGTGTGTTTAAAGTCATTTCTGTGCCTGAAACGGGTCAAAATTGAAGCTTTTGAGTAAGCAAAACTCTGTAAAAATGGCAATTTTGGTCACGGTGAGGGTTTAAAAAGTGGTTATTCAACATGAGGCAGGATCCAATTGACATTTTGAATCATTTTTGGTACAGTCCAAAAAATCAATTTTCGGATGAAAAACGATGACTCCGGACATGTCGAACGTTCCCAAAATGGTCTATAATGATGAAATTTTAACATTTAATCTTTTGACTCTAAATGACTGTTGGATGTGAATTATGACTTTTTCAACTAAAATAAGTGTGTTTAAAGTCATTTCTGTGACTGAAACGGGTCAAAATTGAAGCTTTTAAATAAGCAAAACTCTGTAAAAATGGCCATTTTGGTCACTGTGAGGGTTTAAAAAGTGGTTATTCAACATGAGGCACGATCCAATTGACATTTTGAATCATTTTTGGTACAGTCCAAAAAATTAATTTTCGGATGAAAAACGATGACTCCGGACATGTCGAACGTTCCCAAAATGGTCTATAATGATGAAATTTTAACATTTAATATTTTGACTCTAAATGACTGTTGGACGTGAATTATGACTTTTTCAACTAAAATAAGTGTGTTTAAAGTCATTTCTGTGCCTGACACGGGTCAAAATTGAAGCTTTTGAGTAAGCAAAACTTTGTAAAAATGGCAATTCTGGTCACTGTGAGGGTTTAAAAAGTGGTTATTCAACATGAGGCACGATCCAATTGACATTTTGAATCATTTTTGGTACAGTCCCAAAAAATCAATTTTCGGATGAAAAACGATGACTCCGGACATGTCGAACGTTCCCAAAATGGTCTATAATGATGAAATTTTAACATTTAATCTTTTGACTCTAAATGACTGTTGGATGTGAATTATGACTTTTTCAACTAAAATAAGTGTGTTTAAAGTCATTTCTGTGCCTGAAACGGGTCAAAATTGAAGCTTTTGAGTAAGCAAAACTCTGTAAAAATGGCAATTTTGGTCACTGTGAGGGTTTAAAAAGTGGTTATTCAACATGAGGCACGATCCAATTGACATTTTGAATCATTTTTGGTACAGTCCAAAAAAATCAATTTTCGGATGAAAAACGATGACTCCCGACATGTCGAACGTTCCCAAAATGGTCTATAATGATGAAATTTTAACATTTAATCTTTTGACTCTAAATGACTGTTGGATGTGAATTATGACTTTTTCAACTAAAATAAGTGTGTTTAAAGTCATTTCTGTGCCTGAAACGGGTCAAAATTGAAGCTTTTGAGTAAGAAAAACTCTGTAAAAATGGCAATTTTGGTCACTGTGAGGGTTTAAAAAGTGGTTATTCAACATGAGGCACGATCCAATTGACATTTTGAATCATTTTTGGTACAGTCCCAAAAAATCAATTTTCGGATGAAAAACGATGACTCCGGACATGTCGAACGTTCCCAAAATGGTCTATAATGATGAAATTTTAACATTTAATCTTTTGACTCTAAATGACTGTTGGATATGAATTATGACTTTTTCAACTAAAATAAGTGTGTTTAAAGTCATTTCTGTGACTGAAACGGGTCAAAATTGAAGCTTTTAAATAAGCAAAACTCTGTAAAAATTGACATTTTGGTCACTGTGAGGGTTTAAAAAGTGGTTATTCAACATGAGGCACGATCCAATTGACATTTTGAATCATTTTTGGTACAGTCCAAAAAATCAATTTTCGGATGAAAAACGATGACTCCGGACATGTCGAACGTTCCCAAAATGGTCTATAATGATGAAATTTTAACATTTAATATTTTGACTCTAAATGACTGTTGGATGTGAATTATGACTTTTTCAACTAAAATAAGTGTGTTTAAAGTCATTTCTGTGACTGAAACGGGTAAAAATTGAAGCTTTTGAGTAAGCAAAACTCTGTAAAAATGGCAATTTTGGTCACTGTGAGGGTTTAAAAAGTGGTTATTCAACATGAGGCTCGATCCAATTGACATTTTGAATCATTTTTGGTACAGTCCAAAAAATCAATTTTCGGATGAAAAACGATGACTCCGGACATGTCAAACGTTCCCAAAATGGTCTATAATGATGAAATTTTATCATTTAATCTTTTGACTCTAAATGACTGTTGGATGTGAATTATGACTTTTTCAACTAAAATAAGTGTGTTTAAAGTCATTTCTGTGCCTGAAACGGGTCAAAATTGAAGCTTTTGAATAAGCAAAACTCTGTAAAAATGGCAATTTTGGTCACTGTGAGGGTTTAAAAAGTGGTTATTCAACATGAGGCTCGATCCAATTGACATTTTGAATCATTTTTGGTACAGTCCAAAAAATCAATTTTCGGATGAAAAACGATGACTCCGGACATGTCGAATGTTCCCAAAATGGTCTATAATGATGACATTTTAACATTTAATCTTTTGACTCTAAATGACTGTTGGATGTGAATTATGACTTTTTCAACTAAAATAAGTGTGTTTAAAGTCATTTCTGTGCCTGAAACGGGTCAAAATTGAAGCTTTTGAGTAAGCAAAACTCTGTAAAAATGGCAATTTTGGTCACGGTGAGGGTTTAAAAAGTGGTTATTCAACATGAGGCAGGATCCAATTGACATTTTGAATCATTTTTGGTACAGTCCAAAAAATCTATTTTCGGATGAAAAACGATGACTCTGGACATGTCGAACTGGTCTATAATGATGAAATTTTAACATTTAATCTTTTGACTCTAAATGACTGTTGGATGTGAATTATGACTTTTTCAACTAAAATAAGTGTGTTTAAAGTCATTTCTGTGACTGAAACGGGTCAAAATTGAAGCTTTTAAATAAGCAAAACTCTGTAAAAATGGCCATTTTGGTCACTGTGAGGGTTTAAAAAGTGGTTATTCAACATGAGGCACGATCCAATTGACATTTTGAATCATTTTTGGTACAGTTCAAAAAATTAATTTTCGGATGAAAAATGATGACTCCGGACATGTCGAACGTTCCCAAAATGGTCTATAATGATGAAATTTTAACATTTAATATTTTGACTCTAAATGACTGTTGGATGTGAATTATGACAATTTCAACTAAAATAAGTGTGTTTAAAGTCATTTCTGTGACTGAAACGGGTCAAAATTGAAGCTTTTAAATAAGCAAAACTCTGTAAAAATGGCCATTTTGGTCACTGTGAGGGTTTAAAAAGTGGTTATTCAACATGAGGCACGATCCAATTGACATTTTGAATCATTTTTGGTACAGTCCAAAAAATCAATTTTCGGATGAAAAACGATGACTCCGGACATGTCAAACGTTCCCAAAATGGTCTATAATGATGAAATTTTATCATTTAATCTTTTGACTCTAAATGACTGTTGGACGTGAATTATGACTTTTTCAACTAAAATAAGTGTGTTTAAAGTCATTTCTGTGCCTGACACGGGTCAAAATTGAAGCTTTTGAGTAAGCAAAACTTTGTAAAAATGGCAATTTTGGTCACTGTGAGGGTTTAAAAAGTGGTTATTCAACATGAGGCACGATCCAATTGACATTTTGAATCATTTTTGGTACAGTCCCAAAAAATCAATTTTCGGATGAAAAACGATGACTCCGGACATGTCGAACGTTCCCAAAATGGTCTATAATGATGAAATTTTAACATTTAATCTTTTGACTCTAAATGACTGTTGGATGTGAATTATGACTTTTTCAACTAAAATAAGTGTGTTTAAAGTCATTTCTGTGCCTGAAACGGGTCAAAATTGAAGCTTTTGAGTAAGCAAAACTCTGTAAAAATGGCAATTTTGGTCACTGTGAGGGTTTAAAAAGTGGTTATTCAACATGAGGCACGATCCAATTGACATTTTGAATCATTTTTGGTACAGTCCAAAAAAATCAATTTTCGGATGAAAAACGATGACTCCCGACATGTCGAACGTTCCCAAAATGGTCTATAATGATGAAATTTTAACATTTACTCTTTTGACTCTAAATGACTGTTGGATGTGAATTATGACTTTTTCAACTAAAATAAGTGTGTTTAAAGTCATTTCTGTGCCTGAAACGGGTCAAAATTGAAGCTTTTGAGTAAGAAAAACTCTGTAAAAATGGCAATTTTGGTCACTGTGAGGGTTTAAAAAGTGGTTATTCAACATGAGGCACGATCCAATTGACATTTTGAATCATTTTTGGTACAGTCCCAAAAAATCAATTTTCGGATGAAAAACGATGACTCCGGACATGTCGAACGTTCCCAAAATGGTCTATAATGATGAAATTTTAACATTTATTCTTTTGAGTCTAAATGACTGTTGGATATGAATTATGACTTTTTCAACTAAAATAAGTGTGTTTAAAGTCATTTCTGTGACTGAAACGGGTCAAAATTGAAGCTTTTAAATAAGCAAAACTCTGTAAAAATTGACATTTTGGTCACTGTGAGGGTTTAAAAAGTGGTTATTCAACATGAGGCACGATCCAATTGACATTTTGAATCATTTTTGGTACAGTCCAAAAAATCAATTTTCGGATGAAAAACGATGACTCCGGACATGTCGAACGTTCCCAAAATGGTCTATAATGATGAAATTTTAACATTTAATATTTTGACTCTAAATGACTGTTGGATGTGAATTATGACAATTTCAACTAAAATAAGTGTGTTTAAAGTCATTTCTGTGACTGAAACGGGTCAAAATTGAAGCTTTTAAATAAGCAAAACTCTGTAAAAATGGCCATTTTGGTCACTGTGAGGGTTTAAAAAGTGGTTATTCAACATGAGGCACGATCCAATTGACATTTTGAATCATTTTTGGTACAGTCCAAAAAATCAATTTTCGGATGAAAAACAATGACTCTGGACATGTCGAACGTTCCCAAAATGGTCTATAATGATGAAATTTTAACATTTAATCTTTTGACTCTAAATGACTGTTGGATGTGAATTATGACTTTTTCAACTAAAATAAGTGTGTTTAAAGTCATTTCTGTGCCTGAAACGGGTCAAAAATAAAGCTTTTGAGTAAGCAAAACTCTGTAAAAATGGCAATTTTGGTCACTGTGAGGGTTTAAAAAGTGGTTATTCAACATGAGGCACGATCCAATTGACATTTTGAATCATTTTTGGTACAGTCCAAAAAATCATTTTTCAGATGAAAAACGATGACTCCGGACATGTCGAACGTTCCCAAAATGGTCTATAATGATGAAATTTTAACATTTAATCTTTTGACTCTAAATGACTGTTGGATGTGAATTATGACTTTTTCAACTAAAATAAGTGTGTTTAAAGTCATTTCTGTGACTGAAACGGGTCAAAATTGAAGCTTTTGAGTAAGCAAAACTCTGTAAAAATTGGCATTTTGGTCACTGTGAGGGTTTAAAAAGTGGTTATTCAACATGAGGCTCGATCCAATTGACATTTTGAATCATTTTTGGTACAGTCCAAAAAATCAATTTTCGGATGAAAAACGATGACTCCGGACATGTCAAACATTCCCAAAATGGTCTATAATGATGAAATTTTATCATTTAATCTTTTGACTCTAAATGACTGTTGGATGTGAATTTTGACTTTTTTAACTAAAATAAGTGTGTTTAAAGTCATTTCTGTGCCTGAAACGGGTCAAAATTGAAGCTTTTGAGTAAGCAAAACTCTGTAAAAATGGCAATTTTGGTCACTGTGAGGGTTTAAAAAGTGGTTATTCAACCTGATGCACGATCCAATTGACATTTTGAATCATTTTTGGTACAGTCCAAAAAATCAATTTTCGGATGAAAAACGATGACTCCGGACATGTCGAACGTTCCCAAAATGGTCTATAATGATTAAATTTTAACATTTAATATTTTGACTCTAAATGACTGTTGGATGTGAATTATGACAATTTCAACTAAAATACGTGTGTTTAAAGTTATTTCTGTGACTGAAACGGGTCAAAATTGAAGCTTTTAAATAAGCAAAACTCTGTAAAAATGGCCATTTTGGTCACTGTGAGGGTTTAAAAAGTGGTTATTCAACATGAGGCACGATCCAATTGACATTTTGAATCATTTTTGGTACAGTCCAAAAAAATCAATTTTCGGATGAAAAACGATGACTCCGGACATGTCGAATGTTCCCAAAATGTTCTATAATGATGAAATTTTAACATTTAATCTTTTGACTCTAAATGACTGTTGGATGTGAATTATGACTTTTTCAACTAAAATAAGTGTGTTTAAAGTCATTTCTGTGCCTGAAACGGGTCAAAATTGAAGCTTTTGAGTAAGCAAAACTCTGTAAAAATGGCAATTTTGGTCACTGTGAGGGTTTAAAAAGTGGTTATTCAACATGAGGCTCGATCCAATTGACATTTTGAATCATTTTTGGTACAGTCCAAAAAATCAATTTTCGGATGAAAAACGATGACTCCGGACATGTCAAACGTTCCCAAAATGGTCTATAATGATGAAATTTTATCATTTAATCTTTTGACTCTAAATGACTGTTGGATGTGAATTATGACTTTTTCAACTAAAATAAGTGTGTTTAAAGTCATTTCTGTGCCTGAAACGGGTCAAAATTGAAGCTTTTGGGTAAGAAAAACTCTGTAAATATGGCAATTTTGGTCACTGTGAGGGTTTAAAAAGTGGTTATTCAACATGAGGCAGGATCCCATTGACATTTTGAATCATTTTTGGTACAGTCCAAAAAATCAATTTTCGGATGAAAAACGATGACTCCGGACATGTCGAACGTTCCCAAAATGGTCTATAATGATGAAATTTTAACATTTAATCTTTTGACTCTAAATGACTGTTGGATGTGAATTATGACTTTTTCAACTAAAATAAGTGTGTTTAAAGTCATTTCTGTGCCTGAAACGGGTCGAAATTAAAGCTTTTGAGTAAGCAAAACTCTGTAAAAATGGCAATTTTGGTCACTGTGAGGGTTTAAAAAGTGGTTATTCAACATGAGGCACGATCCAATTGACATTTTGAATCATTTTTGGTACAGTCCAAAAAATCATTTTTCAGATGAAAAACGATGACTCCGGACATGTCGAACGTTCCCAAAATGGTCTATAATGATGAAATTTTAACATTTAATCTTTTGACTCTAAATGACTGTTGGATGTGAATTATGACTTTTTCAACTAAAATAAGTGTGTTTAAAGTCATTTCTGTGACTGAAACGGGTCAAAATCGAAGCTTTTGAGTAAGCAAAACTCTTTAAAAATTGGCATTTTGGTCACTGTGAGGGTTTAAAAAGTGGTTATTCAACATGAGGCTCGATCCAATTGACATTTTGAATCATTTTTGGTACAGTCCAAAAAATCAATTTTCGGATGAAAAACGATGACTCCGGACATGTCAAACATTCCCAAAATGGTCTATAATGATGAAATTTTATCATTTAATCTTTTGACTCTAAATGACTGTTGGATGTGAATTTTGACTTTTTTAACTAAAATAAGTGTGTTTAAAGTCATTTCTGTGCCTGAAACGGGTCAAAATTGAAGCTTTTGAGTAAGCAAAACTCTGTAAAAATGGCAATTTTGGTCACTGTGAGGGTTTAAAAAGTGGTTATTCAACCTGAGGCACGATCCAATTGACATTTTGAATCATTTTTGGTACAGTCCAAAAAATCAATTTTCGGATGAAAAACGATGACTCCGGACTTGTCGAACGTTCCCAAAATGGTCTATAATGATTAAATATTAACATTTAATATTTTGACTCTAAATGACTGTTGGATGTGAATTATGACAATTTCAACTAAAATACGTGTGTTTAAAGTTATTTCTGTGACTGAAACGGGTCAAAATTGAAGCTTTTAAATAAGCAAAACTCTGTAAAAATGGCCATTTTGGTCACTGTGAGGGTTTAAAAAGTGGTTATTCAACATGAGGCACGATCCAATTGACATTTTGAATCATTTTTGGTACAGTCCAAAAAAATCAATTTTCGGATGAAAAACGATGACTCCGGACATGTCGAATGTTCCCAAAATGTTCTATAATGATGAAATTTTAACATTTAATCTTTTGACTCTAAATGACTGTTGGATGTGAATTATGACTTTTTCAACTAAAATAAGTGTGTTTAAAGTCATTTCTGTGCCTGAAACGGGTCAAAATTGAAGCTTTTGAGTAAGCAAAACTCTGTAAAAATGGCAATTTTGGTCACTGTGAGGGTTTAAAAAGTGGTTATTCAACATGAGGCTCGATCCAATTGACATTTTGAATCATTTTTGGTACAGTCCAAAAAATCAATTTTCGGATGAAAAACGATGACTCCGGACATGTCAAACGTTCCCAAAATGGTCTATAATGATGAAATTTTATCATTTAATCTTTTGACTCTAAATGACTGTTGGATGTGAATTATGACTTTTTCAACTAAAATAAGTGTGTTTAAAGTCATTTCTGTGCCTGACACGGGTCAAAATTGAAGCTTTTGAGTAAGCAAAACTCTGTAAAAATGGCAATTTTGGTCACTGTGAGGGTTTAAAAAGTGGTTATTCAACATGAGGTACGATCCAATTGACATTTTGAATCATTTTTGGTACAGTCCAAAAAAATCAATTTTCGGATGAAAAACGATGACTCCGGACATGTCGAATGTTCCCAAAATGGTCTATAATGATGACATTTTAACATTTAATCTTTTGACTCTAAATGACTGTTGGATGTGAATTATGACTTTTTCAACTAAAATAAGTGTGTTTAAAGTCATTTCTGTGCCTGAAACGGGTCAAAATTGAAGCTTTTGAGTAAGCAAAACTCTGTAAAAATGGCAATTTTGGTCACTGTGAGGGTTTAAAAAGTGGTTATTCAACATGAGGCAGGATCCAATTGACATTTTGAATCATTTTTGGTACAGTCCAAAAAATCAATTTTCGGATGAAAAACAATGACTCTGGACATGTTATGTTATGTTATGTTATGTTATAGAGTTTTTTATATAGCGTGCAGCTACTCACAGGGAGTGTCCCGACGCTTTCCACCCTCAGCTCATAATGAAATAACACAACACAGCTAAAAACAGGCAACAAAAACAGAACAAAAGCAATAATGAACAGTAATGAACACACTAAGAATTAAAAAGCCAGGTCTTCAGGCCCCTCCTAAACTGGAGTAAATTAACAGTACTCCGCAAAGCGAATGGAAGCTGATTCCAAAGCTGGGGGGCTCTGCAGCCGAAAGACCGCCCTCCCGCACGAGCCTTCCTCACCCGTGGAACCACAGCTCTACACAGAGCTTCCGAACGGAGAGAGCGCGTCGGACGATAGAAAGTCAGTCTCTTCTGCAGGTATCCCGCTCCTGAACCATGCAGAGCCTTGTGCATCAGGGTCAGGGATTTGAACTGGATCCTCTTCCTGATGGGGAGCCAATGGAGCGACTGGAGCAACCCAGACGCTCGGGCACGTCTCCCTAGACCAAAATTCGCCCGGGCAGCAGAGTTCTGCACCACTTGAAGGCGCTGGACCAGATAGTCGGGAAGGCCAAGAAACAAAGCATTGGCATAATCCAGCCTGGACCCGACTAGAGCCTGCACTGTAGTCCTCCTATGCTCCTCAGATAACAAAGGCAAAAATTTGCGGAGCATTTTCAATAGTCCATAGCAAGTGCCGGCTAGGCCAAGAATGTGAGTGCGGAGCGACAGCTGATTGTCGAGCTTAACTCCCAGGTTTTTGGCCACCACAGAGGACTGTACAGGAGGGCTCATGTCGGACGGCCACCAATGCTGCCAATCCGGATCGGCAACGCAACCAAAAAAAAGAATCTCAGACTTTCCCGAGTTGGCCCTCAGACCGTTCCGCTGGAACCAGTCGAAGACCAGCGCAAGGCAGTCCCGGACTCTCTCTCCCACAAACTCTTGATCTTTCCCGCATGTGAAGAGGAGTTGCGTGTCGTCGGCATAAGAGACGATCTGGGCCCCATACGCCTCTACCAAGGCCGCCAGAGGGGACATAAAGATGTTAAATAATGTGGGGCTCAACACAGAACCCTGTGGAACCCCAACTCCCAGTGGCGGCATCTCGGCGGAGCTCTGGGAGACCCAGACCGTCTGGCGGCGGCCTTCCAGGAAAGAGGTAAACCACCTCAACACCGTTCCCCTCAGGCCGATGTCATAAAGCCTGGATAGAAGCGTCTTGTGGGGGACGGTGTCGAAAGCCGCCGAAAGATCTAACATGACCAGCATGGCCCTGCCGCCGGCATCAAGAGTCTCCCTGATGATCTCAGTCACCTCAATCAGAGCAGTTTCCGTACTAAAATTAGGTCGGAAGCCCGATTGAGATGGATGGAGCAGATTGTTAGCTTCCAAAAAACTAGAAAGGGCGCCGTGAGCATGTTTTTCCGTCAGCTTCGCTAGTGCAGGTAGCAGCGAGATAGGCCTGTAGTTCGCCAGAACTTCAGTGTCAAGGCCCGGTTTTTTTAGGAGGGGGATCACCATCGCTCTTTTCCAAGAGCTAGGGACCCGCCCCTCCCTCAGGGAGGCATTTAGGATAGGGTTGACTAAAGGGTTCACCACTGGCGCCATACCAGCCAAAAATTTGGCGGGGCAGGGATCAAGTGGCGAGCCAGATTTGAGGTTGGCCAACAACGTAAGAGAGGCCTCACTGGAAACAGTGGGAAAGTCGGACAGCACTGCCACCGGAGTATGCGGCAGACCAGAGACCGACCTAACACCGCTCCCTCCATCCGGTTCCTCAACGAAGGTGGCCTGAATGGCCTTGATCTTGTCTGTGAAGAAACCAGCTAGGTCGCAGGCCCAAGCGTCCGCCGAAGCTGGAAGGGGCGGACGGGAGCTGGGGATCGTAAACTCCTTCACGATAGTAAAGATCTCCTTAGAGGAGTTCGCGGATGCCTCAATCCTCCTCGCCAAGTAAACCCTCTTGGCAGCGAGAATGTCCCGATGGTAGGCCTTCAACACCGCCTTATAGGCAAGTTTAGTCTCCCCATCGTACACAAGGCGCCAGGCCCTCTCCGCCACCTTGCACTGACTACGAGCCACACGGAGCGCCTCCGTAAACCACGGGGCAGAATGCCGGGCCACCGTGGACCGAGGAACGGCCATGGGGGCAAGATCATCCAGCCGATCGGTCAGCCAGCACTGCAAGGTCGCAATATCACTGTCCAGGTCGCCCGAGAGAGGACAGGGGTGTTTCAGCAGTGCCTGCTCGAGCAAGTCAGGAGTGACTCTGTGGAGCGCTCTCGAGGCCGGTTTAGGCACGGTAAGCGCTCTGTGATCCGAGCGCGCACATTCCAGCACCGCGAAGCTGATCAGCCAGTGGTCGGTCCAAAGCATCTGCTGGGTAGCAACCTCCACGAGAGGAACAGATGAGAACACCTGATCCAAAGTGTGGCCCTTCTCATGTGTTGGCCCTGATACATAGGGCATGAGACCAAGCGGAGAAGTGACATCTAGCAATTTGGCCACATCAGGGTCATTGGCCACGTCCAGATGAAAGTTGAAGTCACCAGCCACTAGGCAGTGCTGAGTGGATAGCGCCAGCTCAGACACAACTGTCTGAAGATCCTCAAAGAAAGAGCCCACGGGGCCAGGAGGTCTATAGATCAACAGACCCTTAAGGGCCTGACCCGGGGACAATCTGATCAGGAAGGCTAACGACTCGGAATGACCTATAGGGTTCGAGGGAAGCACTGAGCAGGAGACGCCCTTCTTCACCACCACGGCAACCCCCCCTCCCCTCCCCTTCGCTCTGTCCTGCCGGAAGATGTCATAATCCGGTGGGATGGAGGAGAAGACATCCGGGTGGGAAGCCTCTCCAAGCCAGGTTTCCGTCAGAAACAGGCACAGAGGATTTTCCCTGACCAGAAGGTCATGAATGTGCAGGACATGACAGCCAACCGACCTTGTGTTCAGCAGCAAACAGAGATGTCTCACCTCAGCAGTAACCAAACATGTCGAACGTTCCCAAAATGGTCTATAATGATGAAATTTTAACATTTAATCTTTTGACTCTAAATGACTGTTGGATGTGAATTATGACTTTTTCAACTAAAATAAGTGTGTTTAAAGTCATTTCTGTGACTGAAACGGGTCAAAATTGAAGCTTTTAAATAAGCAAAACTCTGTAAAAATGGCCATTTTGGTCACTGTGAGGGTTTAAAAAGTGGTTATTCAACATGAGGCACGATCCAATTGACATTTTGAATCATTTTTGGTACAGTCCAAAAAAATCAATTTTCGGATGAAAAACGATGACTCCGGACATGTCGAACGTTCCCAAAATGGTCTATAATGATGAAATTTTAACATTTAATATTTTGACTCTAAATGACTGTTGGATGTGAATTATGACAATTTCAACTAAAATAAGTGTGTTTAAAGTCATTTCTGTGACTGAAACGGGTCAAAATTGAAGCTTTTAAATAAGCAAAACTCTGTAAAAATGGCCATTTTGGTCACTGTGAGGGTTTAAAAAGTGGTTATTCAACATGAGGCACGATCCAATTGACATTTTGAATCATTTTTGGTACAGTCCAAAAAATCAATTTTCGCATGAAAAACGATGACTCCGGACATGTCAAACGTTCCCAAAATGGTCTATAATGATGAAATTTTAACATTTAATCTTTTGACTCTAAATGACTGTTGGATGTGAATTATGACTTTTTCAACTAAAATAAGTGTGTTTAAAGTCATTTCTGTGACTGAAACGGGTAAAAATTGAAGCTTTTGAGTAAGCAAAACTCTGTAAAAATGGCAATTTTGGTCACTGTGAGGGTTTAAAAAGTGGTTATTCAACATGAGGCTCGATCCAATTGACATTTTGAATCATTTTTGGTACAGTCCAAAAAATCAATTTTCGGATGAAAAACGATGACTCCGGACATGTCAAACGTTCCCAAAATGGTCTATAATGATGAAATTTTATCATTTAATCTTTTGACTCTAAATGACTGTTGGATGTGAATTATGACTTTTTCAACTAAAATAAGTGTGTTTAAAGTCATTTCTGTGCCTGAAACGGGTCAAAATTGAAGCTTTTGAGTAAGCAAAACTTTGTAAAAATGGCAATTTTGGTCACTGTGAGGGTTTAAAAAGTGGTTATTCAACATGAGGCACGATCCAATTGACATTTTGAATCATTTTTGGTACAGTCCCAAAAAATCAATTTTCGGATGAAAAACGATGACTCCGGACATGTCGAATGTTCCCAAAATGGTCTATAATGATGACATTTTAACATTTAATCTTTTGACTCTAAATGACTGTTGGATGTGAATTATGACTTTTTCAACTAAAATAAGTGTGTTTAAAGTCATTTCTGTGCCTGAAACGGGTCAAAATTGAAGCTTTTGAGTAAGCAAAACTCTGTAAAAATGGCAATTTTGGTCACGGTGAGGGTTTAAAAAGTGGTTATTCAACATGAGGCAGGATCCAATTGACATTTTGAATCATTTTTGGTACAGTCCAAAAAATCAATTTTCGGATGAAAAACGATGACTCTGGACATGTCGAACGTTCCCAAAATGGTCTATAATGATGAAATTTTAACATTTAATCTTTTGACTCTAAATGACTGTTGGATGTGAATTATGACTTTTTCAACTAAAATAAGTGTGTTTAAAGTCATTTCTGTGACTGAAACGGGTCAAAATTGAAGCTTTTAAATAAGCAAAACTCTGTAAAAATGGCCATTTTGGTCACTGTGAGGGTTTAAAAAGTGGTTATTCAACATGAGGCACGATCCAATTGACATTTTGAATCATTTTTGGTACAGTCCAAAAAATTAATTTTCGGATGAAAAACGATGACTCCGGACATGTCGAACGTTCCCAAAATGGTCTATAATGATGAAATTTTAACATTTAATATTTTGACTCTAAATGACTGTTGGATGTGAATTATGACAATTTCAACTAAAATAAGTGTGTTTAAAGTCATTTCTGTGACTGAAACGGGTCAAAATTGAAGCTTTTAAATAAGCAAAACTCTGTAAAAATGGCCATTTTGGTCACTGTGAGGGTTTAAAAAGTGGTTATTCAACATGAGGCACGATCCAATTGACATTTTGAATCATTTTTGGTACAGTCCAAAAAATCAATTTTCGGATGAAAAACGATGACTCCGGACATGTCAAACGTTCCCAAAATGGTCTATAATGATGAAATTTTATCATTTAATCTTTTGACTCTAAATGACTGTTGGACGTGAATTATGACTTTTTCAACTAAAATAAGTGTGTTTAAAGTCATTTCTGTGCCTGACACGGGTCAAAATTGAAGCTTTTGAGTAAGCAAAACTTTGTAAAAATGGCAATTTTGGTCACTGTGAGGGTTTAAAAAGTGGTTATTCAACATGAGGCACGATCCAATTGACATTTTGAATCATTTTTGGTACAGTCCCAAAAAATCAATTTTCGGATGAAAAACGATGACTCCGGACATGTCGAACGTTCCCAAAATGGTCTATAATGATGAAATTTTAACATTTAATCTTTTGACTCTAAATGACTGTTGGACGTGAATTATGACTTTTCAACTAAAATAAGTGTGTTTAAAGTCATTTCTGTGCCTGACACGGGTCAAAATTGAAGCTTTTGAGTAAGCAAAACTTTGTAAAAATGGCAATTTTGGTCACTGTGAGGGTTTAAAAAGTGGTTATTCAACATGAGGCACGATCCAATTGACATTTTGAATCATTTTTGGTACAGTCCCAAAAAATCAATTTTCGGATGAAAAACGATGACTCCGGACATGTCGAACGTTCCCAAAATGGTCTATAATGATGAAATTTTAACATTTAATCTTTTGACTCTAAATGACTGTTGGATGTGAATTATGACTTTTTCAACTAAAATAAGTGTGTTTAAAGTCATTTCTGTGCCTGAAACGGGTCAAAATTGAAGCTTTTGAGTAAGCAAAACTCTGTAAAAATGGCAATTTTGGTCACTGTGAGCGTTTAAAAAGTGGTTATTCAACATGAGGCACGATCCAATTGACATTTTGAATCATTTTTGGTACAGTCCAAAAAAATCAATTTTCGGATGAAAAACGATGACTCCCGACATGTCGAACGTTCCCAAAATGGTCTATAATGATGAAATTTTAACATTTAATCTTTTGACTCTAAATGACTGTTGGATATGAATTATGACTTTTTCAACTAAAATAAGTGTGTTTAAAGTCATTTCTGTGACTGAAACGGGTCAAAATTGAAGCTTTTAAATAAGCAAAACTCTGTAAAAATTGACATTTTGGTCACTGTGAGGGTTTAAAAAGTGGTTATTCAACATGAGGCACGATCCAATTGACATTTTGAATCATTTTTGGTACAGTCCAAAAAATCAATTTTCGGATGAAAAACGATGACTCCGGACATGTCGAACGTTCCCAAAATGGTCTATAATGATGAAATTTTAACATTTAATATTTTGACTCTAAATGACTGTTGGATGTGAATTATGACTTTTTCAACTAAAATAAGTGTGTTTAAAGTCATTTCTGTGACTGAAACGGGTAAAAATTGAAGCTTTTGAGTAAGCAAAACTCTGTAAAAATGGCAATTTTGGTCACTGTGAGGGTTTAAAAAGTGGTTATTCAACATGAGGCTCGATCCAATTGACATTTTGAATCATTTTTGGTACAGTCCAAAAAATCAATTTTCGGATGAAAAACGATGACTCCGGACATGTCAAACGTTCCCAAAATGGTCTATAATGATGAAATTTTATCATTTAATCTTTTGACTCTAAATGACTGTTGGATGTGAATTATGACTTTTTCAACTAAAATAAGTGTGTTTAAAGTCATTTCTGTGCCTGAAACGGGTCAAAATTGAAGCTTTTGAGTAAGCAAAACTCTGTAAAAATGGCAATTTTGGTCACTGTGAGGGTTTAAAAAGTGGTTATTCAACATGAGGCTCGATCCAATTGACATTTTGAATCATTTTTGGTACAGTCCAAAAAATCAATTTTCGGATGAAAAACGATGACTCCGGACATGTCGAATGTTCCCAAAATGGTCTATAATGATGACATTTTAACATTTAATCTTTTGACTCTAAATGACTGTTGAATGTGAATTATGACTTTTTCAACTACAATAAGTGTGTTTAAAGTCATTTCTGTGCCTGAAACGGGTCAAAATTGAAGCTTTTGAGTAAGCAAAACTCTGTAAAAATGGCAATTTTGGTCACGGTGAGGGTTTAAAAAGTGGTTATTCAACATGAGGCAGGATCCAATTGACATTTTGAATCATTTTTGGTACAGTCCAAAAAATCAATTTTCGGATGAAAAACGATGACTCCGGACATGTCGAACGTTCCCAAAATGGTCTATAATGATGAAATTTTAACATTTAATCTTTTGACTCTAAATGACTGTTGGATGTGAATTATGACTTTTTCAACTAAAATAAGTGTGTTTAAAGTCATTTCTGTGACTGAAACGGGTCAAAATTGAAGCTTTTAAATAAGCAAAACTCTGTAAAAATGGCCATTTTGGTCACTGTGAGGGTTTAAAAAGTGGTTATTCAACATGAGGCACGATCCAATTGACATTTTGAATCATTTTTGGTACAGTCCAAAAAATCAATTTTCGGATGAAAAACGATGACTCCGGACATGTCGAACGTTCCCAAAATGGTCTATAATGATGAAATTTTAACATTTAATATTTTGACTCTAAATGACTGTTGGATGTGAATTATGACAATTTCAACTAAAATAAGTGTGTTTAAAGTCATTTCTGTGACTGAAACGGGTCAAAATTGAAGCTTTTAAATAAGCAAAACTCTGTAAAAATGGCCATTTTGGTCACTGTGAGGGTTTAAAAAGTGGTTATTCAACATGAGGCACGATCCAATTGACATTTTGAATCATTTTTGGTACAGTCCAAAAAATCAATTTTCGCATGAAAAACGATGACTCCGGACATGTCAAACGTTCCCAAAATGGTCTATAATGATGAAATTTTAACATTTAATCTTTTGACTCTAAATGACTGTTGGATGTGAATTATGACTTTTTCAACTAAAATAAGTGTGTTTAAAGTCATTTCTGTGACTGAAACGGGTAAAAATTGAAGCTTTTGAGTAAGCAAAACTCTGTAAAAATGGCAATTTTGGTCACTGTGAGGGTTTAAAAAGTGGTTATTCAACATGAGGCTCGATCCAATTGACATTTTGAATCATTTTTGGTACAGTCCAAAAAATCAATTTTCGGATGAAAAACGATGACTCCGGACATGTCAAACGTTCCCAAAATGGTCTATAATGATGAAATTTTATCATTTAATCTTTTGACTCTAAATGACTGTTGGATGTGAATTATGACTTTTTCAACTAAAATAAGTGTGTTTAAAGTCATTTCTGTGCCTGAAACGGGTCAAAATTGAAGCTTTTGAGTAAGCAAAACTTTGTAAAAATGGCAATTTTGGTCACTGTGAGGGTTTAAAAAGTGGTTATTCAACATGAGGCACGATCCAATTGACATTTTGAATCATTTTTGGTACAGTCCCAAAAAATCAATTTTCGGATGAAAAACGATGACTCCGGACATGTCGAATGTTCCCAAAATGGTCTATAATGATGACATTTTAACATTTAATCTTTTGACTCTAAATGACTGTTGGATGTGAATTATGACTTTTTCAACTAAAATAAGTGTGTTTAAAGTCATTTCTGTGCCTGAAACGGGTCAAAATTGAAGCTTTTGAGTAAGCAAAACTCTGTAAAAATGGCAATTTTGGTCACGGTGAGGGTTTAAAAAGTGGTTATTCAACATGAGGCAGGATCCAATTGACATTTTGAATCATTTTTGGTACAGTCCAAAAAATCAATTTTCGGATGAAAAACGATGACTCTGGACATGTCGAACGTTCCCAAAATGGTCTATAATGATGAAATTTTAACATTTAATCTTTTGACTCTAAATGACTGTTGGATGTGAATTATGACTTTTTCAACTAAAATAAGTGTGTTTAAAGTCATTTCTGTGACTGAAACGGGTCAAAATTGAAGCTTTTAAATAAGCAAAACTCTGTAAAAATGGCCATTTTGGTCACTGTGAGGGTTTAAAAAGTGGTTATTCAACATGAGGCACGATCCAATTGACATTTTGAATCATTTTTGGTACAGTCCAAAAAATTAATTTTCGGATGAAAAACGATGACTCCGGACATGTCGAACGTTCCCAAAATGGTCTATAATGATGAAATTTTAACATTTAATATTTTGACTCTAAATGACTGTTGGATGTGAATTATGACAATTTCAACTAAAATAAGTGTGTTTAAAGTCATTTCTGTGACTGAAACGGGTCAAAATTGAAGCTTTTAAATAAGCAAAACTCTGTAAAAATGGCCATTTTGGTCACTGTGAGGGTTTAAAAAGTGGTTATTCAACATGAGGCACGATCCAATTGACATTTTGAATCATTTTTGGTACAGTCCAAAAAATCAATTTTCGGATGAAAAACGATGACTCCGGACATGTCAAACGTTCCCAAAATGGTCTATAATGATGAAATTTTATCATTTAATCTTTTGACTCTAAATGACTGTTGGACGTGAATTATGACTTTTTCAACTAAAATAAGTGTGTTTAAAGTCATTTCTGTGCCTGACACGGGTCAAAATTGAAGCTTTTGAGTAAGCAAAACTTTGTAAAAATGGCAATTTTGGTCACTGTGAGGGTTTAAAAAGTGGTTATTCAACATGAGGCACGATCCAATTGACATTTTGAATCATTTTTGGTACAGTCCCAAAAAATCAATTTTCGGATGAAAAACGATGACTCCGGACATGTCGAACGTTCCCAAAATGGTCTATAATGATGAAATTTTAACATTTAATCTTTTGACTCTAAATGACTGTTGGATGTGAATTATGACTTTTTCAACTAAAATAAGTGTGTTTAAAGTCATTTCTGTGCCTGAAACGGGTCAAAATTGAAGCTTTTGAGTAAGCAAAACTCTGTAAAAATGGCAATTTTGGTCACTGTGAGGGTTTAAAAAGTGGTTATTCAACATGAGGCACGATCCAATTGACATTTTGAATCATTTTTGGTACAGCCCAAAAAAATCAATTTTCGGATGAAAAACGATGACTCCCGACATGTCGAACGTTCCCAAAATGGTCTATAATGATGAAATTTTAACATTTAATCTTTTGACTCTAAATGACTGTTGGATGTGAATTATGACTTTTTCAACTAAAATAAGTGTGTTTAAAGTCATTTCTGTGCCTGAAACGGGTCAAAATTGAAGCTTTTGAGTAAGAAAAACTCTGTAAAAATGGCAATTTTGGTCACTGTGAGGGTTTAAAAAGTGGTTATTCAACATGAGGCACGATCCAATTGACATTTTGAATCATTTTTGGTACAGTCCCAAAAAATCAATTTTCGGATGAAAAACGATGACTCCGGACATGTCGAACGTTCCCAAAATGGTCTATAATGATGAAATTTTAACATTTAATCTTTTGACTCTAAATGACTGTTGGATATGAATTATGACTTTTTCAACTAAAATAAGTGTGTTTAAAGTCATTTCTGTGACTGAAACGGGTCAAAATTGAAGCTTTTAAATAAGCAAAACTCTGTAAAAATTGACATTTTGGTCACTGTGAGGGTTTAAAAAGTGGTTATTCAACATGAGGCACGATCCAATTGACATTTTGAATCATTTTTGGTACAGTCCAAAAAATCAATTTTCGGATGAAAAACGATGACTCCGGACATGTCGAACGTTCCCAAAATGGTCTATAATGATGAAATTTTAACATTTAATATTTTGACTCTAAATGACTGTTGGATGTGAATTATGACTTTTTCAACTAAAATAAGTGTGTTTAAAGTCATTTCTGTGACTGAAACGGGTAAAAATTGAAGCTTTTGAGTAAGCAAAACTCTGTAAAAATGGCAATTTTGGTCACTGTGAGGGTTTAAAAAGTGGTTATTCAACATGAGGCTCGATCCAATTGACATTTTGAATCATTTTTGGTACAGTCCAAAAAATCAATTTTCGGATGAAAAACGATGACTCCGGACATGTCAAACGTTCCCAAAATGGTCTATAATGATGAAATTTTATCATTTAATCTTTTGACTCTAAATGACTGTTGGATGTGAATTATGACTTTTTCAACTAAAATAAGTGTGTTTAAAGTCATTTCTGTGCCTGAAACGGGTCAAAATTGAAGCTTTTGAGTAAGCAAAACTCTGTAAAAATGGCAATTTTGGTCACTGTGAGGGTTTAAAAAGTGGTTATTCAACATGAGGCTCGATCCAATTGACATTTTGAATCATTTTTGGTACAGTCCAAAAAATCAATTTTCGGATGAAAAACGATGACTCCGGACATGTCAAACGTTCCCAAAATGGTCTATAATGATGAAATTTTATCATTTAATCTTTTGACTCTAAATGACTGTTGGATGTGAATTATGACTTTTTCAACTAAAATAAGTGTGTTTAAAGTCATTTCTGTGCCTGAAACGGGTCAAAATTGAAGCTTTTGAGTAAGCAAAACTCTGTAAAAATGGCAATTTTGGTCACTGTGAGGGTTTAAAAAGTGGTTATTCAACATGAGGCTCGATCCAATTGACATTTTGAATCATTTTTGGTACAGTCCAAAAAATCTATTTTCGGATGAAAAACGATGACTCCGGACATGTCGAATGTTCCCAAAATGGTCTATAATGATGAAATTTTAACATTTAATCTTTTGACTCTAAATGACTGTTGGATGTGAATTATGACTTTTTCAACTAAAATAAGTGTGTTTAAAGTCATTTCTGTGCCTGAAACGGGTCAAAATTGAAGCTTTTGAGTAAGCAAAACTCTGTAAAAATGGCAATTTTGGTCACGGTGAGGGTTTAAAAAGTGGTTATTCAACATGAGGCAGGATCCAATTGACATTTTGAATCATTTTTGGTACAGTCCAAAAAATCAATTTTCGGATGAAAAACGATGACTCTGGACATGTCGAACGTTCCCAAAATGGTCTATAATGATGAAATTTTAACATTTAATCTTTTGACTCTAAATGACTGTTGGATGTGAATTATGACTTTTTCAACTAAAATAAGTGTGTTTAAAGTCATTTCTGTGACTGAAACGGGTCAAAATTGAAGCTTTTAAATAAGCAAAACTCTGTAAAAATGGCCATTTTGGTCACTGTGAGGGTTTAAAAAGTGGTTATTCAACATGAGGCACGATCCAATTGACATTTTGAATCATTTTTGGTACAGTCCAAAAAATTAATTTTCGGATGAAAAACGATGACTCCGGACATGTCGAACGTTCCCAAAATGGTCTATAATGATGAAATTTTAACATTTATTATTTTGACTCCAAATGACTGTTGGATGTGAATTATGACAATTTCAACTAAAATAAGTGTGTTTAAAGTCATTTCTGTGACTGAAACGGGTCAAAATTGAAGCTTTTAAATAAGCAAAACTCTGTAAAAATGGCCATTTTGGTCACTGTGAGGGTTTAAAAAGTGGTTATTCAACATGAGGCACGATCCAATTGACATTTTGAATCATTTTTGGTACAGTCCAAAAAATCAATTTTCGGATGAAAAACGATGACTCCGGACATGTCAAACGTTCCCAAAATGGTCTATAATGATGAAATTTTATCATTTAATCTTTTGACTCTAAATGACTGTTGGACGTGAATTATGACTTTTTCAACTAAAATAAGTGTGTTTAAAGTCATTTCTGTGCCTGACACGGGTCAAAATTGAAGCTTTTGAGTAAGCAAAACTTTGTAAAAATGGCAATTTTGGTCACTGTGAGGGTTTAAAAAGTGGTTATTCAACATGAGGCACGATCCAATTGACATTTTGAATCATTTTTGGTACAGTCCCAAAAAATCAATTTTCGGATGAAAAACGATGACTCCGGACATGTCGAACGTTCCCAAAATGGTCTATAATGATGAAATTTTAACATTTAATCTTTTGACTCTAAATGACTGTTGGATGTGAATTATGACTTTTTCAACTAAAATAAGTGTGTTTAAAGTCATTTCTGTGCCTGAAACGGGTCAAAATTGAAGCTTTTGAGTAAGCAAAACTCTGTAAAAATGGCAATTTTGGTCACTGTGAGGGTTTAAAAAGTGGTTATTCAACATGAGGCACGATCCAATTGACATTTTGAATCATTTTTGGTACAGTCCAAAAAAATCAATTTTCGGATGAAAAACGATGACTCCCGACATGTCGAACGTTCCCAAAATGGTCTATAATGATGAAATTTTAACATTTAATCTTTTGACTCTAAATGACTGTTGGATGTGAATTATGACTTTTTCAACTAAAATAAGTGTGTTTAAAGTCATTTCTGTGCCTGAAACGGGTCAAAATTGAAGCTTTTGAGTAAGAAAAACTCTGTAAAAATGGCAATTTTGGTCACTGTGAGGGTTTAAAAAGTGGTTATTCAACATGAGGCACGATCCAATTGACATTTTGAATCATTTTTGGTACAGTCCCAAAAAATCAATTTTCGGATGAAAAACGATGACTCCGGACATGTCGAACGTTCCCAAAATGGTCTATAATGATGAAATTTTAACATTTAATCTTTTGACTCTAAATGACTGTTGGATATGAATTATGACTTTTTCAACTAAAATAAGTGTGTTTAAAGTCATTTCTGTGACTGAAACGGGTCAAAATTGAAGCTTTTAAATAAGCAAAACTCTGTAAAAATTGACATTTTGGTCACTGTGAGGGTTTAAAAAGTGGTTATTCAACATGAGGCACGATCCAATTGACATTTTGAATCATTTTTGGTACAGTCCAAAAAATCAATTTTCGGATGAAAAACGATGACTCCGGACATGTCGAACGTTCCCAAAATGGTCTATAATGATGAAATTTTAACATTTAATATTTTGACTCTAAATGACTGTTGGATGTGAATTATGACTTTTTCAACTAAAATAAGTGTGTTTAAAGTCATTTCTGTGACTGAAACGGGTAAAAATTGAAGCTTTTGAGTAAGCAAAACTCTGTAAAAATGGCAATTTTGGTCACTGTGAGGGTTTAAAAAGTGGTTATTCAACATGAGGCTCGATCCAATTGACATTTTGAATCATTTTTGGTACAGTCCAAAAAATCAATTTTCGGATGAAAAACGATGACTCCGGACATGTCAAACGTTCCCAAAATGGTCTATAATGATGAAATTTTATCATTTAATCTTTTGACTCTAAATGACTGTTGGATGTGAATTATGACTTTTTCAACTAAAATAAGTGTGTTTAAAGTCATTTCTGTGCCTGAAACGGGTCAAAATTGAAGCTTTTGAGTAAGCAAAACTCTGTAAAAATGGCAATTTTGGTCACTGTGAGGGTTTAAAAAGTGGTTATTCAACATGAGGCTCGATCCAATTGACATTTTGAATCATTTTTGGTACAGTCCAAAAAATCAATTTTCGGATGAAAAACGATGACTCCGGACATGTCAAATGTTCCCAAAATGGTCTATAATGATGACATTTTAACATTTAATCTTTTGACTCTAAATGACTGTTGGATGTGAATTATGACTTTTTCAACTAAAATAAGTGTGTTTAAAGTCATTTCTGTGCCTGAAACGGGTCAAAATTGAAGCTTTTGAGTAAGCAAAACTCTGTAAAAATGGCAATTTTGGTCACGGTGAGGGTTTAAAAAGTGGTTATTCAACATGAGGCAGGATCCAATTGACATTTTGAATCATTTTTGGTACAGTCCAAAAAAGCAATTTTCGGATGAAAAACGATGACTCTGGACATGTCGAACGTTCCCAAAATGGTCTATAATGATGAAATTTTAACATTTAATCTTTTGACTCTAAATGACTGTTGGATGTGAATTATTACTTTTTCAACTAAAATAAGTGTGTTTAAAGTCATTTCTGTGACTGAAACGGGTCAAAATTGAAGCTTTTAAATAAGCAAAACTCTGTAAAAATGGCCATTTTGGTCACTGTGAGGGTTTAAAAAGTGGTTATTCAACATGAGGCACGATCCAATTGACATTTTGAATCATTTTTGGTACAGTCCAAAAAATTAATTTTCGGATGAAAAACGATGACTCCGGACATGTCGAACGTTCCCAAAATGGTCTATAATGATGAAATTTTAACATTTAATATTTTGACTCTAAATGACTGTTGGATGTGAATTATGACAATTTCAACTAAAATAAGTGTGTTTAAAGTCATTTCTGTGACTGAAACGGGTCAAAATTGAAGCTTTTAAATAAGCAAAACTCTGTAAAAATGGCCATTTTGGTCACTGTGAGGGTTTAAAAAGTGGTTATTCAACATGAGGCACGATCCAATTGACATTTTGAATCATTTTTGGTACAGTCCAAAAAATCAATTTTCGGATGAAAAACGATGACTCCGGACATGTCAAACGTTCCCAAAATGGTCTATAATGATGAAATTTTATCATTTAATCTTTTGACTCTAAATGACTGTTGGACGTGAATTATGACTTTTTCAACTAAAATAAGTGTGTTTAAAGTCATTTCTGTGCCTGACACGGGTCAAAATTGAAGCTTTTGAGTAAGAAAAACTCTGTAAAAATGGCAATTTTGGTCACTGTGAGGGTTTAAAAAGTGGCTATTCAACATGAGGCACGATCCCATTGACATTTTGAATCATTTTTGGTACAGTCCAAAAAATCAATTTTCGGATGAAAAACGATGACTCCGGACATGTCGAACGTTCCCAAAATGGTCTATAATGATGAAATTTTAACATTTAATCTTTTGACTCTAAATGACTGTTGGATATGAATTATGACTTTTTCAACTAAAATAAGTGTGTTTAAAGTCATTTCTGTGACTGAAACGGGTCAAAATTGAAGCTTTTAAATAAGCAAAACTCTGTAAAAATTGACATTTTGGTCACTGTGAGGGTTTAAAAAGTGGTTATTCAACATGAGGCACGATCCAATTGACATTTTGAATCATTTTTGGTACAGTCCAAAAAATCAATTTTCGGATGAAAAACGATGACTCCGGACATGTCGAACGTTCCCAAAATGGTCTATAATGATGAAATTTTAACATTTAATATTTTGACTCTAAATGACTGTTGGATGTGAATTATGACAATTTCAACTAAAATAAGTGTGTTTAAAGTCATTTCTGTGACTGAAACGGGTCAAAATTGAAGCTTTTAAATAAGCAAAACTCTGTAAAAATGGCCATTTTGGTCACTGTGAGGGTTTAAAAAGTGGTTATTCAACATGAGGCTCGATCCAATTGACATTTTGAATCATTTTTGGTACAGTCCAAAAAATCAATTTTCGGATGAAAAACGATGACTCCGGACATGTCAAACATTCCCAAAATGGTCTATAATGATGAAATTTTATCATTTAATCTTTTGACTCTAAATGACTGTTGGATGTGAATTTTGACTTTTTTAACTAAAATAAGTGTGTTTAAAGTCATTTCTGTGCCTGAAACGGGTCAAAATTGAAGCTTTTGAGTAAGCAAAACTCTGTAAAAATGGCAATTTTGGTCACTGTGAGGGTTTAAAAAGTGGTTATTCAACCTGAGGCACGATCCAATTGACATTTTGAATCATTTTTGGTACAGTCCAAAAAATCAATTTTCGGATGAAAAACGATGACTCCGGACATGTCGAACGTTCCCAAAATGGTCTATAATGATTAAATATTAACATTTAATATTTTGACTCTAAATGACTGTTGGATGTGAATTATGACAATTTCAACTAAAATACGTGTGTTTAAAGTTATTTCTGTGACTGAAACGGGTCAAAATTGAAGCTTTTAAATAAGCAAAACTCTGTAAAAATGGCCATTTTGGTCACTGTGAGGGTTTAAAAAGTGGTTATTCAACATGAGGCACGATCCAATTGACATTTTGAATCATTTTTGGTACAGTCCAAAAAAATCAATTTTCGGATGAAAAACGATGACTCCGGACATGTCGAATGTTCCCAAAATGTTCTATAATGATGAAATTTTAACATTTAATCTTTTGACTCTAAATGACTGTTGGATGTGAATTATGACTTTTTCAACTAAAATAAGTGTGTTTAAAGTCATTTCTGTGCCTGAAACGGGTCAAAATTGAAGCTTTTGAGTAAGCAAAACTCTGTAAAAATGGCAATTTTGGTCACTGTGAGGGTTTAAAAAGTGGTTATTCAACATGAGGCTCGATCCAATTGACATTTTGAATCATTTTTGGTACAGTCCAAAAAATCAATTTTCGGATGAAAAACGATGACTCCGGACATGTCAAACGTTCCCAAAATGGTCTATAATGATGAAATTTTATCATTTAATCTTTTGACTCTAAATGACTGTTGGATGTGAATTATGACTTTTTCAACTAAAATAAGTGTGTTTAAAGTCATTTCTGTGCCTGACACGGGTCAAAATTGAAGCTTTTGAGTAAGCAAAACTCTGTAAAAATGGCAATTTTGGTCACTGTGAGGGTTTAAAAAGTGGTTATTCAACATGAGGTACGATCCAATTGACATTTTGAATCATTTTTGGTACAGTCCAAAAAAATCAATTTTCGGATGAAAAACGATGACTCCGGACATGTCGAATGTTCCCAAAATGGTCTATAATGATGACATTTTAACATTTAATCTTTTGACTCTAAATGACTGTTGGATGTGAATTATGACTTTTTCAACTAAAATAAGTGTGTTTAAAGTCATTTCTGTGCCTGAAACGGGTCAAAATTGAAGCTTTTGAGTAAGCAAAACTCTGTAAAAATGGCAATTTTGGTCACTGTGAGGGTTTAAAAAGTGGTTATTCAACATGAGGCAGGATCCAATTGACATTTTGAATCATTTTTGGTACAGTCCAAAAAATCAATTTTCGGATGAAAAACAATGACTCTGGACATGTCGAACGTTCCCAAAATGGTCTATAATGATGAAATTTTAACATTTAATCTTTTGACTCTAAATGACTGTTGGATGTGAATTATGACTTTTTCAACTAAAATAAGTGTGTTTAAAGTCATTTCTGTGCCTGAAACGGGTCAAAATTAAAGCTTTTGAGTAAGCAAAACTCTGTAAAAATGGCAATTTTGGTCACTGTGAGGGTTTAAAAAGTGGTTATTCAACATGAGGCACGATCCAATTGACATTTTGAATCATTTTTGGTACAGTCCAAAAAATCATTTTTCAGATGAAAAACGATGACTCCGGACATGTCGAACGTTCCCAAAATGGTCTATAATGATGAAATTTTAACATTTAATCTTTTGACTCTAAATGACTGTTGGATGTGAATTATGACTTTTTCAACTAAAATAAGTGTGTTTAAAGTCATTTCTGTGACTGAAACGGGTCAAAATTGAAGCTTTTGAGTAAGCAAAACTCTGTAAAAATGGCAATTTTGGTCACTGTGAGGGTTTAAAAAGTGGTTATTCAACCTGAGGCACGATCCAATTGACATTTTGAATCATTTTTGGTACAGTCCAAAAAATCAATTTTCGGATGAAAAACGATGACTCCGGACATGTCGAACGTTCCCAAAATGGTCTATAATGATTAAATATTAACATTTAATATTTTGACTCTAAATGACTGTTGGATGTGAATTATGACAATTTCAACTAAAATACGTGTGTTTAAAGTTATTTCTGTGACTGAAACGGGTCAAAATTGAAGCTTTTAAATAAGCAAAACTCTGTAAAAATGGCCATTTTGGTCACTGTGAGGGTTTAAAAAGTGGTTATTCAACATGAGGCACGATCCAATTGACATTTTGAATCATTTTTGGTACAGTCCAAAAAAATCAATTTTCGGATGAAAAACGATGACTCCGGACATGTCGAATGTTCCCAAAATGTTCTATAATGATGAAATTTTAACATTTAATCTTTTGACTCTAAATGACTGTTGGATGTGAATTATGACTTTTTCAACTAAAATAAGTGTGTTTAAAGTCATTTCTGTGCCTGAAACGGGTCAAAATTGAAGCTTTTGAGTAAGCAAAACTCTGTAAAAATGGCAATTTTGGTCACTGTGAGGGTTTAAAAAGTGGTTATTCAACATGAGGCTCGATCCAATTGACATTTTGAATCATTTTTGGTACAGTCCAAAAAATCAATTTTCGGATGAAAAACGATGACTCCGGACATGTCAAACGTTCCCAAAATGGTCTATAATGATGAAATTTTATCATTTAATCTTTTGACTCTAAATGACTGTTGGATGTGAATTATGACTTTTTCAACTAAAATAAGTGTGTTTAAAGTCATTTCTGTGCCTGACACGGGTCAAAATTGAAGCTTTTGAGTAAGCAAAACTCTGTAAAAATGGCAATTTTGGTCACTGTGAGGGTTTAAAAAGTGGTTATTCAACATGAGGTACGATCCAATTGACATTTTGAATCATTTTTGGTACAGTCCAAAAAAGCAATTTTCGGATGAAAAACGATGACTCTGGACATGTCGAACGTTCCCAAAATGGTCTATAATGATGAAATTTTAACATTTAATCTTTTGACTCTAAATGACTGTTGGATGTGAATTATTACTTTTTCAACTAAAATAAGTGTGTTTAAAGTCATTTCTGTGACTGAAACGGGTCAAAATTGAAGCTTTTAAATAAGCAAAACTCTGTAAAAATGGCCATTTTGGTCACTGTGAGGGTTTAAAAAGTGGTTATTCAACATGAGGCACGATCCAATTGACATTTTGAATCATTTTTGGTACAGTCCAAAAAATTAATTTTCGGATGAAAAACGATGACTCCGGACATGTCGAACGTTCCCAAAATGGTCTATAATGATGAAATTTTAACATTTAATATTTTGACTCTAAATGACTGTTGGATGTGAATTATGACAATTTCAACTAAAATAAGTGTGTTTAAAGTCATTTCTGTGACTGAAACGGGTCAAAATTGAAGCTTTTAAATAAGCAAAACTCTGTAAAAATGGCCATTTTGGTCACTGTGAGGGTTTAAAAAGTGGTTATTCAACATGAGGCACGATCCAATTGACATTTTGAATCATTTTTGGTACAGTCCAAAAAATCAATTTTCGGATGAAAAACGATGACTCCGGACATGTCAAACGTTCCCAAAATGGTCTATAATGATGAAATTTTATCATTTAATCTTTTGACTCTAAATGACTGTTGGACGTGAATTATGACTTTTTCAACTAAAATAAGTGTGTTTAAAGTCATTTCTGTGCCTGACACGGGTCAAAATTGAAGCTTTTGAGTAAGAAAAACTCTGTAAAAATGGCAATTTTGGTCACTGTGAGGGTTTAAAAAGTGGCTATTCAACATGAGGCACGATCCCATTGACATTTTGAATCATTTTTGGTACAGTCCAAAAAATCAATTTTCGGATGAAAAACGATGACTCCGGACATGTCGAACGTTCCCAAAATGGTCTATAATGATGAAATTTTAACATTTAATCTTTTGACTCTAAATGACTGTTGGATATGAATTATGACTTTTTCAACTAAAATAAGTGTGTTTAAAGTCATTTCTGTGACTGAAACGGGTCAAAATTGAAGCTTTTAAATAAGCAAAACTCTGTAAAAATTGACATTTTGGTCACTGTGAGGGTTTAAAAAGTGGTTATTCAACATGAGGCACGATCCAATTGACATTTTGAATCATTTTTGGTACAGTCCAAAAAATCAATTTTCGGATGAAAAACGATGACTCCGGACATGTCGAACGTTCCCAAAATGGTCTATAATGATGAAATTTTAACATTTAATATTTTGACTCTAAATGACTGTTGGATGTGAATTATGACAATTTCAACTAAAATAAGTGTGTTTAAAGTCATTTCTGTGACTGAAACGGGTCAAAATTGAAGCTTTTAAATAAGCAAAACTCTGTAAAAATGGCCATTTTGGTCACTGTGAGGGTTTAAAAAGTGGTTATTCAACATGAGGCTCGATCCAATTGACATTTTGAATCATTTTTGGTACAGTCCAAAAAATCAATTTTCGGATGAAAAACGATGACTCCGGACATGTCAAACATTCCCAAAATGGTCTATAATGATGAAATTTTATCATTTAATCTTTTGACTCTAAATGACTGTTGGATGTGAATTTTGACTTTTTTAACTAAAATAAGTGTGTTTAAAGTCATTTCTGTGCCTGAAACGGGTCAAAATTGAAGCTTTTGAGTAAGCAAAACTCTGTAAAAATGGCAATTTTGGTCACTGTGAGGGTTTAAAAAGTGGTTATTCAACCTGAGGCACGATCCAATTGACATTTTGAATCATTTTTGGTACAGTCCAAAAAATCAATTTTCGGATGAAAAACGATGACTCCGGACATGTCGAACGTTCCCAAAATGGTCTATAATGATTAAATATTAACATTTAATATTTTGACTCTAAATGACTGTTGGATGTGAATTATGACAATTTCAACTAAAATACGTGTGTTTAAAGTTATTTCTGTGACTGAAACGGGTCAAAATTGAAGCTTTTAAATAAGCAAAACTCTGTAAAAATGGCCATTTTGGTCACTGTGAGGGTTTAAAAAGTGGTTATTCAACATGAGGCACGATCCAATTGACATTTTGAATCATTTTTGGTACAGTCCAAAAAAATCAATTTTCGGATGAAAAACGATGACTCCGGACATGTCGAATGTTCCCAAAATGTTCTATAATGATGAAATTTTAACATTTAATCTTTTGACTCTAAATGACTGTTGGATGTGAATTATGACTTTTTCAACTAAAATAAGTGTGTTTAAAGTCATTTCTGTGCCTGAAACGGGTCAAAATTGAAGCTTTTGAGTAAGCAAAACTCTGTAAAAATGGCAATTTTGGTCACTGTGAGGGTTTAAAAAGTGGTTATTCAACATGAGGCTCGATCCAATTGACATTTTGAATCATTTTTGGTACAGTCCAAAAAATCAATTTTCGGATGAAAAACGATGACTCCGGACATGTCAAACGTTCCCAAAATGGTCTATAATGATGAAATTTTATCATTTAATCTTTTGACTCTAAATGACTGTTGGATGTGAATTATGACTTTTTCAACTAAAATAAGTGTGTTTAAAGTCATTTCTGTGCCTGACACGGGTCAAAATTGAAGCTTTTGAGTAAGCAAAACTCTGTAAAAATGGCAATTTTGGTCACTGTGAGGGTTTAAAAAGTGGTTATTCAACATGAGGTACGATCCAATTGACATTTTGAATCATTTTTGGTACAGTCCAAAAAAATCAATTTTCGGATGAAAAACGATGACTCCGGACATGTCGAATGTTCCCAAAATGGTCTATAATGATGACATTTTAACATTTAATCTTTTGACTCTAAATGACTGTTGGATGTGAATTATGACTTTTTCAACTAAAATAAGTGTGTTTAAAGTCATTTCTGTGCCTGAAACGGGTCAAAATTGAAGCTTTTGAGTAAGCAAAACTCTGTAAAAATGGCAATTTTGGTCACTGTGAGGGTTTAAAAAGTGGTTATTCAACATGAGGCAGGATCCAATTGACATTTTGAATCATTTTTGGTACAGTCCAAAAAATCAATTTTCGGATGAAAAACAATGACTCTGGACATGTCGAACGTTCCCAAAATGGTCTATAATGATGAAATTTTAACATTTAATCTTTTGACTCTAAATGACTGTTGGATGTGAATTATGACTTTTTCAACTAAAATAAGTGTGTTTAAAGTCATTTCTGTGCCTGAAACGGGTCAAAATTAAAGCTTTTGAGTAAGCAAAACTCTGTAAAAATGGCAATTTTGGTCACTGTGAGGGTTTAAAAAGTGGTTATTCAACATGAGGCACGATCCAATTGACATTTTGAATCATTTTTGGTACAGTCCAAAAAATCATTTTTCAGATGAAAAACGATGACTCCGGACATGTCGAACGTTCCCAAAATGGTCTATAATGATGAAATTTTAACATTTAATCTTTTGACTCTAAATGACTGTTGGATGTGAATTATGACTTTTTCAACTAAAATAAGTGTGTTTAAAGTCATTTCTGTGACTGAAACGGGTCAAAATTGAAGCTTTTGAGTAAGCAAAACTCTGTAAAAATGGCAATTTTGGTCACTGTGAGGGTTTAAAAAGTGGTTATTCAACCTGAGGCACGATCCAATTGACATTTTGAATCATTTTTGGTACAGTCCAAAAAATCAATTTTCGGATGAAAAACGATGACTCCGGACATGTCGAACGTTCCCAAAATGGTCTATAATGATTAAATATTAACATTTAATATTTTGACTCTAAATGACTGTTGGATGTGAATTATGACAATTTCAACTAAAATACGTGTGTTTAAAGTTATTTCTGTGACTGAAACGGGTCAAAATTGAAGCTTTTAAATAAGCAAAACTCTGTAAAAATGGCCATTTTGGTCACTGTGAGGGTTTAAAAAGTGGTTATTCAACATGAGGCACGATCCAATTGACATTTTGAATCATTTTTGGTACAGTCCAAAAAAATCAATTTTCGGATGAAAAACGATGACTCCGGACATGTCGAATGTTCCCAAAATGTTCTATAATGATGAAATTTTAACATTTAATCTTTTGACTCTAAATGACTGTTGGATGTGAATTATGACTTTTTCAACTAAAATAAGTGTGTTTAAAGTCATTTCTGTGCCTGAAACGGGTCAAAATTGAAGCTTTTGAGTAAGCAAAACTCTGTAAAAATGGCAATTTTGGTCACTGTGAGGGTTTAAAAAGTGGTTATTCAACATGAGGCTCGATCCAATTGACATTTTGAATCATTTTTGGTACAGTCCAAAAAATCAATTTTCGGATGAAAAACGATGACTCCGGACATGTCAAACGTTCCCAAAATGGTCTATAATGATGAAATTTTATCATTTAATCTTTTGACTCTAAATGACTGTTGGATGTGAATTATGACTTTTTCAACTAAAATAAGTGTGTTTAAAGTCATTTCTGTGCCTGACACGGGTCAAAATTGAAGCTTTTGAGTAAGCAAAACTCTGTAAAAATGGCAATTTTGGTCACTGTGAGGGTTTAAAAAGTGGTTATTCAACATGAGGTACGATCCAATTGACATTTTGAATCATTTTTGGTACAGTCCAAAAAAATCAATTTTCGGATGAAAAACGATGACTCTGGACATGTCGAACGTTCCCAAAATGGTCTATAATGATGAAATTTTAACATTTAATCTTTTGACTCTAAATGACTGTTGGATGTGAATTATGACTTTTTCAACTAAAATAAGTGTGTTTAAAGTCATTTCTGTGACTGAAACGGGTCAAAATTGAAGCTTTTAAATAAGCAAAACTCTGTAAAAATGGCCATTTTGGTCACTGTGAGGGTTTAAAAAGTGGTTATTCAACATGAGGCACGATCCAATTGACATTTTGAATCATTTTTGGTACAGTCCAAAAAATCAATTTTCGGATGAAAAACGATGACTCCGGACATGTCGAACGTTCCCAAAATGGTCTATAATGATGAAATTTTAACATTTAATATTTTGACTCTAAATGACTGTTGGATGTGAATTATGACAATTTCAACTAAAATAAGTGTGTTTAAAGTCATTTCTGTGACTGAAACGGGTCAAAATTGAAGCTTTTAAATAAGCAAAACTCTGTAAAAATGGCCATTTTGGTCACTGTGAGGGTTTAAAAAGTGGTTATTCAACATGAGGCACGATCCAATTGACATTTTGAATCATTTTTGGTACAGTCCAAAAAATCAATTTTCGCATGAAAAACGATGACTCCGGACATGTCAAACGTTCCCAAAATGGTCTATAATGATGAAATTTTAACATTTAATCTTTTGACTCTAAATGACTGTTGGATGTGAATTATGACTTTATCAACTAAAATAAGTGTGTTTAAAGTCATTTCTGTGACTGAAACGGGTAAAAATTGAAGCTTTTGAGTAAGCAAAACTCTGTAAAAATGGCCATTTTGGTCACTGTGAGGGTTTAAAAAGTGGTTATTCAACATGAGGCACGATCCAATTGACATTTTGAATCATTTTTGGTACAGTCCAAAAAATCAATTTTCGGATGAAAAACGATGACTCCGGACATGTCAAACGTTCCCAAAATGGTCTATAATGATGAAATTTTATCATTTAATCTTTTGACTCTAAATGACTGTTGGACGTGAATTATGACTTTTTCAACTAAAATAAGTGTGTTTAAAGTCATTTCTGTGCCTGACACGGGTCAAAATTGAAGCTTTTGAGTAAGCAAAACTTTGTAAAAATGGCAATTTTGGTCACTGTGAGGGTTTAAAAAGTGGTTATTCAACATGAGGCACGATCCAATTGACATTTTGAATCATTTTTGGTACAGTCCCAAAAAATCAATTTTCGGATGAAAAACGATGACTCCGGACATGTCGAACGTTCCCAAAATGGTCTATAATGATGAAATTTTAACATTTAATCTTTTGACTCTAAATGACTGTTGGATGTGAATTATGACTTTTTCAACTAAAATAAGTGTGTTTAAAGTCATTTCTGTGCCTGAAACGGGTCAAAATTGAAGCTTTTGAGTAAGCAAAACTCTGTAAAAATGGCAATTTTGGTCACTGTGAGGGTTTAAAAAGTGGTTATTCAACATGAGGCACGATCCAATTGACATTTTGAATCATTTTTGGTACAGTCCAAAAAAATCAATTTTCGGATGAAAAACGATGACTCCCGACATGTCGAACGTTCCCAAAATGGTCTATAATGATGAAATTTTAACATTTAATCTTTTGACTCTAAATGACTGTTGGATGTGAATTATGACTTTTTCAACTAAAATAAGTGTGTTTAAAGTCATTTCTGTGCCTGAAACGGGTCAAAATTGAAGCTTTTGAGTAAGAAAAACTCTGTAAAAATGGCAATTTTGGTCACTGTGAGGGTTTAAAAAGTGGTTATTCAACATGAGGCACGATCCAATTGACATTTTGAATCATTTTTGGTACAGTCCCAAAAAATCAATTTTCGGATGAAAAACGATGACTCCGGACATGTCGAACGTTCCCAAAATGGTCTATAATGATGAAATTTTAACATTTAATCTTTTGACTCTAAATGACTGTTGGATGTGAATTATGACTTTTTCAACTAAAATAAGTGTGTTTAAAGTCATTTCTGTGACTGAAACGGGTCAAAATTGAAGCTTTTAAATAAGCAAAACTCTGTAAAAATGGCCATTTTGGTCACTGTGAGGGTTTAAAAAGTGGTTATTCAACATGAGGCTCGATCCAATTGACATTTTGAATCATTTTTGGTACAGTCCAAAAAATCAATTTTCGGATGAAAAACGATGACTCCGGACATGTCAAACGTTCCCAAAATGGTCTATAATGATGAAATTTTATCATTTAATCTTTTGACTCTAAATGACTGTTGGATGTGAATTATGACTTTTTCAACTAAAATAAGTGTGTTTAAAGTCATTTCTGTGCCTGACACGGGTCAAAATTGAAGCTTTTGAGTAAGCAAAACTCTGTAAAAATGGCAATTTTGGTCACTGTGAGGGTTTAAAAAGTGGTTATTCAACATGAGGTACGATCCAATTGACATTTTGAATCATTTTTGGTACAGTCCAAAAAAATCAATTTTCGGATGAAAAACGATGACTCTGGACATGTCGAACGTTCCCAAAATGGTCTATAATGATGAAATTTTAACATTTAATCTTTTGACTCTAAATGACTGTTGGATGTGAATTATGACTTTTTCAACTAAAATAAGTGTGTTTAAAGTCATTTCTGTGACTGAAACGGGTCAAAATTGAAGCTTTTAAATAAGCAAAACTCTGTAAAAATGGCCATTTTGGTCACTGTGAGGGTTTAAAAAGTGGTTATTCAACATGAGGCACGATCCAATTGACATTTTGAATCATTTTTGGTACAGTCCAAAAAATCAATTTTCGGATGAAAAACGATGACTCCGGACATGTCGAACGTTCCCAAAATGGTCTATAATGATGAAATTTTAACATTTAATCTTTTGACTCTAAATGACTGTTGGATGTGAATTATGACTTTTTCAACTAAAATAAGTGTGTTTAAAGTCATTTCTGTGACTGAAACGGGTCAAAATTGAAGCTTTTGAGTAAGAAAAACTCTGTAAAAATGGCAATTTTGGTCACTGTGAGGGTTTAAAAAGTGGTTATTCAACATGAGGCACGATCCAATTGACATTTTGAATCATTTTTGGTACAGTCCCAAAAAATCAATTTTCGGATGAAAAACGATGACTCCGGACATGTCGAACGTTCCCAAAATGGTCTATAATGATGAAATTTTAACATTTAATCTTTTGACTCTAAATGACTGTTGGATGTGAATTATGACTTTTTCAACTAAAATAAGTGTGTTTAAAGTCATTTCTGTGCCTGAAACGGGTCAAAATTGAAGCTTTTGAGTAAGCAAAACTCTGTAAAAATGGCAATTTTGGTCACTGTGAGGGTTTAAAAAGTGGTTATTCAACATGAGGCTCGATCCAATTGACATTTTGAATCATTTTTGGTACAGTCCAAAAAATCAATTTTCGGATGAAAAACGATGACTCCGGACATGTCAAACGTTCCCAAAATGGTCTATAATGATGAAATTTTATCATTTAATCTTTTGACTCTAAATGACTGTTGGATGTGAATTATGACTTTTTCAACTAAAATAAGTGTGTTTAAAGTCATTTCTGTGCCTGACACGGGTCAAAATTGAAGCTTTTGAGTAAGCAAAACTCTGTAAAAATGGCAATTTTGGTCACTGTGAGGGTTTAAAAAGTGGTTATTCAACATGAGGTACGATCCAATTGACATTTTGAATCATTTTTGGTACAGTCCAAAAAAATCAATTTTCGGATGAAAAACGATGACTCTGGACATGTCGAACGTTCCCAAAATGGTCTATAATGATGAAATTTTAACATTTAATCTTTTGACTCTAAATGACTGTTGGATGTGAATTATGACTTTTTCAACTAAAATAAGTGTGTTTAAAGTCATTTCTGTGACTGAAACGGGTCAAAATTGAAGCTTTTAAATAAGCAAAACTCTGTAAAAATGGCCATTTTGGTCACTGTGAGGGTTTAAAAAGTGGTTATTCAACATGAGGCACGATCCAATTGACATTTTGAATCATTTTTGGTACAGTCCAAAAAATCAATTTTCGGATGAAAAACGATGACTCCGGACATGTCGAACGTTCCCAAAATGGTCTATAATGATGAAATTTTAACATTTAATATTTTGACTCTAAATGACTGTTGGATGTGAATTATGACAATTTCAACTAAAATAAGTGTGTTTAAAGTCATTTCTGTGACTGAAACGGGTCAAAATTGAAGCTTTTAAATAAGCAAAACTCTGTAAAAATGGCCATTTTGGTCACTGTGAGGGTTTAAAAAGTGGTTATTCAACATGAGGCACGATCCAATTGACATTTTGAATCATTTTTGGTACAGTCCAAAAAATCAATTTTCGCATGAAAAACGATGACTCCGGACATGTCAAACGTTCCCAAAATGGTCTATAATGATGAAATTTTAACATTTAATCTTTTGACTCTAAATGACTGTTGGATGTGAATTATGACTTTATCAACTAAAATAAGTGTGTTTAAAGTCATTTCTGTGACTGAAACGGGTAAAAATTGAAGCTTTTGAGTAAGCAAAACTCTGTAAAAATGGCCATTTTGGTCACTGTGAGGGTTTAAAAAGTGGTTATTCAACATGAGGCACGATCCAATTGACATTTTGAATCATTTTTGGTACAGTCCAAAAAATCAATTTTCGGATGAAAAACGATGACTCCGGACATGTCAAACGTTCCCAAAATGGTCTATAATGATGAAATTTTATCATTTAATCTTTTGACTCTAAATGACTGTTGGACGTGAATTATGACTTTTTCAACTAAAATAAGTGTGTTTAAAGTCATTTCTGTGCCTGACACGGGTCAAAATTGAAGCTTTTGAGTAAGCAAAACTTTGTAAAAATGGCAATTTTGGTCACTGTGAGGGTTTAAAAAGTGGTTATTCAACATGAGGCACGATCCAATTGACATTTTGAATCATTTTTGGTACAGTCCCAAAAAATCAATTTTCGGATGAAAAACGATGACTCCGGACATGTCGAACGTTCCCAAAATGGTCTATAATGATGAAATTTTAACATTTAATCTTTTGACTCTAAATGACTGTTGGATGTGAATTATGACTTTTTCAACTAAAATAAGTGTGTTTAAAGTCATTTCTGTGCCTGAAACGGGTCAAAATTGAAGCTTTTGAGTAAGCAAAACTCTGTAAAAATGGCAATTTTGGTCACTGTGAGGGTTTAAAAAGTGGTTATTCAACATGAGGCACGATCCAATTGACATTTTGAATCATTTTTGGTACAGTCCAAAAAAATCAATTTTCGGATGAAAAACGATGACTCCCGACATGTCGAACGTTCCCAAAATGGTCTATAATGATGAAATTTTAACATTTAATCTTTTGACTCTAAATGACTGTTGGATGTGAATTATGACTTTTTCAACTAAAATAAGTGTGTTTAAAGTCATTTCTGTGCCTGAAACGGGTCAAAATTGAAGCTTTTGAGTAAGAAAAACTCTGTAAAAATGGCAATTTTGGTCACTGTGAGGGTTTAAAAAGTGGTTATTCAACATGAGGCACGATCCAATTGACATTTTGAATCATTTTTGGTACAGTCCCAAAAAATCAATTTTCGGATGAAAAACGATGACTCCGGACATGTCGAACGTTCCCAAAATGGTCTATAATGATGAAATTTTAACATTTAATCTTTTGACTCTAAATGACTGTTGGATATGAATTATGACTTTTTCAACTAAAATAAGTGTGTTTAAAGTCATTTCTGTGACTGAAACGGGTCAAAATTGAAGCTTTTAAATAAGCAAAACTCTGTAAAAATTGACATTTTGGTCACTGTGAGGGTTTAAAAAGTGGTTATTCAACATGAGGCACGATCCAATTGACATTTTGAATCATTTTTGGTACAGTCCAAAAAATCAATTTTCGGATGAAAAACGATGACTCCGGACATGTCGAACGTTCCCAAAATGGTCTATAATGATGAAATTTTAACATTTAATATTTTGACTCTAAATGACTGTTGGATGTGAATTATGACTTTTTCAACTAAAATAAGTGTGTTTAAAGTCATTTCTGTGACTGAAACGGGTAAAAATTGAAGCTTTTGAGTAAGCAAAACTCTGTAAAAATGGCAATTTTGGTCACTGTGAGGGTTTAAAAAGTGGTTATTCAACATGAGGCTCGATCCAATTGACATTTTGAATCATTTTTGGTACAGTCCAAAAAATCAATTTTCGGATGAAAAACGATGACTCCGGACATGTCAAACGTTCCCAAAATGGTCTATAATGATGAAATTTTATCATTTAATCTTTTGACTCTAAATGACTGTTGGATGTGAATTATGACTTTTTCAACTAAAATAAGTGTGTTTAAAGTCATTTCTGTGCCTGAAACGGGTCAAAATTGAAGCTTTTGAGTAAGCAAAACTCTGTAAAAATGGCAATTTTGGTCACTGTGAGGGTTTAAAAAGTGGTTATTCAACATGAGGCTCGATCCAATTGACATTTTGAATCATTTTTGGTACAGTCCAAAAAATCAATTTTCGGATGAAAAACGATGACTCCGGACATGTCAAATGTTCCCAAAATGGTCTATAATGATGACATTTTAACATTTAATCTTTTGACTCTAAATGACTGTTGGATGTGAATTATGACTTTTTCAACTAAAATAAGTGTGTTTAAAGTCATTTCTGTGCCTGAAACGGGTCAAAATTGAAGCTTTTGAGTAAGCAAAACTCTGTAAAAATGGCAATTTTGGTCACGGTGAGGGTTTAAAAAGTGGTTATTCAACATGAGGCAGGATCCAATTGACATTTTGAATCATTTTTGGTACAGTCCAAAAAAGCAATTTTCGGATGAAAAACGATGACTCTGGACATGTCGAACGTTCCCAAAATGGTCTATAATGATGAAATTTTAACATTTAATCTTTTGACTCTAAATGACTGTTGGATGTGAATTATTACTTTTTCAACTAAAATAAGTGTGTTTAAAGTCATTTCTGTGACTGAAACGGGTCAAAATTGAAGCTTTTAAATAAGCAAAACTCTGTAAAAATGGCCATTTTGGTCACTGTGAGGGTTTAAAAAGTGGTTATTCAACATGAGGCACGATCCAATTGACATTTTGAATCATTTTTGGTACAGTCCAAAAAATTAATTTTCGGATGAAAAACGATGACTCCGGACATGTCGAACGTTCCCAAAATGGTCTATAATGATGAAATTTTAACATTTAATATTTTGACTCTAAATGACTGTTGGATGTGAATTATGACAATTTCAACTAAAATAAGTGTGTTTAAAGTCATTTCTGTGACTGAAACGGGTCAAAATTGAAGCTTTTAAATAAGCAAAACTCTGTAAAAATGGCCATTTTGGTCACTGTGAGGGTTTAAAAAGTGGTTATTCAACATGAGGCACGATCCAATTGACATTTTGAATCATTTTTGGTACAGTCCAAAAAATCAATTTTCGGATGAAAAACGATGACTCCGGACATGTCAAACGTTCCCAAAATGGTCTATAATGATGAAATTTTATCATTTAATCTTTTGACTCTAAATGACTGTTGGACGTGAATTATGACTTTTTCAACTAAAATAAGTGTGTTTAAAGTCATTTCTGTGCCTGACACGGGTCAAAATTGAAGCTTTTGAGTAAGAAAAACTCTGTAAAAATGGCAATTTTGGTCACTGTGAGGGTTTAAAAAGTGGCTATTCAACATGAGGCACGATCCCATTGACATTTTGAATCATTTTTGGTACAGTCCAAAAAATCAATTTTCGGATGAAAAACGATGACTCCGGACATGTCGAACGTTCCCAAAATGGTCTATAATGATGAAATTTTAACATTTAATCTTTTGACTCTAAATGACTGTTGGATATGAATTATGACTTTTTCAACTAAAATAAGTGTGTTTAAAGTCATTTCTGTGACTGAAACGGGTCAAAATTGAAGCTTTTAAATAAGCAAAACTCTGTAAAAATTGACATTTTGGTCACTGTGAGGGTTTAAAAAGTGGTTATTCAACATGAGGCACGATCCAATTGACATTTTGAATCATTTTTGGTACAGTCCAAAAAATCAATTTTCGGATGAAAAACGATGACTCCGGACATGTCGAACGTTCCCAAAATGGTCTATAATGATGAAATTTTAACATTTAATATTTTGACTCTAAATGACTGTTGGATGTGAATTATGACAATTTCAACTAAAATAAGTGTGTTTAAAGTCATTTCTGTGACTGAAACGGGTCAAAATTGAAGCTTTTAAATAAGCAAAACTCTGTAAAAATGGCCATTTTGGTCACTGTGAGGGTTTAAAAAGTGGTTATTCAACATGAGGCTCGATCCAATTGACATTTTGAATCATTTTTGGTACAGTCCAAAAAATCAATTTTCGGATGAAAAACGATGACTCCGGACATGTCAAACATTCCCAAAATGGTCTATAATGATGAAATTTTATCATTTAATCTTTTGACTCTAAATGACTGTTGGATGTGAATTTTGACTTTTTTAACTAAAATAAGTGTGTTTAAAGTCATTTCTGTGCCTGAAACGGGTCAAAATTGAAGCTTTTGAGTAAGCAAAACTCTGTAAAAATGGCAATTTTGGTCACTGTGAGGGTTTAAAAAGTGGTTATTCAACCTGAGGCACGATCCAATTGACATTTTGAATCATTTTTGGTACAGTCCAAAAAATCAATTTTCGGATGAAAAACGATGACTCCGGACATGTCGAACGTTCCCAAAATGGTCTATAATGATTAAATATTAACATTTAATATTTTGACTCTAAATGACTGTTGGATGTGAATTATGACAATTTCAACTAAAATACGTGTGTTTAAAGTTATTTCTGTGACTGAAACGGGTCAAAATTGAAGCTTTTAAATAAGCAAAACTCTGTAAAAATGGCCATTTTGGTCACTGTGAGGGTTTAAAAAGTGGTTATTCAACATGAGGCACGATCCAATTGACATTTTGAATCATTTTTGGTACAGTCCAAAAAAATCAATTTTCGGATGAAAAACGATGACTCCGGACATGTCGAATGTTCCCAAAATGTTCTATAATGATGAAATTTTAACATTTAATCTTTTGACTCTAAATGACTGTTGGATGTGAATTATGACTTTTTCAACTAAAATAAGTGTGTTTAAAGTCATTTCTGTGCCTGAAACGGGTCAAAATTGAAGCTTTTGAGTAAGCAAAACTCTGTAAAAATGGCAATTTTGGTCACTGTGAGGGTTTAAAAAGTGGTTATTCAACATGAGGCTCGATCCAATTGACATTTTGAATCATTTTTGGTACAGTCCAAAAAATCAATTTTCGGATGAAAAACGATGACTCCGGACATGTCAAACGTTCCCAAAATGGTCTATAATGATGAAATTTTATCATTTAATCTTTTGACTCTAAATGACTGTTGGATGTGAATTATGACTTTTTCAACTAAAATAAGTGTGTTTAAAGTCATTTCTGTGCCTGACACGGGTCAAAATTGAAGCTTTTGAGTAAGCAAAACTCTGTAAAAATGGCAATTTTGGTCACTGTGAGGGTTTAAAAAGTGGTTATTCAACATGAGGTACGATCCAATTGACATTTTGAATCATTTTTGGTACAGTCCAAAAAAATCAATTTTCGGATGAAAAACGATGACTCCGGACATGTCGAATGTTCCCAAAATGGTCTATAATGATGACATTTTAACATTTAATCTTTTGACTCTAAATGACTGTTGGATGTGAATTATGACTTTTTCAACTAAAATAAGTGTGTTTAAAGTCATTTCTGTGCCTGAAACGGGTCAAAATTGAAGCTTTTGAGTAAGCAAAACTCTGTAAAAATGGCAATTTTGGTCACTGTGAGGGTTTAAAAAGTGGTTATTCAACATGAGGCAGGATCCAATTGACATTTTGAATCATTTTTGGTACAGTCCAAAAAATCAATTTTCGGATGAAAAACAATGACTCTGGACATGTCGAACGTTCCCAAAATGGTCTATAATGATGAAATTTTAACATTTAATCTTTTGACTCTAAATGACTGTTGGATGTGAATTATGACTTTTTCAACTAAAATAAGTGTGTTTAAAGTCATTTCTGTGCCTGAAACGGGTCAAAATTAAAGCTTTTGAGTAAGCAAAACTCTGTAAAAATGGCAATTTTGGTCACTGTGAGGGTTTAAAAAGTGGTTATTCAACATGAGGCACGATCCAATTGACATTTTGAATCATTTTTGGTACAGTCCAAAAAATCATTTTTCAGATGAAAAACGATGACTCCGGACATGTCGAACGTTCCCAAAATGGTCTATAATGATGAAATTTTAACATTTAATCTTTTGACTCTAAATGACTGTTGGATGTGAATTATGACTTTTTCAACTAAAATAAGTGTGTTTAAAGTCATTTCTGTGACTGAAACGGGTCAAAATTGAAGCTTTTGAGTAAGCAAAACTCTGTAAAAATGGCAATTTTGGTCACTGTGAGGGTTTAAAAAGTGGTTATTCAACCTGAGGCACGATCCAATTGACATTTTGAATCATTTTTGGTACAGTCCAAAAAATCAATTTTCGGATGAAAAACGATGACTCCGGACATGTCGAACGTTCCCAAAATGGTCTATAATGATTAAATATTAACATTTAATATTTTGACTCTAAATGACTGTTGGATGTGAATTATGACAATTTCAACTAAAATACGTGTGTTTAAAGTTATTTCTGTGACTGAAACGGGTCAAAATTGAAGCTTTTAAATAAGCAAAACTCTGTAAAAATGGCCATTTTGGTCACTGTGAGGGTTTAAAAAGTGGTTATTCAACATGAGGCACGATCCAATTGACATTTTGAATCATTTTTGGTACAGTCCAAAAAAATCAATTTTCGGATGAAAAACGATGACTCCGGACATGTCGAATGTTCCCAAAATGTTCTATAATGATGAAATTTTAACATTTAATCTTTTGACTCTAAATGACTGTTGGATGTGAATTATGACTTTTTCAACTAAAATAAGTGTGTTTAAAGTCATTTCTGTGCCTGAAACGGGTCAAAATTGAAGCTTTTGAGTAAGCAAAACTCTGTAAAAATGGCAATTTTGGTCACTGTGAGGGTTTAAAAAGTGGTTATTCAACATGAGGCTCGATCCAATTGACATTTTGAATCATTTTTGGTACAGTCCAAAAAATCAATTTTCGGATGAAAAACGATGACTCCGGACATGTCAAACGTTCCCAAAATGGTCTATAATGATGAAATTTTATCATTTAATCTTTTGACTCTAAATGACTGTTGGATGTGAATTATGACTTTTTCAACTAAAATAAGTGTGTTTAAAGTCATTTCTGTGCCTGACACGGGTCAAAATTGAAGCTTTTGAGTAAGCAAAACTCTGTAAAAATGGCAATTTTGGTCACTGTGAGGGTTTAAAAAGTGGTTATTCAACATGAGGTACGATCCAATTGACATTTTGAATCATTTTTGGTACAGTCCAAAAAAATCAATTTTCGGATGAAAAACGATGACTCTGGACATGTCGAACGTTCCCAAAATGGTCTATAATGATGAAATTTTAACATTTAATCTTTTGACTCTAAATGACTGTTGGATGTGAATTATGACTTTTTCAACTAAAATAAGTGTGTTTAAAGTCATTTCTGTGACTGAAACGGGTCAAAATTGAAGCTTTTAAATAAGCAAAACTCTGTAAAAATGGCCATTTTGGTCACTGTGAGGGTTTAAAAAGTGGTTATTCAACATGAGGCACGATCCAATTGACATTTTGAATCATTTTTGGTACAGTCCAAAAAATCAATTTTCGGATGAAAAACGATGACTCCGGACATGTCGAACGTTCCCAAAATGGTCTATAATGATGAAATTTTAACATTTAATATTTTGACTCTAAATGACTGTTGGATGTGAATTATGACAATTTCAACTAAAATAAGTGTGTTTAAAGTCATTTCTGTGACTGAAACGGGTCAAAATTGAAGCTTTTAAATAAGCAAAACTCTGTAAAAATGGCCATTTTGGTCACTGTGAGGGTTTAAAAAGTGGTTATTCAACATGAGGCACGATCCAATTGACATTTTGAATCATTTTTGGTACAGTCCAAAAAATCAATTTTCGCATGAAAAACGATGACTCCGGACATGTCAAACGTTCCCAAAATGGTCTATAATGATGAAATTTTAACATTTAATCTTTTGACTCTAAATGACTGTTGGATGTGAATTATGACTTTATCAACTAAAATAAGTGTGTTTAAAGTCATTTCTGTGACTGAAACGGGTAAAAATTGAAGCTTTTGAGTAAGCAAAACTCTGTAAAAATGGCAATTTTGGTCACTGTGAGGGTTTAAAAAGTGGTTATTCAACATGAGGCTCGATCCAATTGACATTTTGAATCATTTTTGGTACAGTCCAAAAAATCAATTTTCGGATGAAAAACGATGACTCCGGACATGTCAAACGTTCCCAAAATGGTCTATAATGATGAAATTTTATCATTTAATCTTTTGACTCTAAATGACTGTTGGATGTGAATTTTGACTTTTTTAACTAAAATAAGTGTGTTTAAAGTCATTTCTGTGCCTGAAACGGGTCAAAATTGAAGCTTTTGAGTAAGCAAAACTCTGTAAAAATGGCAATTTTGGTCACTGTGAGGGTTTAAAAAGTGGTTATTCAACCTGAGGCACGATCCAATTGACATTTTGAATCATTTTTGGTACAGTCCAAAAAATCAATTTTCGGATGAAAAACGATGACTCCGGACATGTCGAACGTTCCCAAAATGGTCTATAATGATTAAATATTAACATTTAATATTTTGACTCTAAATGACTGTTGGATGTGAATTATGACAATTTCAACTAAAATACGTGTGTTTAAAGTTATTTCTGTTACTGAAACGGGTCAAAATTGAAGCTTTTAAATAAGCAAAACTCTGTAAAAATGGCCATTTTGGTCACTGTGAGGGTTTAAAAAGTGGTTATTCAACATGAGGCACGATCCAATTGACATTTTGAATCATTTTTGGTACAGTCCAAAAAAATCAATTTTCGGATGAAAAACGATGACTCCGGACATGTCGAATGTTCCCAAAATGTTCTATAATGATGAAATTTTAACATTTAATCTTTTGACTCTAAATGACTGTTGGATGTGAATTATGACTTTTTCAACTAAAATAAGTGTGTTTAAAGTCATTTCTGTGCCTGAAACGGGTCAAAATTGAAGCTTTTGAGTAAGCAAAACTCTGTAAAATGGCAATTTTGGTCACTGTGAGGGTTTAAAAAGTGGTTATTCAACATGAGGCTCGATCCAATTGACATTTTGAATCATTTTTGGTACAGTCCAAAAAATCAATTTTCGGATGAAAAACGATGACTCCGGACATGTCAAACGTTCCCAAAATGGTCTATAATGATGAAATGTTATCATTTAATCTTTTGACTCTAAATGACTGTTGGATGTGAATTATGACTTTTTCAACTAAAATAAGTGTGTTTAAAGTCATTTCTGTGCCTGACACGGGTCAAAATTGAAGCTTTTGAGTAAGCAAAACTCTGTAAAAATGGCAATTTTGGTCACTGTGAGGGTTTAAAAAGTGGTTATTCAACATGAGGTACGATCCAATTGACATTTTGAATCATTTTTGGTACAGTCCAAAAAAATCAATTTTCGGATGAAAAACGATGACTCCGGACATGTCGAATGTTCCCAAAATGGTCTATAATGATGACATTTTAACATTTAATCTTTTGACTCTAAATGACTGTTGGATGTGAATTATGACTTTTTCAACTAAAATAAGTGTGTTTAAAGTCATTTCTGTGCCTGAAACGGGTCAAAATTGAAGCTTTTGAGTAAGCAAAACTCTGTAAAAATGGCAATTTTGGTCACTGTGAGGGTTTAAAAAGTGGTTATTCAACATGAGGCAGGATCCAATTGACATTTTGAATCATTTTTGGTACAGTCCAAAAAATCAATTTTCGGATGAAAAACAATGACTCTGGACATGTCGAACGTTCCCAAAATGGTCTATAATGATGAAATTTTAACATTTAATCTTTTGACTCTAAATGACTGTTGGATGTGAATTATGACTTTTTCAACTAAAATAAGTGTGTTTAAAGTCATTTCTGTGACTGAAACGGGTCAAAATTGAAGCTTTTAAATAAGCACAACTCTGTAAAAATGGCCATTTTGGTCACTGTGAGGGTTTAAAAAGTGGTTATTCAACATGAGGCACGATCCAATTGACATTTTGAATCATTTTTGGTACAGTCCAAAAAATCAATTTTCGGATGAAAAACGATGACTCCGGACATGTCGAACGTTCCCAAAATGGTCTATAATGATGAAATTTTAACATTTAATATTTTGACTCTAAATGACTGTTGGATGTGAATTATGACAATTTCAACTAAAATAAGTGTGTTTAAAGTCATTTCTGTGACTGAAACGGGTCAAAATTGAAGCTTTTAAATAAGCAAAACTCTGTAAAAATGGCCATTTTGGTCACTGTGAGGGTTTAAAAAGTGGTTATTCAACATGAGGCACGATCCAATTGACATTTTGAATCATTTTTGGTACAGTCCAAAAAATCAATTTTCGGATGAAAAACGATGACTCCGGACATGTCGAACGTTCCCAAAATGGTCTATAATGATGAAATTTTAACATTTAATATTTTGACTCTAAATGACTGTTGGATGTGAATTATGACAATTTCAACTAAAATAAGTGTGTTTAAAGTCATTTCTGTGACTGAAACGGGTCAAAATTGAAGCTTTTAAATAAGCAAAACTCTGTAAAAATGGCCATTTTGGTCACTGTGAGGGTTTAAAAAGTGGTTATTCAACATGAGGCACGATCCAATTGACATTTTGAATCATTTTTGGTACAGTCCAAAAAATCAATTTTCGCATGAAAAACGATGACTCCGGACATGTCAAACGTTCCCAAAATGGTCTATAATGATGAAATTTTAACATTTAATCTTTTGACTCTAAATGACTGTTGGATGTGAATTATGACTTTATCAACTAAAATAAGTGTGTTTAAAGTCATTTCTGTGACTGAAACGGGTAAAAATTGAAGCTTTTGAGTAAGCAAAACTCTGTAAAAATGGCAATTTTGGTCACTGTGAGGGTTTAAAAAGTGGTTATTCAACATGAGGCTCGATCCAATTGACATTTTGAATCATTTTTGGTACAGTCCAAAAAATCAATTTTCGGATGAAAAACGATGACTCCGGACATGTCAAACGTTCCCAAAATGGTCTATAATGATGAAATTTTATCATTTAATCTTTTGACTCTAAATGACTGTTGGATGTGAATTTTGACTTTTTTAACTAAAATAAGTGTGTTTAAAGTCATTTCTGTGCCTGAAACGGGTCAAAATTGAAGCTTTTGAGTAAGCAAAACTCTGTAAAAATGGCAATTTTGGTCACTGTGAGGGTTTAAAAAGTGGTTATTCAACCTGAGGCACGATCCAATTGACATTTTGAATCATTTTTGGTACAGTCCAAAAAATCAATTTTCGGATGAAAAACGATGACTCCGGACATGTCGAACGTTCCCAAAATGGTCTATAATGATTAAATATTAACATTTAATATTTTGACTCTAAATGACTGTTGGATGTGAATTATGACAATTTCAACTAAAATACGTGTGTTTAAAGTTATTTCTGTTACTGAAACGGGTCAAAATTGAAGCTTTTAAATAAGCAAAACTCTGTAAAAATGGCCATTTTGGTCACTGTGAGGGTTTAAAAAGTGGTTATTCAACATGAGGCACGATCCAATTGACATTTTGAATCATTTTTGGTACAGTCCAAAAAAATCAATTTTCGGATGAAAAACGATGACTCCGGACATGTCGAATGTTCCCAAAATGTTCTATAATGATGAAATTTTAACATTTAATCTTTTGACTCTAAATGACTGTTGGATGTGAATTATGACTTTTTCAACTAAAATAAGTGTGTTTAAAGTCATTTCTGTGCCTGAAACGGGTCAAAATTGAAGCTTTTGAGTAAGCAAAACTCTGTAAAATGGCAATTTTGGTCACTGTGAGGGTTTAAAAAGTGGTTATTCAACATGAGGCTCGATCCAATTGACATTTTGAATCATTTTTGGTACAGTCCAAAAAATCAATTTTCGGATGAAAAACGATGACTCCGGACATGTCAAACGTTCCCAAAATGGTCTATAATGATGAAATGTTATCATTTAATCTTTTGACTCTAAATGACTGTTGGATGTGAATTATGACTTTTTCAACTAAAATAAGTGTGTTTAAAGTCATTTCTGTGCCTGACACGGGTCAAAATTGAAGCTTTTGAGTAAGCAAAACTCTGTAAAAATGGCAATTTTGGTCACTGTGAGGGTTTAAAAAGTGGTTATTCAACATGAGGTACGATCCAATTGACATTTTGAATCATTTTTGGTACAGTCCAAAAAAATCAATTTTCGGATGAAAAACGATGACTCCGGACATGTCGAATGTTCCCAAAATGGTCTATAATGATGACATTTTAACATTTAATCTTTTGACTCTAAATGACTGTTGGATGTGAATTATGACTTTTTCAACTAAAATAAGTGTGTTTAAAGTCATTTCTGTGCCTGAAACGGGTCAAAATTGAAGCTTTTGAGTAAGCAAAACTCTGTAAAAATGGCAATTTTGGTCACTGTGAGGGTTTAAAAAGTGGTTATTCAACATGAGGCAGGATCCAATTGACATTTTGAATCATTTTTGGTACAGTCCAAAAAATCAATTTTCGGATGAAAAACAATGACTCTGGACATGTCGAACGTTCCCAAAATGGTCTATAATGATGAAATTTTAACATTTAATCTTTTGACTCTAAATGACTGTTGGATGTGAATTATGACTTTTTCAACTAAAATAAGTGTGTTTAAAGTCATTTCTGTGACTGAAACGGGTCAAAATTGAAGCTTTTAAATAAGCACAACTCTGTAAAAATGGCCATTTTGGTCACTGTGAGGGTTTAAAAAGTGGTTATTCAACATGAGGCACGATCCAATTGACATTTTGAATCATTTTTGGTACAGTCCAAAAAATCAATTTTCGGATGAAAAACGATGACTCCGGACATGTCGAACGTTCCCAAAATGGTCTATAATGATGAAATTTTAACATTTAATATTTTGACTCTAAATGACTGTTGGATGTGAATTATGACAATTTCAACTAAAATAAGTGTGTTTAAAGTCATTTCTGTGACTGAAACGGGTCAAAATTGAAGCTTTTAAATAAGCAAAACTCTGTAAAAATGGCCATTTTGGTCACTGTGAGGGTTTAAAAAGTGGTTATTCAACATGAGGCACGATCCAATTGACATTTTGAATCATTTTTGGTACAGTCCAAAAAATCAATTTTCGCATGAAAAACGATGACTCCGGACATGTCAAACGTTCCCAAAATGGTCTATAATGATGAAATTTTAACATTTAATCTTTTGACTCTAAATGACTGTTGGATGTGAATTATGACTTTTTCAACTAAAATAAGTGTGTTTAAAGTCATTTCTGTGACTGAAACGGGTAAAAATTGAAGCTTTTGAGTAAGCAAAACTCTGTAAAAATGGCAATTTTGGTCACTGTGAGGGTTTAAAAAGTGGTTATTCAACATGAGGCTCGATCCAATTGACATTTTGAATCATTTTTGGTACAGTCCAAAAAATCAATTTTCGGATGAAAAACGATGACTCCGGACATGTCAAACGTTCCCAAAATGGTCTATAATGATGACATTTTATCATTTAATCTTTTGACTCTAAATGACTGTTGGATGTGAATTATGACTTTTTCAACTAAAATAAGTGTGTTTAAAGTCATTTCTGTGCCTGAAACGGGTCAAAATTGAAGCTTTTGAGTAAGCAAAACTCTGTAAAAATGGCAATTTTGGTCACTGTGAGGGTTTAAAAAGTGGTTATTCAACATGAGGCTCGATCCAATTGACATTTTGAATCATTTTTGGTACAGTCCAAAAAATCAATTTTCGGATGAAAAACGATGACTCCGGACATGTCGAATGTTCCCAAAATGGTCTATAATGATGACATTTTAACATTTAATCTTTTGACTCTAAATGACTGTTGGATGTGAATTATGACTTTTTCAACTAAAATAAGTGTGTTTAAAGTCATTTCTGTGCCTGAAACGGGTCAAAATTGAAGCTTTTGAGTAAGCAAAACTCTGTAAAAATGGCAATTTTGGTCACTGTGAGGGTTTAAAAAGTGGTTATTCAACATGAGGCACGATCCAATTGACATTTTGAATCATTTTTGGTACAGTCCAAAAAATTAATTTTCGGATGAAAAACGATGACTCCGGACATGTCGAACGTTCCCAAAATGGTCTATAATGATGAAATTTTAACATTTAATATTTTGACTCTAAATGACTGTTGGATGTGAATTATGACAATTTCAACTAAAATAAGTGTGTTTAAAGTCATTTCTGTGACTGAAACGGGTCAAAATTGAAGCTTTTAAATAAGCAAAACTCTGTAAAATGGCCATTTTGGTCACTGTGAGGGTTTAAAAAGTGGTTATTCAACATGAGGCACGATCCAATTGACATTTTGAATCATTTTTGGTACAGTCCAAAAAATCAATTTTCGGATGAAAAACGATGACTCCGGACATGTCAAACGTTCCCAAAATGGTCTATAATGATGAAATTTTATCATTTAATCTTTTGACTCTAAATGACTGTTGGACGTGAATTATGACTTTTTCAACTAAAATAAGTCTGTTTAAAGTCATTTCTGTGCCTGACACGGGTCAAAATTGAAGCTTTTGAGTAAGCAAAACTTTGTAAAAATGGCAATTTTGGTCACTGTGAGGGTTTAAAAAGTGGTTATTCAACATGAGGCACGATCCAATTGACATTTTGAATCATTTTTGGTACAGTCCCAAAAAATCAATTTTCGGATAAAAAACGATGACTCCGGACATGTCGAACGTTCCCAAAATGGTCTATAATGATGAAATTTTAACATTTAATCTTTTGACTCTAAATGACTGTTGGATGTGAATTATGACTTTTTCAACTAAAATAAGTGTGTTTAAAGTCATTTCTGTGCCTGAAACGGGTCAAAATTGAAGCTTTTGAGTAAGCAAAACTCTGTAAAAATGGCAATTTTGGTCACTGTGAGGGTTTAAAAAGTGGTTATTCAACATGAGGCACGATCCAATTGACATTTTGAATCATTTTTGGTACAGTCCAAAAAAATCAATTTTCGGATGAAAAACGATGACTCCCGACATGTCGAACGTTCCCAAAATGGTCTATAATGATGAAATTTTAACATTTAATCTTTTGACTCTAAATGACTGTTGGATGTGAATTATGACTTTTTCAACTAAAATAAGTGTGTTTAAAGTCATTTCTGTGCCTGAAACGGGTCAAAATTGAAGCTTTTGAGTAAGAAAAACTCTGTAAAAATGGCAATTTTGGTCACTGTGAGGGTTTAAAAAGTGGTTATTCAACATGAGGCACGATCCAATTGACATTTTGAATCATTTTTGGTACAGTCCCAAAAAATCAATTTTCGGATGAAAAACGATGACTCCGGACATGTCGAACGTTCCCAAAATGGTCTATAATGATGAAATTTTAACATTTAATCTTTTGACTCTAAATGACTGTTGGATATGAATTATGACTTTTTCAACTAAAATAAGTGTGTTTAAAGTCATTTCTGTGACTGAAACGGGTCAAAATTGAAGCTTTTAAATAAGCAAAACTCTGTAAAAATTGACATTTTGGTCACTGTGAGGGTTTAAAAAGTGGTTATTCAACATGAGGCACGATCCAATTGACATTTTGAATCATTTTTGGTACAGTCCAAAAAATCAATTTTCGGATGAAAAACGATGACTCCGGACATGTCGAACGTTCCCAAAATGGTCTATAATGATGAAATTTTAACATTTAATCTTTTGACTCTAAATGACTGTTGGATGTGAATTATGACAATTTCAACTAAAATACGTGTGTTTAAAGTTATTTCTGTGACTGAAACGGGTCAAAATTGAAGCTTTTAAATAAGCAAAACTCTGTAAAAATGGCCATTTTGGTCACTGTGAGGGTTTAAAAAGTGGTTATTCAACATGAGGCACGATCCAATTGACATTTTGAATCATTTTTGGTACAGTCCAAAAAAATCAATTTTCGGATGAAAAACGATGACTCCGGACATGTCGAATGTTCCCAAAATGTTCTATAATGATGAAATTTTAACATTTAATCTTTTGACTCTAAATGACTGTTGGATGTGAATTATGACTTTTTCAACTAAAATAAGTGTGTTTAAAGTCATTTCTGTGCCTGAAACGGGTCAAAATTGAAGCTTTTGAGTAAGCAAAACTCTGTAAAAATGGCAATTTTGGTCACTGTGAGGGTTTAAAAAGTGGTTATTCAACATGAGGCTCGATCCAATTGACATTTTGAATCATTTTTGGTACAGTCCAAAAAATCAATTTTCGGATGAAAAACGATGACTCCGGACATGTCAAACGTTCCCAAAATGGTCTATAATGATGAAATTTTATCATTTAATCTTTTGACTCTAAATGACTGTTGGATGTGAATTATGACTTTTTCAACTAAAATAAGTGTGTTTAAAGTCATTTCTGTGCCTGACACGGGTCAAAATTGAAGCTTTTGAGTAAGCAAAACTCTGTAAAAATGGCAATTTTGGTCACTGTGAGGGTTTAAAAAGTGGTTATTCAACATGAGGTACGATCCAATTGACATTTTGAATCATTTTTGGTACAGTCCAAAAAAATCAATTTTCGGATGAAAAACGATGACTCCGGACATGTCGAATGTTCCCAAAATGGTCTATAATGATGACATTTTAACATTTAATCTTTTGACTCTAAATGACTGTTGGATGTGAATTATGACTTTTTCAACTAAAATAAGTGTGTTTAAAGTCATTTCTGTGCCTGAAACGGGTCAAAATTGAAGCTTTTGAGTAAGCAAAACTCTGTAAAAATGGCAATTTTGGTCACTGTGAGGGTTTAAAAAGTGGTTATTCAACATGAGGCAGGATCCAATTGACATTTTGAATCATTTTTGGTACAGTCCAAAAAATCAATTTTCGGATGAAAAACAATGACTCTGGACATGTCGAACGTTCCCAAAATGGTCTATAATGATGAAATTTTAACATTTAATCTTTTGACTCTAAATGACTGTTGGATGTGAATTATGACTTTTTCAACTAAAATAAGTGTGTTTAAAGTCATTTCTGTGACTGAAACGGGTCAAAATTGAAGCTTTTAAATAAGCAAAACTCTGTAAAAATGGCCATTTTGGTCACTGTGAGGGTTTAAAAAGTGGTTATTCAACATGAGGCACGATCCAATTGACATTTTGAATCATTTTTGGTACAGTCCAAAAAATCAATTTTCGGATGAAAAACGATGACTCCGGACATGTCGAACGTTCCCAAAATGGTCTATAATGATGAAATTTTAACATTTAATATTTTGACTCTAAATGACTGTTGGATGTGAATTATGACAATTTCAACTAAAATAAGTGTGTTTAAAGTCATTTCTGTGACTGAAACGGGTCAAAATTGAAGCTTTTAAATAAGCAAAACTCTGTAAAAATGGCCATTTTGGTCACTGTGAGGGTTTAAAAAGTGGTTATTCAACATGAGGCACGATCCAATTGACATTTTGAATCATTTTTGGTACAGTCCAAAAAATCAATTTTCGCATGAAAAACGATGACTCCGGACATGTCAAACGTTCCCAAAATGGTCTATAATGATGAAATTTTAACATTTAATCTTTTGACTCTAAATGACTGTTGGATGTGAATTATGACTTTTTCAACTAAAATAAGTGTGTTTAAAGTCATTTCTGTGACTGAAACGGGTAAAAATTGAAGCTTTTGAGTAAGCAAAACTCTGTAAAAATGGCAATTTTGGTCACTGTGAGGGTTTAAAAAGTGGTTATTCAACATGAGGCTCGATCCAATTGACATTTTGAATCATTTTTGGTACAGTCCAAAAAATCAATTTTCGGATGAAAAACGATGACTCCGGACATGTCAAACGTTCCCAAAATGGTCTATAATGATGAAATTTTATCATTTAATCTTTTGACTCTAAATGACTGTTGGATGTGAATTATGACTTTTTCAACTAAAATAAGTGTGTTTAAAGTCATTTCTGTGCCTGAAACGGGTCAAAATTGAAGCTTTTGAGTAAGCAAAACTCTGTAAAAATGGCAATTTTGGTCACTGTGAGGGTTTAAAAAGTGGTTATTCAACATGAGGCTCGATCCAATTGACATTTTGAATCATTTTTGGTACAGTCCAAAAAATCAATTTTCGGATGAAAAACGATGACTCCGGACATGTCGAATGTTCCCAAAATGGTCTATAATGATGACATTTTAACATTTAATCTTTTGACTCTAAATGACTGTTGGATGTGAATTATGACTTTTTCAACTAAAATAAGTGTGTTTAAAGTCATTTCTGTGCCTGAAACGGGTCAAAATTGAAGCTTTTGAGTAAGCAAAACTCTGTAAAAATGGCAATTTTGGTCACGGTGAGGGTTTAAAAAGTGGTTATTCAACATGAGGCAGGATCCAATTGACATTTTGAATCATTTTTGGTACAGTCCAAAAAATTAATTTTCGGATGAAAAACGATGACTCCGGACATGTCGAACGTTCCCAAAATGGTCTATAATGATGAAATTTTAACATTTAATATTTTGACTCTAAATGACTGTTGGATGTGAATTATGACAATTTCAACTAAAATAAGTGTGTTTAAAGTCATTTCTGTGACTGAAACGGGTCAAAATTGAAGCTTTTAAATAAGCAAAACTCTGTAAAATGGCCATTTTGGTCACTGTGAGGGTTTAAAAAGTGGTTATTCAACATGAGGCACGATCCAATTGACATTTTGAATCATTTTTGGTACAGTCCAAAAAATCAATTTTCGGATGAAAAACGATGACTCCGGACATGTCAAACGTTCCCAAAATGGTCTATAATGATGAAATTTTATCATTTAATCTTTTGACTCTAAATGACTGTTGGATGTGAATTATGACTTTTTCAACTAAAATAAGTGTGTTTAAAGTCATTTCTGTGCCTGAAACGGGTCAAAATTGAAGCTTTTGAGTAAGCAAAACTCTGTAAAAATGGCAATTTTGGTCACTGTGAGGGTTTAAAAAGTGGTTATTCAACATGAGGCTCGATCCAATTGACATTTTGAATCATTTTTGGTACAGTCCAAAAAATCAATTTTCGGATGAAAAACGATGACTCCGGACATGTCGAATGTTCCCAAAATGGTCTATAATGATGACATTTTAACATTTAATCTTTTGACTCTAAATGACTGTTGGATGTGAATTATGACTTTTTCAACTAAAATAAGTGTGTTTAAAGTCATTTCTGTGCCTGAAACGGGTCAAAATTGAAGCTTTTGAGTAAGCAAAACTCTGTAAAAATGGCAATTTTGGTCACTGTGAGGGTTTAAAAAGTGGTTATTCAACATGAGGCACGATCCAATTGACATTTTGAATCATTTTTGGTACAGTCCAAAAAATTAATTTTCGGATGAAAAACGATGACTCCGGACATGTCGAACGTTCCCAAAATGGTCTATAATGATGAAATTTTAACATTTAATATTTTGACTCTAAATGACTGTTGGATGTGAATTATGACAATTTCAACTAAAATAAGTGTGTTTAAAGTCATTTCTGTGACTGAAACGGGTCAAAATTGAAGCTTTTAAATAAGCAAAACTCTGTAAAATGGCCATTTTGGTCACTGTGAGGGTTTAAAAAGTGGTTATTCAACATGAGGCACGATCCAATTGACATTTTGAATCATTTTTGGTACAGTCCAAAAAATCAATTTTCGGATGAAAAACGATGACTCCGGACATGTCAAACGTTCCCAAAATGGTCTATAATGATGAAATTTTATCATTTAATCTTTTGACTCTAAATGACTGTTGGACGTGAATTATGACTTTTTCAACTAAAATAAGTCTGTTTAAAGTCATTTCTGTGCCTGACACGGGTCAAAATTGAAGCTTTTGAGTAAGCAAAACTTTGTAAAAATGGCAATTTTGGTCACTGTGAGGGTTTAAAAAGTGGTTATTCAACATGAGGCACGATCCAATTGACATTTTGAATCATTTTTGGTACAGTCCCAAAAAATCAATTTTCGGATGAAAAACGATGACTCCGGACATGTCGAACGTTCCCAAAATGGTCTATAATGATGAAATTTTAACATTTAATCTTTTGACTCTAAATGACTGTTGGATGTGAATTATGACTTTTTCAACTAAAATAAGTGTGTTTAAAGTCATTTCTGTGCCTGAAACGGGTCAAAATTGAAGCTTTTGAGTAAGCAAAACTCTGTAAAAATGGCAATTTTGGTCACTGTGAGGGTTTAAAAAGTGGTTATTCAACATGAGGCACGATCCAATTGACATTTTGAATCATTTTTGGTACAGTCCAAAAAAATCAATTTTCGGATGAAAAACGATGACTCCCGACATGTCGAACGTTCCCAAAATGGTCTATAATGATGAAATTTTAACATTTAATCTTTTGACTCTAAATGACTGTTGGATGTGAATTATGACTTTTTCAACTAAAATAAGTGTGTTTAAAGTCATTTCTGTGCCTGAAACGGGTCAAAATTGAAGCTTTTGAGTAAGAAAAACTCTGTAAAAATGGCAATTTTGGTCACTGTGAGGGTTTAAAAAGTGGTTATTCAACATGAGGCACGATCCAATTGACATTTTGAATCATTTTTGGTACAGTCCCAAAAAATCAATTTTCGGATGAAAAACGATGACTCCGGACATGTCGAACGTTCCCAAAATGGTCTATAATGATGAAATTTTAACATTTAATCTTTTGACTCTAAATGACTGTTGGATATGAATTATGACTTTTTCAACTAAAATAAGTGTGTTTAAAGTCATTTCTGTGACTGAAACGGGTC